>NC_037677.1:100791400-101153723 GCF_003255815.1 Theropithecus gelada
GGGGGGGAAAAACCAAAACAAAAAAAAAAAAAAAAAAAAAAAAAAAAGAAACAAAAGAAAAATCATAAAATTGGAAGACACACCAGCCTCTTCCCCATTGCCTAAAGAAGTCAACTGTATATCAAGCTGATAATGTTATCAGCTTTCCTCACAGAAAGAGGAAAAAAAGAATTAGTCAAAGTAATTCTCAGCATAATATGTTGGTGTATTCTTAGTGGGATATAGTCTAAGAACAAAAAAGAGCTACTAGGAAATCTGAAAATTGCTATAGTATTTGTTTTGTTTGTTTGTTTGGAGGGACTGGTTCTTTATTTCCAAAAAGATACCTATTAATATTCACTATCAAAATGGTTGCACTATTGGTTTCGCTTTCTCCCAACTGGCCCCAAAGAGACTATATCAAAAAAGAGTACATTTTAAGCCAATAAGCTTCAGGATGTAAACCTAAAAGACCTTACACAAAACACTTACCAAAAGTGGGGATTTAGTAGGGAAAGACTCTTGAAACGATCAGCAAACTGCCAGCCCGCAGACTGTAGAGAGCCCTCACAGCCAAGCAGGGTGGCCCAGATGCCACAAACCCAAAGAAGCAAAGTTCCAAAATAATATAACATTTAAAAGGTCTTGTACATAACCTGTTCAAAATTTCACCAGGACCAACCGAAACCAAGGACAGTGATATGGAGCTTTAAAGACAGCAGCTTGAAACCCAGAAAAGGGCAAGGAGATGGGGTTTATATGGCTAAATCGGTGGCAAAAACATAATCTTCTTTCTTTCTTTCAAGGAGGCAGGAGAGCAGTTAAGTGATCCCCTCAACATAAGGGGCACATGATCCATCCTGTGAGCAACTTGGAAGCGGATAGGGATGGGACAAAAATTTGGTCTCAGAGGTCTCACCATCTTAATTTTGGTCACTTCTAATGAAAAAAATAAAACAAGTAAAAATAACATTGTCCAAAGATATCTTAAAGCTGAAAACCCGAACTGCACCTTTTTGTTGTTGCTGCTGTTTGGCTAACCCCTCCTGGAATCACCTTTCTGGTTTGGCTGGTACTTTGTAGAGAACAAAGTTTCCCACTGGGGAGTCTTTCCCTGGAGTCTGTTTAGTTCTCAGTAAGGCTGGCCCATACCTTTGTCCTTCCTCTACAGAGAGGGCAATGTGCATTAACATGAAAAGTCACCTTCCAAAAGTGACAAAGGGATTAGATTGCAGAGCTGTAGAAGTATTTGGAATGTTTTACATATGGTTGCTATAAAACAACAAAAAAGGTAATTACAAAATGTGCACATCACAACACGCTTTTAAGGACATTATGCATTGTGCTCATGTTCCCTTAAATGTTGTTACCAAAGGGGCTCAGCCTCTAGCCCAGCTGGAAATCTCTGGGAAGACGCAGAGACAGTTTGGCGAAAAAAACATAGGCGGTAGATGGGACAGCATGTTTGATAGAGGTATTTTATACACATTGTAGGACTGAGCAAATCAGTAAGTATATTTATATTTTGGGAACGAGAGTTTTCACTGAAAAAAGGAGACCTACATATTTAATGAAGGAAAGAGAAAAGAACCCTGTGCTGTTGAATTGGAATTGAGTTGGAATTGGAGCTAACTGGATGTGTGTGTGTGTGTGTGTGTGTGTGTGTGTGTGTGAGAGAGAGAGAGAGAGAGAGAGAAAGAATGACTCCTAACCCCTATAGCAAAGAGCACATCTAGTACACAGATCTTGGTCTCTAAATACCAATTCCCGGTAAAAGGAATCCAGGATTCTCTAAAAAGAAAAATAGCTGATTCTAGGTGCCTAGAACATCTTGCTGTGTTAGAAAGGGAGAAAGTGCTCAAAAACTGATGAAGACACATGAAAAGGACACAGATAACAACTTGAAGAAGCTCCAAACACTTTGAAAAACAGAAATAATAATGATAGTCATGGATTAAAACACATTAAGTTAGAGTATGCCTCTGGTAGGGCAGAGGAAAAGTTCTCCTTGCAGAAGAATACTAACTAGTAAATATAAAATAAAAGATAAAAACTAGAAAGGCACCATCTTGCAATCACTATAGTAATAATTGATTCAGGCAAGGGTCATCAATGGATGCCAAAAGACAGAATGAACAGAGAGTCAGATTCAAAATATCACCCCCCACAGATGAGTTATTACACACTAAGGAGAAAGAGAACTTCTATAATAAAGAAATCTGGAGAAACCTTCTTTCCAGTGATCATACTTAATGTTACCAATAGTGGGACTGACTAAAATCAGGAGCCTCCTGATATGATGCACCAAAGACACAGCATCATCTACTTAGTATGATTGTCAGAAATATTGCACCTAAATCTAATCATTAGGAAACAATCAAATTCAACTTGGGGGACATTCCACAAAAAAATCAGCTTCAATTTTTAAAAAATGTCAATGTCATGGAACACAAACACAAAGTTGTAGAACTGTTCTGGATTAAAGGAGACTAAAAGAACATTAAAAACTAAGTGAAATTGATTAGATTTTTAGATAAACAGCAACAATAAAAGCTATGAAGCACATTACTTGAACAACAGGGTAATCTGAATACGGACTTAATTAGATAATCATATTAATATTAAGCTTATTTTGTATGATAATTTTACTGCGGTTATGTAGAAGAGTATTTTTGTTCTTAAGAGATTTATGCTGTATTATTTAGGAATATCATGATACCTGTGATTTATCTCTATTCAGGAGAAAAAGAGAACAAACGTGGCAATATAAAAAACTGCTGTGCTCAGGTATATATATAATATAACATATATATAATATATATGCTATTGATACAAATATATGGTATATAGATGGTACTATTCATGTAACATTTATGTACATTTGAATAATTCTAAAATAAAAATTGGTGAAAAAAAATCCAATGTTAGGGAAGTAAGTGGAGGTATAAAATGAATTAAGATTGGCCGTGAGTAGATAATTGTGGAAGCTGGGCAAAGGAGTCATTATACTGTTCTCTCTATTTTTATACATGTTTGACATTTTCCACAATACAAGTTTTTTAATTGAGAGAGAGAAATTGAAAACCATCAACACAGATTTTTTTGAGTTTTGCCATAAAGGAGAGCAGAGACATTGAGTGATCCAGGGGGAAAGAGAGGTCAAAGGAGTTGGGTTTCTTCTTTTTACTTTTTGTTTTGAAATAAATTTACACTGACCCAAATATCACAAGAACAGTAGAAAGAACTCTAGCATTTCCTTCTAGGAAGTTTTTTTTTAATAAGATGAGAGATGTATACAATTATAGCATGTGTCTACACTGATGGGGAAAATCCACAGGGTGGGAAAAATTGATGATGCAGGAAGGAAGAGGGTAAATTGATGAGTAATGACATGGAGTAGGTGAGATGGGATGGCAGCTAGTGCACCAGGAAAGGACCAGGCTTAGGTGGATGCAAGGCCATTTCACCCATAAGAAGCAGAAAGGCAGACACCATGGATTCAGTGCAGGTGGCGGGTGGATGCAGCAGTAGAGGAGTAAGGGAAATCGCTTTTAGTTGTCCCTCTTCTCTTAGTAAAACAGAAAATAAGGTGAGAGTGAGTTGAGGGCATCAGGTGTTGAAAGTTTGGGAGATGAGCAATGGGTGTGAAATGGTACTCTAGGATCCTGCCACTTAAAGTAGGGTCCACCGGCCAGCAATAGTCTGTTTGGAGCGCAAAATCTCAGTGTCCTTTCATTTTCCCAGAGCAACAGTGCAGTCAGAACCTGCATTTTTAACAAATCCGCCAGGTGATGCAGACTTGCATTCAAGTGTGAGAGCACTTGGCTAGGGGAAAAATGGGGTAGCACTTCAGAGCAGCTCTAAGGACCCAGTTGAGATTAAGGTCATAATTTTGAGTAAACCCAGTCAGTAGTTTTTCTTTAGCCACTTCATGGGTGTAGGTGCAGAGAAGGCAGAGTACCGGATTTAATCAAGGCTGAGGTTTCAGCAGGTGAGTACGAAGAAGGTGCAGGGATGTGAGGGTGCAGGAAGTGAACTATCTTACAACACAAAACTGTGGAGTAAATGTAGTTGATAGGTCACCAGTCTTTATTCTTTAGGCATCTATACTCCCTAACTCTTTGAAATCTTTACTTCTTTCAGTATTACTGATTTTGGCTTTGAGTAAGAACCATTTTAGGTTAAAATATAAGGGACCCTACAGGGCTGCAGTGAATAAAAATGTGGACAGGTTCACAACAGACTCAAAGAAGCTCTTCATGAGCTATAGTCACTAGTAAGCAGGCAAGTTGTCCCACCTTGAATGATGGTAGGACTTTACTTCCTTCATAGAAGAATAAATATTATTTACTTGACTGCACATCATCATCTTTTATATCTCTACTGTAATTGTGAGCAATTTTAATGTGACAGTGTTTCCTTCCAATGCATGGGGATAAAAGTAGCAGAAGTGCACTGTAAAAACCTTGAATTTGAGTTGTAAATAATGTACTGCATTGACTGTGCCATTTGTTCTTCAAACCCTTTTCTCAAGATGGAGAACAAATCAAGCAAAAGTATCACTGAATTCAAATAAATGTACACAACACAGAGCAATACCTTGCCGTGACTTGAACATGCTGTATTAGGTGTTCATTGAACACCTGAAGAATGAATGAAGGGCCAAATGAATTGTAATGACATGGGAAATGCTGAAATCAATAAGAGCTTTTTAAAAAAACTATTGCTATATGTTTCTTTGCTTTAAAATTGTTTTAACTCCTTAAATTTATCTCCACCTACTTCTCTAAATTCTCTTGAGAATTTAAGCTGAAACACTATTCTTAAGCTATTAAAGATATGGGAAAATAGAAAACATTTGAAAAGATATTTAAACAGCACTCTGGATATGGTAGGTTATATTAATTCTTTGCTTTTCTGACCTTTCTATACTTATCTCTTTCTTCATTTAACTCCTTTACTTTTTTCTCATAATCTTTGAATTGTTTTCTTTCTTCTTCAGTCCACACAGCATCAGGTTTTGCCATGAAAGCAGGTTGAGGAATCACCTGAGGATATGAAGAAAAGCATATATTTCAGCTTAAACATAAATGCAGTAGTACAGTAAAAGCTCAGAGTTTTTTTTTTTTAAAAGCCCTTTAAAAGGATACAGTCCTTCACATTGGCAAGGACAATGACCTGACATCTTGGGCGAAAGGCATTTTAAAATTTTACAACAGTTTTTCTGTGACTTAGGTGAAGGTGAGCAGGGCAGGATATACCTGGACTCTTAGGTGACAGACTCAGAGGGGTGTGTTGGAATCTTTATAGCGAGAACTACCCCTGAGCTCCAGGAACACCTATGTCAGGTATCAAAGAAAATGTTTCCTGGTATATCTGGACAATTACCAATGAAGCAGTATTCCTGCCTTCAGCAGAGACCAAAACCACTGTAGTTACTTACTTTTATTGATTTGTTTGTGTCTTGTCAGATTGGAGGGCAAACCTGCATTTTCAAATTTATTATCTGTCTAATGTGGTTTGTTTTTGGTTTTCTGAGACAGGGTCTTGCTCTGTCTCCCAGGCTGGAGTACAGTGGTGTGATCACAGCTCACTGTAGCCTTGAACTCCGGGCCTCCTCACTTAGCCTCCTCAAGTGCTGGGATTACAGGCATAAGCCACCATGACAGGCCCTAATGTGGTAGGTTTATAAGGTACTACGGAGGTTGTATAATATTTGTTGCTGGAGAACTTCTAAAACCCAGGTTTATATAGGACAAAAATGGTAAAACTTAAGTAGCTCTTTCCACCCCATTCCACCTTCCATAAGGATGAACAGAAATATCACCATTCTCAAAATATCTTCCTTCTTGACTTCCAGAACTCCTCCCATCATGTCCATCAGAGCTCGGAGTCTTGTATTGGCACCCTGGGAAAGAGCCAGAATCAGAGAGGAATGCTGAGACAGAGACCTGACATTCCAGTGGCTCCAGAGGCAGCTTCCCACCCAACATTAGAATAACTGCATTTGGGATTGGGGAAGGTGCCTAGAGGAGAGAAGGGGGAAGGAGACCAACTGAGATTCAAGTGACTTCTGACCATGACAAATGTGTTGATGGGTTATTAAACCAAACTAGGAAGCAGTATCCCTAAAGCAAAGAGGGTCTTAGGTCCTGTGTAAGCAAAGCTGCATGCCTGTATCAGAAGCCAGTGCTCCGTTTCACGATTCATAATCAATTCTTCTCTGGCTTTGTGCCACGGCATAACGTGTTTGTGGGCTGTAATCTGAAAGAGAAAATGTCATTTCCTGCTATTATTCTTACAAAATTCAAACTAAACGTTCCTGCCACATACTGTCAGGAGGCTAGAAGATACTCAGGGGATTAAAGGGACTCTGCAGACTTTGCACCTAATTTTCTGTTTTGGAATAAGATAAGGCCTAAAATGAGAGAGTTGGAAAAATAGATCTTTACTTCTCTATTAACTCTCAAAGCTTATGTTCACCACTAAAAAGATTATAACAGGGAACCTGATAGATTAAGGAGGGGTGGGAGCGGGGCTCAAAGCAGTGCCATCTAAGCCAAATTCTGAAGGATAAGGGTCCTAAGAGGTTGAGAACTTGGGGCATTCAAGGGACTGTATGAATGAAATTGTGACCAGAATGGAGCCAGGTGGGAGAGCAGTTGGGCAAGAAAGGGGGTGGGGGTGGGCATTTAGGAGGAGGCTTGTAGGCTTTATCCTAAGTGAGGTGAGCAGCCACTGCAAGGGGTGAGGCAGAGAAGGGACATAGTAAGTTTGGCTTGCAGCAAGAGCACTCTCCTAAATGTAGGATGGATTACAGCCCAAGGAGAAGCAGGTACAAAGTGACTGCCCCAAGCAGGGCCCTCCAGAGAGCAGCAGAGTGAGGTCCCTGCTGTCATCTTGCTCCAGAGTTTTAGGTCACATAGTGAAAGTCTGGTTTAGGAAAAACAACCTGCTTAAACAAATACAGCAGAGTGCACAAGTTAAGAGGATGAACTGTAAGGCATGATGGTTTGGGTCCAAACCCCCAACAATGACACTTACTAGCTTTGTAACTGTGGTCAAATTACTCAAACTCTCTGTGTCTCACTTTCCTCATCTGTAAAATGAAATATCAGTACCTACCTTATAAGGACTTACAATGATAAATTCACTTCAATCCAGCCAGCATCCAGCAGAGACTGTAAAAATATTTTCTATTACTTCTAAACACCACTATTATCTTTTGCCCCTAGAAGTCAAGTTGGTTTTATGTGAGAAAAATTCTTTGAATATTCTTTAGCATTTTTTTTTTTTACTTTTAAAAAATGAAATATTGTCAGATTTTAATTGTTTTCTTTAGGCATTTATTTTCAACTGCCTCTGTGCCAAAATCTTTAAAGAAGGCTGTCCCGAGAGCCCCTCTCTGTGGGATCCACACTGCCTGAATGACCTAGATCACTACTGGAGCTCCACTGGCCTCGTTCCCGCAATGTGACCCAACCACTCTGGGTACAGGCACTGGACCCAAGCTGGGCCAAGGAGCCCCTTCCCAAATGAACTGGGAATTGGGACTAAGAGATTCTAATTCAGACCAGCTACTTTCTCATGTGGAGGAGATACAAAGTAGAAATTGCCAGAGGAAGTAGAAATGCAGAGTGATGTGAACTAAGAGATGAAGAAAGAAGGCTTCTGGACCTCCCACGAGGCTCCAGTTTTTGGTTTCTGCTTCTTCCTGGGCTCAGTGTCCGAATCTTCCCTGGACTCCATAGGATTCGTAAAAGAAATTCTCATTATTGCTGAGGCTCTATCACCTCTTTCTGTTATCTGCAACTGAGAGTGCTACCCAGTACAATCACTTCCCATACAGTAACCAAGGTGAACAAATAGGAGCTGGGGAAAGTCTTCTGAGAAAGAAGGGAAGGGAGAACACAGCTAGCCAGTACCTCCTCATCTTGCACAACAAGCGTCCTCTCTGGCTTCTCACAGTCTTCAAATTCTGGTTGCCAGACTGCTTCTTCCAATTCCAGATCAACAATAATTTCTCGAATTCGAACATTTCTTTCCTTCACGCGTGTAATTTCAAACTCTTTTTGTTTATATGCAGCATCAAACTCATTATTGAAAGCAGTTTTTACCTTGTAAATGATATCCTGAAATATTAACATGTTACTGAAAACACATCACTTATTATGTCTTTACCGGTAACATGATCCCACAATTATACTTTCCCTCTAAAATCATTCCACAAATTATCTTTTAAGATGGTAAAATGAATCTTTCTAGAATACTACTTACATTAAGTCATTCCTTGGCTCAATAATCTACAGTGGCATCCAAGTATGGGTAGGATTAAGGCTACCACATAATTGTTAGACCATAACCTACTTCCTGAAATGTAAATTGTAACTCCATGTGCAGGTTGACAAATGCTGAAGTGGGTGATGGGTACTTAGAGGCTCATTGGGCTATTCTCTCTACTTTTGTACAAAATCCACTATAAAATATCTAAAAAGCAATATACAGGATTTAAGTTGGCATGTGTCTTTTCTTTGGAACCTGGGTTGGAGTAGATGTGGAAAAGAAGAGATAGTTTGTAGAAAGTATTTGGAGAGCCTGCCAGAGAATCACCACCACACACAATACTCTTCTTCTATACGAACACATCATTCTCAGGTAGGAAAGACAGCTGCGCTAGCCGACTGGAGTATGCAATTCCTAAGGTGCCAGTGGGACCAACTGGATTGCCCCACTCCTGCTGACGGGTCAACCCAAAGTGGCCTTTGAGTTATCATGGGAGTTTAGTCTATATGTCTATCCTACTGAAGACGAAACCATTAAAGCAGGGTGAAAAAATGATCTTAACAGCTAGCACGAGAATTTCTCTTGGGCTGAAATTACCTCCTTGTAGGCAAACACCTTAATTAAAAGCAGCAAGAAGGTGAGACCCTGAAGGCAAAAACTGAGCAACAAATGAGGTAACTAAATAGCCCTGAGTGTTAATGAACAGAAATTTCAGGGGTTAGAGCAGAAAAAGAAAAGGATAGGAAGAGAGAGCTTAAGAACATGGCAGGAGACTAGAACTCAAATAGAAGACGTGGCTGGAGGGCTTTCAGGGCTTTCAGGGATTGCCAGCATTCAATTTCAAACTATCTTCATTGGCACAATCTCAGTCACTGCATTTTCAAAAACCTTCAGTCAGGGTTTCTACATGTATAGACATATTCTGAGACTGTTTGGTGGAAAGTTAAGGAGTAGGAGCTTAGAGCCAGAGGGACCCCACACCTTATCCTTGAACCCCAGAATTTACAGAAATTTAGAGGAAATTGTCTTTCCCCAGGTTAAGCAGATAGATAAACAATAACATCTTGATCTTACAAGGAAATCCTAATTGACATTTGGGTATACTGAGAAAACGAAATTCTAGTGTTTTCTTTTCTCTTTGAGCTTACTGATGTTCAAAGCAGAATGGTTTGTGGTGTCAGCTGTTGTGGAATGCTCTTTAGAAAACTTGGTATCACAGTAACCTAGTCCAAATGGTTGAATGCAACTCTTGTACACAAGATCTGTCTAAAGGACATGACTATGTATTGTTATTTATTTATTTATTTATTTATTTATTTATTTATTTATTTAATTTATTTATTTAGAGACAGAGTCTCGCTCTGTCGCCAGGCTGGAGTGCAGATCCAGCTCACTGGCATGATCTTGGCTCACTACAATCTCCGCCTCCCCAGTTCGAGCAATTTTCTTGCCTTAGCCTCCCGAGTAGCTGGGATTACAGGCATGTACCACCATGCTCAGCTAATTTTTGTACTTTTAGTAGAGACAGGGTTTCACCATGTTAGCTAGGATGGTCTCGATCTCTTGACCTCATGATCCAACTGCCTCGGCCTCCCAAAGTACTGGGATTACAGGCGTGAGCCAATGCGCCCAGCCTCCTCTATGTATTTTTAAATCATCATTTGATTGGCATTAGTTTTCAATGTGAGACCTTGAAAGCCACGTAATGTATTCTAGAGATTTTTGAGGATAAAAAGAATTCACCCACTTTCAGTAATATAATTTGGTTGATTTTCTCTTCTCTGGAATGAAGCTGCAATTGGCTTGACAATAAAGAGGTATCTACCCCAAAATCAGTACTCAGACTACCAAGCAGGTAATTGGGCAAATTGCTACATTTTACTGTCTTGTCTTCCTCTTCCTCTTCTTCATCATCCTCTTCATGACGCTTTTTAACCAATATAACTCCAGACTGAGCCTCTACAATTTCCTTCCGTAGCTAAATGTAGAAAAAGATGACACAGAAGTTAAGCAATAACAAGAATCCTCTAAAGGGAAATTTTGTGACAACTTAATTATTTTAACAATCATTTTAATTTGTTGAATTGTCTTGCCAACAACTGAAATCAAAGTGATGAATAGATCCCAGAACTGCTGCAGAAGAGATTAAAGCTTCAGAACTGATACACGATGGATAAATCAAAGGAATAAAAATTGTCCTTGAGGGTGTGTAATATTTATATCTTTCTGTCAGTATGACACCTGCTTGTAAATATTTTGAGTCTTTCTTGGTACTTAAATATTAAGAAATATATATTGTCTTTATATTTTACAAAGAAACCTGTTCACAAAGGACTGGTGGGTGAAGGTTAGGAAGAATTAAGCATGCCTTCTTTTTGTTTCAGAAAAAGAGTGGGTGCACCGTTCTGACCAAAATAAAACTACACTGAAGGGCAGTGGTTTTTTTTAGTGGTTTGACAGAGATTATTGTTTAAAAAGTGGGATTTAGGAAAACCACAATTCTATCAAAACAAATTCTACTTTATCCTTGATCAATTATCTTAAAAACAATCCCTAGTGACAAGGGAGGATGAAAAGGATATCTGTGGATGAAGACAACCTCTGTGCAGGATAAGAGCAAAACCCCAAATCTCATTTTTTAAGGTATACCCTCATATTTGAGGGCTAGCCAGTGTTGTATAAGATATAGGTTCCTTGATTTATTGCGTGGATACAGGCTCCTATAGTCATTAGAATATATTCTACAAATTAACAAGAAATAAAAATATAAATACATACAATACCTAAACTTAAATTATATCCCAACTCAAATCTGAACAAAGGAGACTCTATAAAATAAAGCACATCACTTATATAAACACACATATATTTAAAATAGTACTTTGAGACACTCTGCTTCAATCTTCTTTTGTTGTAAAACTCTTTCCAACTCTTTCAGCTCTTCAACCGTGCGTGATTTCATCGGGAAGTTTTCAACCACACAGGGGATATGAAAACACTTGGGGAAAAAAACGCAAGACAAAATAAACTCATTTGTAGAATAATTGTGCATTTCTGGGGTTGAGTAGGGGATGTTTTCTGTGATTAATCATGCATGGGTAAAATTGTCAATGGAAACCTTTTTAAAAATAAAACAATGTATTCCATGAGTATTGGTATAAACTTCATATAAAATACTGTGCTTTTGTGAAGGGCTGATTTTTAGGTCAGTAGTTCTCAACTAGGAGCAATTTTTCTCCCTCCTTCTTTCCCCATCCTTTTCCCCCAAGACATTTGGCAACATTTTTTATCTTAATTAGTGGAGGCAAACAATGCTACTGTCTCCAAATAGAGGCCAGAGATGTTGCTACACATCCTGCAGGGCATAGAACAGCCCCCACAACAAGAAATGATCCAGCCCAAAATGTATGGCTCATGAGAACCCTGTTTTAGAGCAATACTCAAATCATACAAAATGTAGGGTGGCCGTATACTTCATTGTCTACTTTTGGAGCATATTTGAAAGTGAAAGGGATGCTGATAATAGTTACTCTGGGATCACAGACATGACCTGAGACTTTTGGTCACCCTACACAAACAGGGAAATTTTACTTGAGGGCATCTCAATGAGGAACAGCTCTTTAGAAAATGCGAAGGCAGGCACAGGCAGAAACGTGAACCACATTTCGTCTACCGTTCAATCTGTGTGAAATGTGAGTGAGCAGACATCTATTAAGATCCAGATGCAGAGGGTGTCTGCGAGGAAAGGAGGAAAAGAATGCTAAGATGGATCTTCAGAAGTGATGGCTGGGAAGCACATGGGGACTGAGCACAGAGGGAAGGAGCCAAGAGACAGGGACATATCCAGGTGAAATTCAGTATAGGAAGGGGCAAGTCATGCTCTCAGTGCTTTGCTATGCCTGAATTTTCTTAAATTTATTTTTAAAACTTTCCTGAGCTTTTGATGACAATTCTCATTAGGTTTTGTACCTAGGGTTCTATCTGTTACCTTAAGAGCTCGACCTTTCACAGCCATCGAATTCCAACATTCTTCTTTGATAAGTTCAGCCAAATAGCTCTTGGCTAGGTTATGCATCTCTATATCCTTTATCATCTTGAAGAACGCAGACAAAGGGAAAAGATAAAAATGAAAGTGTGGCCTCAGAAATAATAATCTCCATTGTAAACTCATTAACTGCACCTTCAGTGGTAGAGTCTGGTTGTCTTTCTCCAACACTTTGAGCCACCTTGCACTGAGATGCACTTTCGGGAAACACATCTCTGCCTTTGAGAACATCTCCTGAAGTTTGTCTGTAGACTTGGATTCTCTTCCTTGAGGACACACAGTACCTCTAAGGATGGTCAGGTTGCATACACAAGTGAAGCGGGCTGTGAGGATGGATGCACTGTAGTGGTGAGCTGCATGGTTAATGTGCACAAAGTCTGCTGGTTGGAACAGCAGTGAAGCAAAACCACTGAGCAAAGTCTTCCTGTTTTATTAGAGAGGTCTGGAATTCATATTTTTATATGAAACTGCCAGATATTTAAATGTTGGCTTAAATCTCGCCAACACACATTTGAAGTGCGTTTGTGACCTCTGTCTGGGAGTCTTTACTGTACTTAATTATTCTATTATTTACATCCACAATAAGAAAGAACCCTCTACTACTCTTGGGGATCATACAATTTGTGTTATTTTCCACTTAAAAACATGTTACTTCAGTTAGTTTTACTTGCTTACGTAATCCCATTGCTTATTATTTAAATAATTAAGTATTCCTATTTTAATACAGTTTGCTGAAAGACCTGGTGTGAAAGTAAGACCTAACAATCTTTAGTCCTTAGGATCCTTTTCAGGATCTCTGTGCACTTCATTTTTTTTGGCAGAATTATTAGCAAACTAGCTAAGAATAATGTCTCGTAGATTTAAAATGTCTTTTTTAGTACTTCTTGTGAATTTCTATTTATTTTATTGTCTGATTAAATGACTTTAATTTGCAATTCATTTCTTTTTGATTCTGACCCAGTAAGTTAATAGCTAATATAGTTTTAAATTATTTCTTTCTAAATAGACAGCTGGCTTGGCATATCAGTTGTTAGGACCTGCCTGATTCCCAGCCCACTCGGCCCTCCTCTCTCCACTCCTGAGGCTGTTTATCAACTCCTCCAAACTCAGTCCCTAATACTGTGTCCAGGTTGTCATTATCGGGCTTTGGTCTTTTTCCTATTATTGAGATCCTGGCCGGGGCAGGGTAGTAGCCTAGTCTCTCATTCACATCCTTGACTGGCAGGTGCCACTAACTCCTCCCAAGGACTAGTATTCTGATCATAAACATGCTGAAAGCTCCTAAACAGCTGAGTTTATGGTGCCATTTGCTAACACTGTTCTCTACTGGACCACTATTGTGCCTAATCTGGTGTTAATATCTCTTCAAAGGCACAGAGCTCAAGAAAAATAATAAACAATATGAGGGAAACTAGCATGTGGAGGGCCTTTCTCTGCACCAAATCCTGCCTCAGAGGATCAAGGAGAACTCTTGAGGGATGAGCATGAATTTGGTAGTGGCAAGTAGGGGCATCTGGGGCAGAGGCACAGGGTGGCAGTGGGGGAGGTAGGATGAATTTGGCAATGGTAAATAGTTCAGTGGGCCAGGGGAGCAGGTTCACTGTGTCAAGTAGTCATATACAGCTTGGAAAGAGAAGCAAATATACAGTGAGGGAGGGGGCAGGCACCGAACCCACACACATTGCTGAGTGGTCAAGATGACTTGGCTGGGAGAACCTGGTGCAGAATAGCAGGGGGCATTCTGAGCCTGAGCCAAGCTAGAGCCAAGGAGGAAGAGCCTCCTAGGAGGAACAGCCAGGATCCTCCTGGCTCTGATCTTAGCCAAGTGGCTCTAGCTCTCTAAGCCTCTACCTAAGCCTCAATTTTTTCAAGTGGGGCAAACTATCACCTACTTTTTTGAATTGTGATAATCAAAATAAATACATTCAAAAAGCTCCTAGATTGCTGCCTACCTCTTGTGATAAGAAAATGGGACTTTTTTCATAGCTTCCTGTTGCACAATCAATAAAAAAGCCAAATTCTTTACCACAATATACAACGTCTTCAGGGGCTAGGCTCTGCCTACCTCCCCTACCTCATTCCATGAGGCTCTCTCCCATCCACCATGCTTCACCCTTTCTGGCCGTGCTGTTCCTGGAATACTGCAAGTCATTTCTGCCTGTGGGCCTTTGCTCTTGTGCTCCCTGTGCTTGACATTCACTCCCCCCCAGATCTTTGCACAGCCGGATGCCTCTCTTCCTTTAGTTCTCAACTGAAATGTCAGCCCTTTGAAGTGGCTTTCTTTGACCACAGAAGTAGATCTCCCACATCTATCAGAGCATCCAGTTTGTTTCCGTCATATACTATGTAGAGATTTGTTTACGACCGGTCTTCTTCAGTACATTACCCCATGAAATGTGTCTGTCATCATTATTGTATTCCCAGCACCTAGATTAATGTGCCTGGGACATGAATAAATGTTGCAGAATAAACGAAGGAATGATTATCCCAGGTAAATTTTATTGTACTAAATCAGTCTGTTGAGATACTCTTGTCCTAGTTGTTATCCACTACATTTCCTCAACTTCTCAGTCTCATGTCATTCACTAATTTGACAAATCTCCTCATTTCTATATCTTCACCTCAGTCATTAATAAACATGTTTATCAGGACCAAGTCCTGGGGCACATGGTGGAAACCTCCCTCCTAGAGGCATCAGTCAAATAATCAACCTCCTCTTGGTGTAGTTGTTTAATCTATTATAATCCACCTTAACTGTCCTTGAATCCAGCTATCTTTCATTCTCCTGTGTTTTTATATTTGCAGATTCAAAAAATTAACCTGTACTAGCAGGTTGAGAAAGAGGTAGCTTCAGAATATCCTGTGTAAAACACACTTAGGGCTTTTTATTTAAAATAAAATCCATATGAGCAAACAATTTGATGTGACTGCCACAAAATAATACAAAGGCTGAATTAATAGAAGTATAGTATGAATGGAAGTTTCAGTTTATGCTTTTCTCTACACTGGACAGAAAATAATTTGAATTCTTCTGTGGGTACAATATGCAAATATAATTAATCTGGAGGAAAAGGGCAAGATGATGACGAGGCTATTGAAACTATAATACATGATGGTCATAGGAGCTGGGATAATTAGCCCAGACAGGAGAAGATCCACAGGGAACATGGAAATTTCTAATCCTCTACCACTCTCAGAGGGGCCATAGAGTAGGAAGTGCTCAAAGAGTAGAAGGATCAGTGAGTACAGGAAGAAAGATTTCCACTCTAATTAAGAAAGGGCTTACTAAACCAGAAGCGTCCAAAGTTGGCATGAGGTGGCTAAGAAGACTTCCAAAAATGTTCAAACATATGGCTGGCATGAATGTCATGGAGGGGAAGCAAATGTCAGATGTCTGGCTGGCCTAGATGTTCCCCATGCTCCAAACCCCCAAATTCAGTGACCCTCTGATTCATTACACTTACATGCACTACGTTTGCTTTATTCACATTACACTGGAAAAGGTTTTCTCATATTCACATTATTATGAAGAAGTTCCCTTTCCTATTATCTTTTTACTTCTTTCATCATAACTTTATGATGCTTAAATTACACTTTTTCATACCTTTGCCACTTCTTCCTGACTTTCATCATGAAGCCTTTCTAGTTCCTCAAGATCTAGACCAAATTCCTGTTGGTCTAATTTTGCAATATTTTCTAGTTTGTCATTTTCTTCCATCATATTCAGAATCTGAATGTTGGAATAAAAAAGGGTGGTGACAAGTAAAGAATTAAACTGTAATAAGATAATTTTCTTAGTTTCTTTTAGGCAGCAATCAATAAAAAATAGATGTTTTATTTATCTAAATGTACTACTAAGTAAAGAATTAGATTATGGGCTTATTGTGGTTATTGTAAGTTTTAAGGTTTCATCCTTAAAAACTCATTCCTCTAATAAGAAAAACTACAAAAATATATAAGCTCATCATTTCATTCTATGACATTAAAGCACTGTTGCTAGTTTGAGGTATACTAACAGCATTGTGGTTATGTGTTTTAAGAGTCTTTATCATTTAGAGACACATACCGAAATAATTAGACATGATATGGTGTTTGGGATTTACTTCAGAATAATCAGGGAAGGGGTAATGGATGGAAGCATTGGTGAAATGATATTGGCCACTGGATGTATTATATTATTCTCTTCAATTTTGTACAAATTTGAACTTCTATACAATAAAAATTATCTTTAAAAGTTTATAACTTCAAAAAATTCAGGGGCAAAGGATACACACTGCAACACATATGACAAAATATTCATGTCTTTAATATATAAAAAGCACTTACAAATAAACAAAAACGAGGCAGACAACATGATAGAAAAAGTGGGACTTCAGTTTCAAAATGATAGACTGAGAATGAGTTCAACGATTTTTCTTTTTTGCCCCAAAATATAAAAAAGTTAAGAGAAAAGAAGTATAACATAGATAAATCCATTACTACAATGAAGAGGAAAAAAGAAATAGAATCCTTCAGGAGCATGAAAACTATAACAACTGAAAGATGGAAATCAGATGGATCAGCAGGATGCATTATAGCCCAGAATGCCCTCAGCACAGCACTCAACAACAGGTGGAAGCTACACCAGATACAGGAACAAGGGTTTACCTGCTGGCAGGTTGATTAGTTGGGGCTGCTGCATCAGAAACAGACAGTAGAACCTGCCTGTACCCCAACCTGGTGAAGTTCCCTAGGGTCCAGCAGTAGTAGCTGGAGTGTTTGTCTCCAGGTAGAAGAAATTGGAATGAATATTTGGATGGGAGAAACAAGGCAAGACCCAAGGAATCTGTTAGTGGCTAGAAAGAATAGAGAACTCCCCCACCACACAATGGGCTGCCAAGACACTTCCCAACACCACCCACCCCTTCTCTTTTCACTGAGAGCAGACAGAACACCTGCTAAAGTCAGATCTCCTACACTTCTTCCAAAGCAGACTGAGCTGGTATCATGGAATTATAACAGGGAGTTTCAATTATAAAGACAAGCATGAAATAATAACAATAAATCACTAAATATTTGGGGAACAACAAGACCACTGGAGAGAAACAATAAATTCAACAAATAGAAGACTTGTTGCCCAAAGGAAAAGAGTTAATTAAGCAAGAAAGTTATAATTTTATAGCAACTAGGGGTGCAAAATATTGTATTTCATAAAAAGAATCACAAGACAAGAAAAATAAATGAAGGATAACAATTGATAAGAGATAAATATGTTATTTTCAAAAGATATGATAGTCTATCTAGATAATCTAAGACAATCAAGTGACAAAATAGTAGAACTAAAAAGAATTCAACAAGGTGGTCAGAAAAAAATCAATAATATTCACATATACCAATAATATATACCAATATATAACATATACCAATTGTATTAGTCTGTTTTCATGCAGCTGATAAAGACATACCTGAGACTGGGCAATTTACAAAAGAAAGAGGTTTAATGGGCTTACAGTTCCACATGGCTGGGGAAGCCTCACAATCACAGCAGAAAGCGAAAGGAAAGGCATGTCTCACATGGCAGCAGACAAGAGAAGAGAGCTTGTCTAGGGAAACTCCCCTTTTTAAAACCATCCGATTTCCTGAGACTTATTCACTATCGCAAGAATAGCATGAGAAAGACCCGCTCCCATGATTCAATTATCTCCCACTAGGTCCCTCCCACAACACATGGGAATTATGGGAGCTACAATTCAAGATGAGATTTGGGTGGGGACACAGCCAAACCGTATCACCGATGTAATAGAAAAATATTCCATTCACAAAAATGGTATAAACTATAAGATACCTAAAATAAACCTAATAAGAAATTTATACAAAGTCACTTTCGGAGAAACTATAAACTTTCACTGGAGATTATACTTTTAAAATTGAATAAAGAAATAAATATATAATATACACATATGTAAATATTATATATTTATTGAAAATATAACTTTCAAAGTTATATATAAAAAAAAAAAAAAAAAAAAAAAAAAAAAAAAATATAACTTTCAAAGTTATATATTTTAAAAGAAATAAATACATAGGCCTAGTGCAGTGGCTCATGCCTGTAATCCCAGCACTTTGGGAGGCCAAGGAAGAAGGCTAGGAATTCAAGACCAGCCTGGGCATCATAGGGAGACCCTGTCTCTTCAAAAAACTACAAAAATCAGTTGGGCATGGTGGTGCATGTCTACAGGCCTAGCTTACTTGGAAGGCTGAGGTGAGAGGATTACTTGACTCCAGGAGTTCAAGGCTGCAGTGAGCTACACTTGTGCCACTGCACTCTAGCCTAGGTTACTAAGCAAGATCTTGTCTCTAAATAAATAAATGAAAGATGTAAATATATAAATATACAGATGCTCCTCAACTTATGATGGGGTTATGGCCCAACAAACCCATTGTAAGATGAAAATATCATGTCAAAAGGGGCATTTGTAGACATGATGGGCTGTGAAAACATAAAACACAATATCCAAAAAATGCTGGCAACACAGTACACTTCAGAGTATTCATTGTTTACCTTCATGACTGCATGGGTGACTAGGAGCTGTGGCTTACTGCCACTGCCCAACATTGTGAGAAAGTATGGTACCACATATTGCTACTCTGGGAAAAGACCAAATTCAAAATTTAAATCACAGTTTCTACTGAATGTGCATTGCTTTTGCACCACCATAAGGTCGAAAAATTATAAGTTGAACCACTCTGAGGTGGGGACTGTCTGTATATATCTTAATTCAATTTAAAAAATATTCTTCAGTAAAGTTTTATCATATATATTGATATATATACACTAAAGTTCAGAGCTGGCAGGTAAATTCTTCTCCAAATCAAACTATAAGCAATATACTCGCAATCAAAATCAAATCAGAGTTTTTCATGGAGTTTGACAAGCTGATTTTAAAATTCCAATGGAAAAGTAAGTATACATAAAAAGGCCTTTTTTTTAAAAGAAGGGCAAAAGGAGAATTATTCTCAAGATACAAGAACTATTATAAAGCTATAGTAATTAAAATAGCTTGGTATTGGCTCAAGAAAAGATCAATATTCAATCTTAGAACAGAGTCCAGAAACAATCCTATGTCCAGGGATTGATAGAGGGGAAATGGGCTATTTATTTGAAAAAAATAAAATTAGAACCATATGACATACCATTCACAAAAATAAATTATAGGTGAAATCAAAGAGTATTAGAAGAAAATATGTGTGACTTTGAAAGGTCATTTAAAATCAGATGTAAAACCCAAAGTTATAAAGAAAACGATCAATAACTTGGATCATGCCATAATTTTAAAATTCTGCTTTATAATAAAATTATTTAAAATTTGGCACTTCATAAAAGTTAAAAGACAGAAAGTATTTGTAGTAGGATGAGCCATATATTTTTCTAGAAAATATTTGTAGGTTGAGCCACATAAAACAGCAATTGCATGAAGTTCCACCTAATAATAAGGGCTACCTTTAGATATGTCCCATTCACACTTTCATGCTCTTTACCTTTCCAACTGACTCAGATGAGATCAAACAAGGCAATCTTTGAAGCCCTGAGTTGAAGATAGCAGGGTCTCTGAATGACTGCATGGAACAGAACAGCTGCTGAGCTGAATACCTACCCAGGATGGTTACATGGGAATGAAATAAACTTCTCATCACTGTGCCACTATGTTTTTTTGAGTTTATGTGTTACCATAGGCTAGCTAACTCTAATTATCATAAATACATATGAATAAAAAATAAAAATAAAGAACTCCTATAATCAACAAGAAAATGACCAATTATCCAATAAGGAAATAGGCAAAGAATATAAACAGGAAATTCACAGGAGAAGAAATACAAATACTGTTTAGAGTTATGAAAAGGTGCTCAGTCTTATCAGTAATTAGGAAAATAAAAACAAAGGGCCAAGGAAATGATTTAAGAACTTTTTCTAAAACCGAGAGACAAAGGTTTCCTATTAAAATGCCCATCAAAGTCTAGTACATGAAAGAAGAAAACACCTAGGGTCTTGGTAGGAAAAGGTAACACATTCAAATGGGAAAACTGAAGAGAGAAACTTAAAAAAAAAGATTTGGCAGAGTAAGGAGAGCCAGCAAGACATGATAAAGCATTAGGCTTCCAACTGCGGGAAGCCATCTCCGCTCCTAGGTCTGAAGGGCAAGAGCTGGGAGTGGTTAACGAACCTGGAGAGACCCATAAATGTAGAAGAGAGATGGCGGTCATTGCCAACTCATAACCCTACAGGGAGGAAACTGGGAGAATGAGGACCCTGGTCTTAGTCTCCTGCTCTGCAATCCATGATCTGAGCCCCAAGAGGCTGACCTTCATGAACAGCAACAATGGGGTTCTCCTGCTGATGCCACTTATTGCCTAAACCCAAGAGAAAGTCAGAAGGCAAGACAGTGCATTGCTATTATCCATAAAGGCCAGCCTCTTGGGGCTCAAAGAAGAGTGGAAAAGGGAAGAGAGTCTTGGTTTGCACCAGCAAACCAAGAATACCCATTGAACATATCAAGGTGCATACCTGTACATTTCCAAACACTGTGGATAAAGACAAGATCCTATAGTCTCCAAAGATAAAAATCTAGTTACCTACAAAGAATTGGGAGTCAGGCACTGGAGTCTCTGAAGGAAACACTGGAAGTCAGGAGACAATGGAGCAAGCCTTCAACATTCTGAAGGCAAACCATCAAATGGATATGAGTGTAGGATAATTACATTTTAAGAATAACCACATCTCACAAAATGTACCTCCCATGTACCCTTTCTCAAGAACAGAGCCAAAGCATCTGGCAGGTCTAGCAGCAGGGCACCATTCACAGTGGTACCACTTGGATGGTACCCCAGAAGCACAGCTATGTTATAAAGGATGTTCCCAAGCATGGCGCAACACAGCAGTCCTGTGTAGGAAGCTACTGAAGGACACACACCAAGAATACAAAGAAAATCAAGTGGGATTCAGGAAATAAGAGCTCCAACTTAAGAGGCAGGTCTCTAGGACAGCAGCCATACACCTGGTCTACAGAGCAAGAGCAAGGTGCTTTGACTGGAGCTGGAGGATGGAAAGCTCTAGAAGGGAGGTTGCCCAAAAAATGCACTGACAGATTGATCACTTCAGGTATTTGATTGTATTGAGAAGAATTTGTTAGCATTTTGAGTTTGAATAGGTCATAGAAAGGCTTATCCAAAACAAAGGTTAACTATTAATTCTAAGAAAAATCAAGTTGTAAAAGCAGAAATGTAATAATAATACACCGTGTGGCTCAGCTTTGAAGAATATTCAAATAACTATCATAGTATGTATTCCAAGCATGGATTTATATGTGTGCTATAGTGGGGATGGGGAGCAGTAACAAGCATAACTACTCATGTTCCATACCAGGAAGCCCATAGTTAGCATCAAAACAGAAATATCAAGAAATAACAACAGTAGTAAGAAGACTATTTAGACGGAAGTAAACAGACCAAATGAAAAAGTGGAAAGAAGAGAAAACAGTTACCTCATGAGTACAAGTATCAGTCAAGAGAAGTAGGGCAGTGGCTGCTTAAAAAATATTATTTTTAACTACACAACTCAGTATTATTTAATCTGTAAAAATATAAATGCATAACTTTGGTAAAAATCAGTATTATAAAAACAATTAAGATGGTAATTTGGGGGAAGATGGGGAAAACCACTGTTGATATGAAGTGTGAATTGGTGAAACTTTTATCTTATTAAAGAACTTCACAAAACTGAGCTTACAAGCAGAGAAAGGGAGGTATAGTTCCTCAGGGTAGAACAAAATTAAGTTCAAAAAGTAATTTTAGAATAAGAGCCAAATGTATTAGAATATGAAATTACAACACTTACAGTTTTGGAAAGTGATTTGATTCCTTCTTTTATCTCTTTCCTTTTCTTGGAAAACAGATTAACCTCCTTTTTGATGGCCTGAAACAGAACAAGTGTATCACTTAACAAAGCAAGAGAAATCAGAGAGAGAGAGAGAGACAGAGAGATATATAAAGAGATACATAGATAGCAATTCTCTAGAAACAGAAACTAAAATGTGTAAAGAGTAATATAAAGTGTACATGAAGTAATACCACTGCAATACCTTGCTTAAATCTAACTGCTACTATGTAAGTGACATTAAAGCTACATGAAACACATGTCAATTATATGGCCAATGGAAAGAAAATAAGTAGTGAAAAATTAGTGAACAGTTGATTAAGGAAAACCAGTATGCACTTTTATTGGGAACTTGAGACTAGATCAATAGGCTAAATCCAGGCACGAGCTGTAATCAGTCGGTCACCTTTCTGAACAGCTGCAGCCACAGCATCCCTTCCCCTGTTCCTGGTCCACAGGACAGAGGTAGCATCCCCTAAAACTCACTCCACAGTGGAGTACTGCAGTTCATGCTTTGCTGTGGTTTACCTGGACACCATTGTTGGGTTGCATGTCAGCCTACGTACAGTTCTTAAAGCTCATATAACTTGATCTAAATGATTGGGCTGTGTTTAGGGTGTTTATTTGCTTTCAGAAAAGTTACACCTGTATGTTGTAGTGCTCTGCCGAGTGGTGTCTCATTCCATCTTCTAACTTTCCAGTACGTTTCCATAGGAAACTGATCTATTTGGTGCATCTACAGAGCACTATTTCAAACCTACCCCATGTTTCACAAATACCTCTTGGCTTTTTTGTTGTATCCAAGGAATTTCCTTCTTAACATCAGTTGGAACTAATTCATCCTGCGATGAGTCAATGCTTGCCTTCTGTTTCTGATACACGTTAGAAAAAGACAGACATGTCTTAAAGTTAAAATTCATCAAGTTTTTCCCCTCCCACCCTACCATATGTAACTGCTTTGAATTCCTTTGCATTTGTTGCATTTTTGAAAATAATCTCAAACATTTTGTCCCCAAGATGTAACATTTTATTCATGTAAGTCCTATCAGTCTGCCGTTATATTAGCCACAGCTTCCACCAAGGAAGCAGAGGTGATCAGACCAGTCACACTGTCACTACTCTTTGCCTTCTTTGTTACTGTGACCCACATGTTTCTGCCCATGAAGGCCTGTGCCACCATCTGTGCTTAGGATCTTCTTTCTTCCTTTTGAAGTCTTAATGCTTAAAATCTTTTTTTCAATGCCATCTCCTTCTGTATCATCAATGTCTCCCTTTTACAGGATCTTCACCAACAGTATCCAAACATGCTCTACTATCTCCTGTCTTAGGAAAATTACTCTCACTTGACCATAACATTCTTCTTCAGCCACCACCCTATTTCTATTTTTTTTTTTTTTTTTTTTTGAGACGGAGTCTCACTCTGTCGCCCAGGCTGGAGTGCAGTAGTATGATCTTGGCTCACTGCAAGCTCTGCCTCCTGGGTTCACACCATTCTCCTGCCTCAGCCTCCTGAGTAGCTGGGACTACAGGCATGTGCCACCACAATTGGCTAACCTTTTGTATTTTTAGTAGAGACAGGATTTCACCATGTTAGCCAGGATGGTCTTGATCTCCTGACCTCGTGATACGCCCACCTCAGCCTCCCAAAGTGCTGGGATTACAGGTGTGTGCCAACCACTGCCCCCGCCAGCCCACCACCCTATTTCTGTGCTCCCCTTTGCAGCAAAATGTCTTGAAAGAGTTTGGGAAGCCACGCTCTCCTGGCTGTCCCGTAACCTCACTGGCTAACCCTCCTCAGGGTCCTCTGCATCCCTGAACTCTTCTCCTGGCTCACCAGAAGTTGCTCTGTCCTGGTCCTCTTCTGCTTCTTGCCATTCATGCTTCCATGATGTCCTTGCCTAGTGTCATGGCTTTAAATCCCATCAGCATGTCCTTGACTCAAATCAACATATCCAGTCCCGACCTCTCCCCAGAACCCAAGGTTCATCTATCCAACAGCTGAACTGGCATCTCCACTTGGGTGTCTAACAGGCTTCTTGAGCTTAGCATGGGTAAAACTGATTTTGAATTCCCTTCATAGCTGCCCCCTTCCCCCACAGTCTACCCTATCTCCATGAATGACACCATCTTCTACATAAATGTTCAAGTAAAACAATCTAGGAGTTCTTGGGCCCTTTCTTTTCCTCTCTATGTCCAATTCATCAGTGAGTTCTATCAGCCCTACCTCTGAAACCCACCTGGAATCCACCACTTCTCTCCTAGGCACAAGACTCCTCCACCTCCATCATTGCTACCTGAATCTCTGCCTTAGCCTCCTGAACAATGTCCCTGCTTCTTATCCTTCTTATCCCCTACAGGAAACATTCTCCTCACAGCATCAAATAATCATTTCAATAATGTCAATTATACCTTGTTAATCCTCTGTTCAGAACACCTGACTCAGTTCTCATTACATGTAAAATAAAATTCAAGCTCTTTACCTAGTTTACAAAGCCCTTCATTACCTGGTCTCCTCCCGCTTTGAAGACCTCACCTCCCACCACTTTCTCCCTTGCTCACTTCAACAGCACAGGTCTTTTTTAGGTCCTAACATACCACATGCCAAGCTCTTTCTTTCCCCCTTTGCCCTGAATACTCTTGCTACCCTCCCATTGTCTCTGCATGGTGGTGTTCTCTTTTAATTCAGATCTCAGCTTAAATGTCTTCTTGGAGAGGCTATCCAGTCCAATACTATCACATCAACCTATTTTTATTCACTGAGTAGAACTTGTTACTATCTCATTGTTTCCTCTGCATTTGCTTGTTTATCTGTCTCTCCCTGCCCATCCCCAACGCCCAATTAGGATGTAAACTCCACAGAAGCAGAAATTTTTCTATCTTGTTCACAGCTATATCCTCCACAGCCTAGCACTCTGTAGGCACTCTATAAATATTTGTTAATTGAATGAGTGAATGCTGTTCTTTAGCTAGACACTTCCTAAACAACATCTGTAATACGAAAGTATAGAGAGACCATTTTGACCAAGCACGAGTGTGGGTAGAAGATTTTTTTTCCAGGCAAGCCTGGATTTTGTACTATGGTTTAAATGAGATCTGAAATGTACCATGTGCAATTGCTTTGAGAAAGGCTAAATATTTTCTCTCAGACATAGCTTATTCTCTTTTTTAAAATCATGGGATACCTGGAAAAAGAGAAATATTACTAAATATCTGCTTACAGAAACCACAAGCTGAAAACCTCTAATTTACAAACAAAGAAATGTAAGCAAGCAAGCTAGTCATATAGGAACTCAACTGTGTGTTCAGAATCGGATCCCAAATCTATGGAAACTTTTGGTGTTGTGCTTAAATAATCATTCTCCTCGCCCATGGTGCTGCTCAGGGAAATTAATAGTTTTTGGTAATAGTCCAGAATTTCACTGGCTAGGAGTCCTCCAAACCGCCTATATTAATAAAAAAGAAAACACAGAGGCTACAAAAATCATAATTTAAAAAAATCACATTTAGCTGTATTATTTTCAGGTAACTAACCATTTCAGTTTATAGATAAGTAACCAAGGAAATATGTGGACAATTCTTCACAGTGCCTTGTGGAAACTTCTTCTTCAGTGCCTACTTCTTTTTTAGAATTTCTTTTTAAAAAATTTTTATTTTTTTAAAGAGAAAGGGTCTTGTTCTGTCACCTAGGCTGGAGTACGGTGATGTAATCACAGCTTACTGCAACCACGAACTCCTGGGCTCAAATGATCCTCCCACCTCAGCCTCCAGAGTAGCTGGGACCACAGGGGTACACCACCATGCATGGCTAAAGGACTCTGCTTCTTACAGGAGAACCTTTCATGGGCTCCAGGCCATGACAAGCTTCTTGACCTTTCTAGGGTGCCCTCTCCTCACACTGTCCTCATACCCTTACTTAACATGCCCTCTGTACCTGCCCTGGCCATTGCACAGAAGAGCCAGTGCACTGGCTGAGCTCTCAGAATACACCTGGCAGTGTGCGGCTTCACACACATAATCACATGTGGCCCTCATCACCCCACGCTGCATTGAGAGTGGTATTATTACCTCCACTTAATTCACCAGGGCACTGCAAACTTTGGACGCATCAGCATAACTGGGAGGGTTTAAAAACAGATTCCTGGGCCCCACCTGCAGACATTCTGACTCAGAAAGTCCAGATGGGATCCAAGAATATGCATTTCTAACAAGCTCACAGATGCTACAGATCCCCTACCTTGGGTAACATTGATATAGATGATTTAGAGCGGTTGTCATATGCCAGCGTCACCAAGTCATTAGTCCTAGACCATGGTTTCAAACTCATCTTTGTTTTGAGTCAGAAGTTTGGGTGATTACCAATGGATCAAAATGTCCTTCTTTTTGAGCTGCATAAATAAGGCTCCAGCACTTGTTTGTTGTTGCCTGAGATAGTATTTGTTTGCTGGTTATAAAGAATATGTTAGGACTTATATAGTGAGATAAAAGTTAATATTCTATTCAGAATCGCATGTATAAAATGGGCATGATGATGCAATCCTCAAATGAGTCTTTGTGATAAATGGCTAGCAAAATTGTTATGATACAAAATCTCCACAACATTTAACATTTTCACAATGTTGCAGAGAAGGCCCATATTTCATTACTGCTTTCATCACAGGAGGTATCATGAAATATTATTTTTTCCAAAATGAAGTGCATGATTGAAACCACCTTTGCAAAGATTACGGCAGTGAAAGAAGTCTAGCATGGCTGACTCCACCTTGTTTCTAGTCTCACAGGCTGGATGTTCTTGTTCATTCCTCCTAACCATGGGAGGAATTTAGTTTATAGTTTAACTTGGAAGCAAGGATGGTAATAGTTCCTCCCTAAAACTGATCCCCTCCTTGTTTGGGGACTGAAACTGTCTTTGATATAATCTAAGCAAAATCTAATTAGGAAAGTATATGTATACATACACACGTGTAGGGGATAAACAGGAGTTTTAAAAGTTATCTGAGGGTCAGAATTGTCCACATTTCTTATGTTATGAGAGATAGGACTGATCACTCTCAGATATATATTAACCCTGTCTTTTTATTTTTATTTTTATTTTTTGTATTTCGGTGCTCTGGTATCTGGGGCCTTGCTGACTTCTAGAGGCTAGCCAGTCTCTAAAGATAGTAAACAATTTGCTCTGGAGCACGCTTTTCAAATGCTAACCGATCAATCCAGAGACCATATCCCCAACCACTTCCTCTAGTGGGCTTTCACAATCAGGGCCACCATTTCCCCACCCTAATCACCCCAGGGCCAAGTATGAGACGACTACAGCCAGCCCCTATGCCTCAGAACCCACTGATACTATTCAAACTGGCCAATCCTAAACCTGCCCAATCCTCCCTGTGAAAACCATATGAGAAGATCTCATCCACGTTTTCCTCCCTCTCTCAGCCTCCTGACCCACCCCAGGTCTGCCCCATGTGGTCCCCGAGCATGCAGTGTACTCTTCTCTTGGGATCTGTGAGTATAACAAACTTTCTTTGCACTGGCAGTTGTCTCCCAGCATGTTGGCCTTGCTGTACTTAAATAAAAATAAAATCTCTATTTTAAAACACTATACTACATGGGGTTACTTACTGAATACTGTACATACTTCCACTTTAGGTAGACAAGGGTGCCATCATCTCTCCCATTCACCAGAATGTTTTGTCCATCCATTGAAATTCTCATTGACTGAATCCCATGACCCTGGTGAGAATGACTCCGACACCGAGCAAACGTTTCCTAAATAGTTAAGAAATAAAGCAGAAAAATTACGAACGCAATTCTACCACATGGCTTTTCTAAAGGGGTTATATGCCCTTTTTTTGTGGATAAATCATTTTCTATTTGCTAACAGCATTTTAATTGGTATGGAAGTAGCCAATTGGCAATACATAGCATTTAAAATCCCCAGTCCAAACCACATTCACCAATACTAATTTGTTCTTCCACTACCTTTGTGTAGTATGGAAGGACTGGGATTATTATCACCAATTTATAATAGGAAATCAGACACAGAGAAGTGAATGAATTGCAGAAGTCTATAAAGCTAGGGAAGGGGCCTTCAGCAAGCAGAGATGGTGAGTTCCGATGGCTTCAAGAGTCAGGCAGGTTCTATTTATGTGTGAAGTAGCTGAGTGTAATGAGCGAGGGTGACAAGCACTGTGAAGAATGGAAGATAACATGCTCTGAAGGATGCTAACTAAGCCAGTTTGATTAGAACTCAAACAAAATGCCTCACCAATTTGGTATATAGGGCAACAATTTAAAAACTGAGATTTCTGAGTCATACTGGTTCTCTACCATGATGCCTTTTCTCATTTAGTTTTTTAAATAGGCAGTACGTTCAAATGGTTCAAAATTCAAAAATTATGAAGGAGTATTCTGTGAAATCTTCTTCTTGTTCCCATGACCTAATACTTCCAATGGCAAGCAAGGTAATTAGTACCTTCAATATCTTTTCAGAGCTTTTATGCATATATAAGCAAATTTTTATATACATATAAAATGTTTCTCTATATGAGATTAATATATACACCCATAATATTTTTTTAAGAAAACAGCTTACCAAAGTATAAACGTCTCGGATACACAGAATTCCACATTTAGCTATTGTTATGAGCCACAATCCATGTGAAGACAGACAGAGCATTCCAGGTCCATACTGTCTGCTTTGTACTTTTTTGTATGGTTTAAGAATGTAGATACCCATATGTTCCTGCCAATCAAAGAAAATAACCACATTATAGAAAAGATCAGGTAAGCAGCACCTTTGGGTTTGCAGATGTACATGCCTGTTGTACATTGTCATTGTAAATAAACTGATATGCGGTAAAGTGGGCACCTGTGTTTGCATCATGTTTCCCATTTTTGCAAATAAAAGTTTGTTTCTGCCAACTAAGTCAAGTCTTCTTTATTTGTTTACTTGCCATTAAAAATCCTAGCCTACACTGATAATCTTTACTTTTACTAATCATTTCATATATCTTCATGCTTAAGTCAATATTCCCCATATGTTTCATGCATTCCCACCTCCAAGCCTCTGCACATGTCCTTCCTTTTGTCTAGAATGCCCTTCTCTGCTCCATCCCCACCAGTCCTGCCCTGCCTCCCTATATGAGCGCTGCCCACCAAAATTGTATGCAATATCTCTCCATGTTTAAATCTGACTTATTTTTCAAAGTCCAGATCAAATATTGATTCCTTCATGAAACTTTTCTTGAATCTCTCTTGTCACTAATCATTTCTTCCTTCTCTGAATTTCTATGTCTAATCCTGGCTACTCTGGCAAAGAAGAGCTTTGACTGAAGAATTTAGAGGAAGGAAGGTAGACCTTATCAAAGTGGGTAGACAGACATCAAGGGAAACTGACAGGTCAACGGGCAGAAAGCAGGAGGGTACTGGGCCATTATGTGCAGCAGGAGGTGACACAATGCATGAGATGTCTGAAGACAGTGTAATGAAAAAATGCCAGAAACGCAGTTTAATTATTTTTTGCAATTTTGGTTATGGCTTAGATACAAAGTTCCACTGCAAATCAAATCATCTACCTTGTAGCCCTTGGCTTATGTAGAATAGATTTCCTAATGCTAGGTTGTTTTTTAAGGCATTAAACTAATATTGTATCATCTGCATGTTTATCTGACAAAGATGATGTATGTGGCACAAGTATCAGGTTGCTCAAATATATTGTATGATGGATTAACAAATAACACTATATACCTAGCTCAAGGGAATTATATTAATATAATGAAGGAATTTGTTAACTGAACTATTCTGTTAACGTGGTCAAGAGGATCACATCTAATCAGTACAATGTGTCAATCTTGATTGCTAAGACAAATGAGAGCACACTTAAGTGTTGACATACTTCTTTAGGAAGAAGGTAGCTACAGATGTATGGCACTTGACTACAGAAGCCATATATTTGTTTACTTTGAAAGTCCAAGACTGCAGAGGACAGAGTGTGCTCCAACTCATACAGGTACTTATGAATGATTTCATCTTTCAGCCTTCCTCTTTCATCAGCAAAAATTGTGGAAACTATTAGATTTGGAAAAAGAAGAGAAATCACTTGCACCATATATTAGTTTTGGTTTTTTAAAATTATGAACAATTATGAAAAGCAGAATAAAATTTAAATGCTCAATTAATATTGCGGAAGCTAGTAGGTGATAAAAATGATTTAAAAACACTTGTCTCCCTAGAAATACTTTGAGTATTAAATGACTGATAGTGGGTAAAATATTTCTGTAATGCCTTGATGAAATTTTAATCAATTAACTTAGAGACATAATAAAAGAAACCCATGGTGGTACAGAGACTCTTATAAAAACATAAAAGTACTTTGAGGTTGTCAGCTCTCTTCTGCTCTATAATTATATATTTGCAAAACTGCCAACCAGATATATTTGTCATTAAAACAAGGAAAGAGTATCTATTTTCTCATACCTTTTTATCCAGAAAACTTTATAATTTTGTCAGTGAAGGGAACTACACTGTAATCTATCTGAATTTAACCATGTCTATTCAAAGCTACAAAACAAGAGACATCACAAAAATAACAAATCAATTTGATGTGTCCGTTCATCCTATCTCTTTTCCTATGGTAATAAAGCAGACTCATGAGTCAGGAAGCCCAAAGGAAAAGTCCACACTTCAAACTGTTTAGCATGTTGGTTTTACTCTGTAAAGGTAGACAAAAGGTAGCCATTTTACCTCTTCACATGCCAAGAGAAAAATAAAACAAACCCAAAAAACAATAACAATGATGTATCTGGGCTGAGGAGCAGAATTGGTTGCTTGTGTTTTCTTTACCTTGTGGCAGTAACGTAGGCAGTGTGAACATCTCCAACCTGCTTCTCCCTGCTTCCGGAAGCGAGGAAAGCACCATCACTTCCACTATGTCTGTTTCTGAAAGAGACACTGTGGATATCTGTAAAATGTCTTTGGCCACTTCTGAAAGCAAACAGAAATCAACACCACAAGTGGTCATTGATAAGTTTAAAGAATCTTTTACCTTTCCAATTAAGATATCACCTGTGGACTTGCCTTCACTAAATCTTTAGAATCAAGTTATTTGCTGGATATTTAAAGTGACCTTTAAACATAAGTTACAGGGACATTTTTGATGAATGGATGAGGGATTCTCCTGATTAGATGTCTAGACCAGCAGATTCAAACCAGCCCAGTCTGTCTGGGTTTCTTTCCCAGTCAGGGTGGCCCAAGAGTGTATCATCTCCAACCCCTATCCCTCCAAACCAGCACCTGCATGCGCTGGTCCCCAGAAGTCCACTCCAGCCAGGCTATCTGCTCCTAAGATTGGTTAAACTCAGGCATCGGCCTTCTTTGCATCTGTGCCCAAGGACTGTGGGTGTGGTGGAAACATGTGACTTTATGAGCTTGCTCCACTAGAAAGCCAGCTGATCTAACCTCTGCAAGGTGTGCCAGGCCTGGAGCCCACCTTGGATTTGTTCCAGATTCACTCTTCCACTCTTCATGGGACTGTGCTGCAGGTGCCCACTTTCTCAGGCCCTTCCCCAGGCGGTCGGCCGATGACCTTCTGTCTTCCTTAACAAGGAAGACTAAAGACATCTACATAAACTCAACCTCAACTTTCTTATCCTGAGACTCACATTTTCCCCCTGTCTGTTTCCATTTTCTCCCTTCATTTCCCAACATTGTTGTAGGAGCAAAATGTAATCCCTTCCTGTCTGTGATTTTGAGCCCATTCCTCCAATCTCCTATTACACTGTACATTATCAATCACCTCTTAGCTTCTTGTGTCCCTTATGGTTCCTTTTATTCAGCCCTCATGACTCCCCTGTCTTCAAATAAGAACCTTACTCCAACTCTGCTGTCCCACAACAGTTACCATCTGATTCTCTTTTCTCTACCGCAAACTTCTTAAAATAGGTTTAGCACTTTCTGACTTAATTTTCTTACCTCTATTCCCTCCCTAACCTTCTTCATTCCAAAGAAGTAGCTCTCTCAGGGATCACCTGCTGACTGGCAAATATATGAGAGCCTGTCCCAGCCCTCACCCTACCCATACTTCAGTGTCAGCCTATATTTTCATCCACCTTCCTTCTTTAGGCTGTTTCTGGAGAGGATGACTCCCAGTTCTCTTATTACTCTGGCCCAGCCTCAGTTTTCTTCACTGCCTCATCTTCCTCTGTCCACAGCTTCCATATAAAATGTGGACCAGGGTTCTATTCCCAGTTTCTTCCATCCCACCCTCTGGCCAAACAGATACATTAAAAAATGGGGCCAGGAACAGTGGCTTATGTCTGTAATCCCAACACCTTGGGAGGCTGAGGTGGGAGGACTGCTTGACTCCAGGAGATCAAGACCAGTGTGAGCAACACAGGGAGACATTTTATCTACTAAAAAAGAAAAAAAGAAAAAAAAAGTAAACAAAAACAAAACAGAAAACAAGCCAGGCTTTGGGGCACAAGCCTGTAGTCCCAGCTACTCAGGAGGCTGAAGCAGCAGGATTGCCTGAGCCTAGGAGTTCAAGGCTATAGTGAGCTATGATTGCACCACTGAACTCCAGCCTGGGTGACAGAGTAAGACTCTAGAAAATAAAATAAAATAAATGAAACGGAATATTTAGGCAGGATATACATCCACTCTGAGGTCAGCCACAGGCCCTACCACACTCAGTGCCATCTAATTTGCATATTTAGTTACCTCTTTTGCCCCGTTAAGCATCTACGTTTACTTCTACTCTTTTGAGCTATGTCATCAGCTTCCATGATTTCAAGATCAGAATTCTATCATTAAGCTTTGAACTACATATCCTGATTTCCAAACTTATGCTAAATATGCCCAAATGAAGAGTTTGTTGGCTTCAAACCTATGGAACTCATCAGCTCAACCTATTCCTCAACCTCTAAAACTTTGTTCTTCAACTAATGACATCGCAAACTTCCAGTACTCAGGCTAGAAATTCTGGGGTCATCGCTGATCCCTTCCTTTCGCATCAAATACCAAGTCCTACCCATTCCATCACTCATGGTTGTGCCCTCTTTTCTCTTTCCATAACTGCAGCATGAGTTTGTGTATTGTGGATAAGAGCACACGCTCTGAAACTGGACTTTCTTAATTTGGCTCTGCCACTAACTAGATGTGTGGCCTTGAACAAGTACTTAGCCTTGCTGTGCCTCAATTGCCTCATCTGAAGGGATAACAGTAGTGTCAATTTCATGAAAGTTGTCTAAGAATTCAATGGGTGGAGACATGCAGAGGGCTTAGAATACTGGCTACCACATAGGCATTCCTCAATAAGTGTTGGCTGTTGTTATGATTATGACTATTATCATCTCTTGCCTTGGCTAATATTATAGCTTCCAATCTCATCTTTTTAATTTCTTTCTTTTGCCTTTCTACTCCATCCTTCACACTGGTATCAGAGTCAGTCTCTAAAAACCAAGTCAAATCATGCCAGCTCCATCTTGAAACCATTGACGATGGCTCATTAACCACAGAACAATTCCAAACTCTTTGGAATGATATTCAACGTCCTTCCTCTTTCAGACTTCATTGCCATAGTCATCTTCTAGTGAACTCTTCCATTTACCTGTTATACCAGACTTTTTTTTTTTTTTCCATTCCAAGTACCTTTGTTTGGGTTATTTTTTGAGCAGGAATACTAATATGTCCTATTCCACACCTATGAAAATCCTTTAAACCCACTACTCTAAGCCCTTGGAAAACTCTCCTCCAATCCTCCACATCCCCTGACCAGTGCCCACCTTCACCTCCACTCCTCTCCTCACACCTGGCAGAATGAATTGCTGCTGTATCTGAGCCTACGCACCATTCTGCATTTTCCTCCTCTACTAAATTGTCTCCTTAATATTTTCATCCCCCTACAAGGCCTAGGTTTGGCATTTTGCACCTAGTAGGCACTCACTAATTTTTATAAGTCAATGATAAACAAATTAAAAAATTTAGGGGTGAGACTTGGCAAAGTGTGAGGAGCAAAAAAAAAAAAAAAAATTTAAGGAGAATTTTAAAAAAATTGTGTGTGGGGGGGAAACACATATACAATTGGCATGTAAAGCCAGAGAGAAAACAAAGAGAAAATTCTTTATTAGAGATAAAATATTAAAAAATATTTTTGAGAGAAATCAACCCAACTTCTCTGTATGTTAATATTAGAAATGTTTAGCCATTTCATTAATTTATTCAATAATTGATTCAAGAAAATTTGTTTAGCATCAACTATGTACCAAGCAGATAACTCTAATATTTCAAATACATCAAAACATAATGTGAGAATTCTCCTAAGTAACTTTAGTTATTTAAAAGTTACTCTTTCAGAAAATATGCCATAAATAATTGTTTCAATATAACTCCATTTTCATAACCTTAAATTCTTTGAAATAAAAAATTTTAAATGTTTTAAATTAATATATTTTAAATTAATCAGCATTCTATGTTGTACCTGTGAATCCAATAATCCGAAATGACCTTGAGGAGCTGGCACAGATAATAAAGACTTTTCCTTCTGATGTTCCAACTAACAGAAATATTCCTCGCTGATCATAACTAGAAAAGAAGAAATCTGATGATCAAATCCCAATTGTTTCACCAGCTAGATGGTGAACAAGTTTAGTGAATGGCCACAGAGATATGTTCAAAGCCAGTCATTTTTACAGTTTGTGATTTTTAATATTCTCTGACCTTATAAAAGTGGAGTGATTACATGTAGATATAATCATTGTACTTTAGGCCAATGCTATTTCCAAATTGCAACTTTAATAAATACAGTCAAGAAGATTCAGTAAAGATGGGCAGTTGGTTCATCATAAGTGAATGAAACATGTTGGTAGAGCTTTCTTGATGTTTCAAGTGCAAATAAGCAATTCTCAAATTAGCGGTGGGTGTGACATTTCATTACCCTGTGACTGGTACCTGGCAGTGGGAGGAAGAATGTAGTGAAACATGTCTACAACTTTATCAAATTAGAAAAAGTGGGAAGACGCAAATTAGAATAAGATGATCTGAGAAAGGAAAGGCACAAAAAATGACGGTGCAGAAGGGCAGGGGGTAAGGAGGTTATCCCTCCTTCCCCACTGAGCTAGGGTGGTGGAGCTGGGCAGTCCACAGTGGCAGGACCAGCTCCCAAGTGTGCTAGCTGTGTAATGTGTAATCTTGGACAATGCTTCTCTTCACCTTTCTCACCCTGAATTCCCTATTTTGTCTAATAGGGATAAGAATAACATCTCTCTGATTGGTGTTTTGAGGATCACATTCTACAAGCTACAGTGATCTCAAGCTGTAAAGCAGAATACAAATGTCTGTTCTTATTAATACCTAATAATATAATAAATTAAAAACAGTAATAATGATAGCAACTACAAGTCCAAATCTAATGTCTCTATATTGTCATCTTAAAAGTATTGTTTCTAAAGTTTTGAAATACTCTAAATGTTCATTAATATACTGTTTTTAAAAAATGACAGTATATTCATATAATGGAATACTATGTGGCTATAAAAATAATAAGGCTGGTCTTTATGTGTGGATATAAAACATTCTCCAAGATATACCATTAAGTGAAAAAAGAAATGAGGCATTGTACATAGTTTTCTCATTTTAAGAGCAAAGGCAGTGACTCTGGAGCCCAACGACCTGGGTTCAAATCCCAACATTTGCCATTCACTAGCTGTGTACTATTGAGCAAGTTATTTAAAATTTTCTTGCCTCATCTTCCTCACCTGTCAAATAGAGAAAATAAGAGTGTTTACCTCATGGAGTTAAATACAGCAGAAGTGCCTGGCACACTATACATACTTGATGGCCATCGATACAAATAAAAAGAAGTGCTTATTATGTTTTGCTTGTTCATGGATAAAACATCTCAGGAGACATGAGAAGTTGGTACCAGGCTGCCTGCAAGGACAGACCTGGGTATGGGGGGTACTTTACTTCACAGCCCTCTGTACCTTTTAAGTGTTGAACTGAGTGAATATATTAACATTCAAAACAAATGAAACATGTAAAACTTAAAATTAAAAGAAGGGATGGCTTCACTAGAATTTTCAACAGACGGTGACACAGAGCCGCTCCTGGAAGCAGAAGGGACTTACGTGACATGCTGCACGGACGATTCCGAGAGAAAGGCTTTGTCCACGACCTGAGGGGATTCCTTATCATATACGCTGATGAAGTAGACAGAACCACCCTCCGTGCCCACGGCTGCAGAGAGGGAGGATGGACAGCAAGCCAGAACCGTCGCCTGTTTAAAATAAACCCCAGATGCGTATCTCCATTGTGCCTGCTCTCCTGCATGTAAGAATGCTATTATACAATGTATTTGAAAAGCCTACAGGATGAGAAGAGTGGCAAGTGTTGTGTGGTGGGTTCTTTCAAATTATAGCCTCAATGTTCCTGAGCTGATCAACTGCATAAGACGGCACAGGAATCTGTACATCTTATTCTTTTATCCTAAAATTAGAGTAATAAAAATTATAGAGAGATTTCTTGAAATTTAAATCATGGCTTCGTTTTTATCTCTAAATGATGATGAAATGATTATGCCAACAATCTATCTAAGTGATTGTGAAACACTTAGACCAGTAATAGTGAAAAATAAAACAAAAAAAGGTAAAAGAAATTCTTAGCATCTTGTAAACATTTTAAAATATTTATTTATTAGCGATGGAGTCTTGCTCTGTCTTGAACTACTGGAGTGATCCTCCTGCGTCAGCCTGCCTAGTCGCAGGGATTACAAGATCAAACCACCACACCTGGCTTTTAAAACATTTTTATAGATCCTGAGATGCTGGTATGACTAAGGAAGACTTAAGAAAATAACTATATCACTGGAAGATGTATTCAGTCACCAAAGAAATGAATGACAGATTCCCACTTATCTCACAATGATTTATACAGAATATGATGTCTAACAGAATAAATTGACTTTCATAATACTATAGAAATTAGTATTCTTTCTCTATAAATACTTTGTAGATTGTTTTGAATAAAATCATGGAACTTAAGGCTGAAAAAGAACGTAAGAGATCATTTTGCAAAATAGAAAACGCAGGCCAAGGAAGTCCAGCAGCTTACCCAAGGATCCCATATGTGGCGACAAACTTCAGAAGAAGCACCCAGGTGTCCTGCCTCATTAGAATGCACACCGTCTCCCAACTGAGTGGGCTTTTTGTAAAATTGAAAACCTTTATGGGAAGTGTGTGTGTGTGTGTGTGTGTGTGTGTGTGTGTGTTCCCAAAATAAAAATAATCAGCTGAAATTCTCCTTCATTCCAGGGCAATGGTGTGCTAGTCTGAAAATGTACAGTAAGGTCCAGAGGAGTCTTATGTACCCTTGCAGGTACCATCAGGAGACGCTGCTAGTGTCCAGGTATCTTGACACTGTGGTGCTGGACTGGGATCCCCCAGGACCACTGCCTGAAGGAAGGCAACACAGTCCCGGACACAGGCAGAGAGACCTGGCATCAGCATTACTGTATCTGTATCAATTCTCTGTAGGGTAATGGTACCTGTATCCCTCGTTGCCCAAGAGGAACAAGGTATATCCTGATTATATGGGCCCCTGGGTGGTTGTTAAATGTTTGTATGCCTCTAATGTGTGAAAGGACATGTCATTAAATGCACTTGTAAGATCTCTCCTAGTTTACTATTTCTAATAGAAATGAATACATATAACCTTTTGTCACAGAGATTATGGAGTCTTTTCATATTTCAAGTTTTCTCAGTAAGAAATTTTATCTTTACTTTTGTGGGAGAGTTTTATTTATCACACTGAATTATCTATCTTTTGCATCTTATGTAAAATATGATGCTTAGTCTTCTATAATTGAGATTTTAGTTTTATAAAAGGGAAGGATTGAAACTCCCTACCTAATACCAAGATCCATTTCTCAACTAGAACTGTGTAATGCAGCAAATAATACTACTTTTTTTTAAAAGACAGCATTACCATTGTTTCTTGGTCCTTTTGAAATGTTATTTTATGCAAAATGCACTGTGAACATGGCAGAAATAATGGTATCACATTGTGGTAGGTGTTGCAGGCAGTGTGGTTTGCAATTCAGCATCCATATGCCCTCCTTCTGGAAAATCTCTTGAATATTCACTGAGAAACTATCCTTCCCCTATTTTCAGGGACAAGTGGAATGAATCTAACTCCCATTTCCAGGGCTGAGTTGGTGCATTAATTAGGCACTTAATTGCATTTCTCATCCCCTGTGCATATGATTAGTTCACAGATGTTATTAAGACATTAGAAGACATTTACTGAACCTTCTGGAAAGAAGAAGCATCTTTGTTCTTCCTCCCCCTACAGTAGGAATTTTTCTTCCCTCTCTGACAGTATGATGTGAGGTTGGCACCTGTGGTATCTGGGTGTACCTCAGTGAGGCCTAAGATGAAACTAAAGGCATAGTGTGGAGACAGAAAGACAAGGTCCTTAGTATATCATTTAAACTGATGGACTGAGGCACACATGAGGCCAGACAAGTTCTGTACTTTATAGTTGATTGTGCCAATAACACTCACTTTTTAATTTTTGGCTTAAGCTGGTTAGAGTGGCAACTTTCTTTCATTTCTAATTGATTCCCATTAAATGGGACCATTTAACCAGTTATGGCCAAAGGGATATTTCGTTTCTGAGAAAAAGCACTTACTTGCTGATTCAGGAGCACCCCCTCTCCCTCCAAAAGACCTTTCAGCACTCTCTTCCTCTCCTGCACACAGCACAGAGGAAGTATTCTTTGATGGAGGCCCCATCAGCCTGGCTCCCTGAGAGACTGTGCAAGAGGGACCCCTGCCAATCCACAGTGAACTTACGACATGAGTAAGATATAAACTACTGGGGTTTCAAAAACAACTGCCGCCACAGAAAACCTACTGCTTTCTATAACCAATATGGTTCTATCTTGTTTTCTATAACCAATGCTATGGTTTCACTCTTGGGGCTGTGGCATATACTTTACACTCAGGGATTACTCTAAACCTAGAAGGCAAAAATGCAGTGAGGCTTCTGTAACAAGTATTTCTACAGACTATTGATGTGTGACTATGAAAAGGTAGATTGGATTAGAATTCAATATATTTTTAAAACTCCATTTATCAAGTATACTTACTGGGGTATTCAGATAAATCTTGCTTACACAAGAACAATCCTCCAGCCACCAAACACAAATTTCCCCTGAATGTGTAAGTGTCTGTAACAAAAAGAAAAACAAAAACTCTACATGGAAAATAAGACTTTCCTATGGAAGCAAGTTCTGCCTCCCTTTCCAGTGTGTCGATGATTTAGTATAAAATTTCATTTTATTTATGTGGATTATAAATACTTATTTTATCATTTCAATGCCAATGCTTCGTTTCTGAACAAATATTAACTATTATCTTTAATGCAATTTAAGTAATACATAACTAATTAGTATTAGAAAAGTAAAATAAAGATTTTGCATGTAACATATTAAAGATAAAAGTTGCTTATAAAAATCAGTAAAACTATTGCCTAATGAACAAATGTAGAAGTAGGAAGCTATACATTGTTCCTTTTTAAATTACTAGAATTTATTTTTTTAGAGCAGTTTTAGGATTACAGAAAAACTGAGCAGAAAGCACAGAGAGTTCTCCTTCCCCTTCCCCTCCACACACCTACTACCCTACTATTAACATCTTGCATTAGTGTGGTACATTTGTTACAACTGATGAGCCAATACTGACATATTATTATTGACTCCTTAGACTGAATTAATGTATTGCACATGGCAACTATTTCATTTTCAACCTCAAGTGGTGCTGGTGCATTACACAGAAAAAAGATACTAAATAAATACTAACAGTTTACTGAGTGCTGACGACTCATTGGCAATGAACGTGTTTTAAAATGTGTTAAAGCCTGGCTTGCAGAGCTTGGGTGGTGAAAACCAAAAGATGGCTCCTAAGATCTCAATTGTGTTGGCTGTTTTCAGAAGATGATATTATGAAGTCACAATACGAGGGTATCATTCTAACTGGGGGGTAGATTTGAGGATGGAAGTGTCTAGCATCTCCACCACAGCCTTCAAGGACAGCCTCTGCCTCCTATTCACATTGCTTTGCCCATGAACTTTCAAAGTTACCCAATAACATATAAATAGGGATTTAAATCTTACAACATCATCATATCTTTAGTCCTACTGTGACACAGTAAAATATTCTTTACCATGAAGTGTTGGGTTCCAGGTGTGATAAAGTCAACTGCCTGAAATTTCCCATCACAAGCATCTAGGACTTTATTTAAGGTTGGCTCCTCACCAAAAGTGTAGATATAAACAGATCCCTGATAAATATACAAAAGGAAAGAAACATATTGTAATTGTTGTGTATATAGTTCAACAAATATTTATTAAATGCCTACTGTAACCAAGGCACTGTGTGGAAACAGATGATGGGAAATCACAGATCAACTCAGTAAGACCTTGACCCTGAAGGCCTTAAAATCTAGACACTTGATTTGTTTGTTTGTTTATTGATTGGTTGATTCATTCATTCATTCACTTATTTATCATTTTATTTTAATTAATTAATTTTTCGAGACAAAGTCTTGCTATTGTTGCCCAGGTTGGAGTGCAATGGCACAATCTCAGCTCACTGCAACTCCCACCTCCCAGGTTTAAGTGATTCTCCTGCCTCAGCCTCCTGAGTAGCTGGGATTACAGGCATGCACCACCATGCCCGGCTAATTTTGTATGCTTACTAGAGACAGGGTTTCAACATGTTGGTTAGGCTGGTTTCAAACTCCTGACCTCAGGTGATCCGCACGCCTCAGCCTCCCAAAGTGCTGGGATGATAGGCGCAAGCCACCATGCCTGGCCTCATCATTTTAAATAACCATAAGACTTTCTTCTTCAATTCCAGACATTCATGTTTTGGTTTGTTTTGTTGTTGTTGTTTTTGTTTTGTGACTGAGTCTCCCTCTGTTGCCCAGGCTGGAGTGCAATGGCGGGATCTTGGCTCACTGCAACCAACCTCTGCCTCCTGGGTTCAAGAGATTCTCTTGCCTCAGCCTCCTGAGTAGCTGGGATTCCAGGTACCTGCCACCACACTTGGCTAATTTTTGTATTTTTACTAAAGACAGGGTTTCACCATGTTGGCCAGGCCGGTCTCAAACTCCTGACCTCAAGTAATCCACCCTCCTCGACCTCCCAAAGTGCTGGGATTATAGGCATGAGCCACCACACCTGGTCTCCCAGACATTCATTTTTTTAATTTACAAAACATAATAAAACATTTTTTCCTGTTTCAAAAATAATATCTATTTATGTAGAAAATTTGGAAAATGTGGAAAACCCAAAAAGTTGTTAAGATGTACTAAATCCTACCACATGCTAAATATAATGGAAAGAACATTAAACATTTAAACAAGCCTTTGTAGAAATAGTTGAGGTATGGCTGAAGCTGTCACTTCATGCTTATTATTTTCAGCTCTCAAACTCACCTCTAAAAAAAATCTATTCTGTAATGAATGCATCTCTACCAAGTAGCTGGTAATATAATATGGTCATTTAACCAGCAATAAGAAGTCTGCTTTCAGTTAATCGCAAGTTCTTCACGTTTACTTGAGTTAAACATAAATATTTCTGGTCTCATTTATCTAAAAAAATATGACTTTATAGGAGTACAAAATTTGGTAGGTATTTACAAATTTTATCTTTCTGTCATTTCTTCAATAAATATTAAGTGGATACACAATGCCAGTCACTGCTTTAGATGTTGGGGTTATAGCAGAGGATAAAACAAAATCCCCTGCCCTCACGGAGCTTACCTTCTGCTGGCAGATTTAGATGATAAATAATATAACCAAATAAAACATACTGCAAATTAGACAGTGATAATTGTAAGAAGAAAAAGAAAATATAACAGAGGAGAACATTATATAGCAAAATAAGAGGGTGAAATTTTAAAGTGTGTGTTTAAGAAAGACTTCAGTGAGAAGGTGTGGCAGGCCAGATCTCACTAACAGCTGAACAGGCAGGCCTCCATGACAACTGTTTCAGCAATGGCTGAGTGATTAAGTTAAATATTAAAAGCTAATAGAGCCAGTGCCCTTATACAAATGCTTGAATGTAACAAAACCCCACCAAGAGTTTTGCCTAGGCCTTTCCTGGGCCTTGAAGCATGACAAGATAACGAAGATTCCTTGTACATATTTTAAGTATTTATATATTCCCGATAAATTTAATATTTTGTTATTCTGAAATAAGCCCATTTATCTTTAGTAATGATTTTTACCTCAAAGCCTATTTTGTCTAATATTAATATATTTCCACTGGTTTTCTTTGGGTTAATGTTTACATATCTTTTTCCGTCTTTTCATATCTGGGTTTAAACATAGGTTTTAATTTATGCTTTTTGTTTATCTCAGTTGTTTTGCATTTCATTTTCTTTCTCTTTTTTACCTTGTTTTGGGTTAAACTTTTTTATTTAACATTTTACTTTCTCTAGTTTGGAAATTTCGTCTACTGTTCCTATTGTTTTAGTGGCTACCTTTGAAGTTGTAACATGTATACCTAATTTATCAACATCAAAGTTACTTAAAAGCTTTATTCTCCTCCTGGGTCACGTGGGATCCTTGGAATACTTTGTTCTATATATCCTGCTCCCCCGCTCCCCCCAACTTATAGTATTGTCATTTGGGATTTTAGTTCAATATTATTTTTAAACCTACTTCCACATTTTTTTTTCCTGCTGTTGTATGCAGTGTTCATTTACTGTACATCTTCTACAATGTGTCATTCTCTACCCATTACTACTGCTCTTTGTTTTTGTTGCATCACACACCTTACATCTGGGATAATTTTCCTCTGCTGGAAGTAAATTCTTCAGAATTTTCTCCAGTGATAGTCAGCTGCTGACACACTCTTAACTTTGGAGTGTCTAAAATGTCTTTTTTTACCCACATACTGAAAAGATGTTTTCATTGGGTATAGAATTCTAGGTGGTAATTACTTTTTTTCATTACATCAGGGGTCATCAACCTTTTTCTATAAATAGACTGATGGTAAATATGTTAGGCTTTGCAAACCATGTAGTCTCTGCCACAACTATTTAATGCTGCCATTGTGGTATGAAAGAAGCCATAAACAATACATAAGTGGGTGTGGCTATGTTCCAATAAAATCTAATTTGAAAAACATGCAGCAGGCTAGTTTTGCCCCATGGAGCTACAGTTTGCTGACCCCTGCAACACATTGAAGGTATTATTCCACTATTTCTTACTTACATTATTGCCACAGAGAAGTCAGCTATTAGTCTAATTGAAATTCCTTAGAAGTAATCTGTCTTTTTCTCTGACTGCTTTGAAAATTTTCTCTTTGGTTTTCAACAGTTTCACTTTGGTAAGTCTAAGTGTGGATATCATTTTATGTATTCTGTTTGGGATTCACTGGATCTCTTAAATCTGTAAATTCATGTCTTTAACCAATTCTGGAAAATCCCCAGTCAGTATCTCTTTAATTATTGCCTCTGTCCCACTTTCTCCTCTCTGGACTCTAATCAAACATATGTTAGATCTTTTCACTGTATTGTTCTTATATCTTATGTTCCCTTCTGTATTTTCTACCCTTTTGCTTTTCTAGGTGACATTCTGAATAACTTCTTCTGATCCATCTTCGAATTCATTTATTCTCTCTTTGGTTATGTCCAACATTTTGTCAGACATGTTCATTTAATTTTTACTTTGCTAGTATATTTTTCTTCTTTAGAAGTTCTATTTGGGTCTTTCCTCCTTCTTTTATGGTATCTTTTTCCTAGTTTCCTGTTCTCCATAGATATTTTCAGTTAGTCATTTATTTATTAAAACATAAGTTAGCACAGTTTTTTTTTTTTAAAAAAAACTTCTGTTAATTATCAGAAACAAAAGTCTGTCCATATTTAAATTTAATTTTCTTTTAGGCAGAAAATCATTGAATTTTATTTGTAATTCATGTAAAATTATTGTATAACAATATAAATATCTGCTAATTTTGATGCCTGAAGATCATTCCATTAATTAGGAATCTTCCTAGCAGTATAATTGAAGAAAATGTTTGTTTTAATCTTACAATAATTCATTTTTCTTCTTCTCTTATAGAACCCACATTGTCTTTGGAGAACAACCTATGCCCCAATCTCAGTTCTCATTTAAGTCAGTTGACTCTACCCAGCATCCAAGGCTATGCATGTGACTTAGGCCTGGCCAGTCAGAGCTTAGGATTCCTATGGTACAAGTGACTGACCCAGGGGAAGACACGTGATTCAGTTAGTCCACTGAGTCTATATTCCAAGACTTTTTTTCTAGCTGGTATCTTTCCACCAGGGACATCAAGCAGGCAGAAATATAAGCTAGAGCTGCATATAACTCTTAACACCACAAGGGGAGAGTCAGCATGGAAATGGAGGCAGCAGAGAGGAAACAGAGCCAAGAGATGGAAATAAACAAGGCTTGGTGGCATCATGGCAGCTCTTGTATTCAGATTCACTCCTTGCCCTTTCAGTTACATGCACAAAAATAAACCAATAGCTCTTTGTAATTTAAAGCTTTTAAACTGGGTAGTTTTTCATTTACAACCTAGAGTCTTGACTAGTGGAGTACCACTGTGTAGCACACTCTGCTCCTCATTCCTGTCATGTAATGATGATAATAATATCATCTGAAAATCACATATCAAGAAATTACCATCCAACATACCTTGTCTGTTTGAATCAGCAACATTGTATAATTGGGAGAGAATGTCATATGTTCTACAGGTCTTTCAATCTCAAGAAAATCCTTGATCGTGTAACTTCCATCTTTAATAATAAAAGAATACACAAAGCCATCCTAGAGATGAGTGAGATAAATGTAGAAAATCAGTCTTAGTCAATGCATAGTATACTTGACTCATCAGACAAGTTAAGGCTTATTGATTACTTCTACTGTTTATTTGGAGTCATCATCTATGTTTGCATAGATGCACTGTCCTCTCATCTTTATTTAGACGACTTTTAACTATGTTCCCTGGTCAAGCTTCAGTTTGATCTCTTTTGTGATACATTTTTCAATTACCTAAAACTTTACTGATATCTCCTTTTTTGAGTTTCTCTAGTATCCCTCTTCTTACTACATTCTTCACTACACAGGCGGTAGGAAAAATGAAGTAGAGTTTGTGTGGCTTGTATATAGCAGTTTCTTTGCTTGAAAGGACACTAGCCTTCCTGTATGCTCTTTCATCATTATTATGTGCATTTCTTATCTCCCTAAATGACCCAAGGGTAGGGAGTGTGCCTTTTATTCCCTTTGGATCCTCTTTTTCTCTTCCTCACACAGTAGTAGAACATAGCAAGGATCCAATATAAATGGGCTAGTTGATTGGTTGGTTTTGAATAGATTTAGGTTAACTTTATTATTCTCAAGAGAAATTTGAGTTATTTTTACAATAGTGAAAACAGTTGGAGGAAATTTACTTATCATTTTCTAGATTAGACATCTCATAATTAAGAGCGGGGACTTCAGGTGGCTGGGTTCAAATGCCTGGGCCCTGGAAGGGAAAGCAGGCAAGGTGCATTTTTTGAGCTCATCTTTATTCTCCATCACTCACCAGAGCAAATGCTATAATCATTCCCTTAAAGGGGGTTAAACAAACATCAAGGGTGGTCTTGAAGAGGACAAGAGTCATAAAAGCCCACAAATGCAGACTAAATGGAGGAGGAGGGGATAGTCCACTGCAAGGTTGGGGGAGCTAAGTGTAGGTGTATGTGCTCCAGATGGCTTCCTGAGGGTAGAATGTCTCTCACCCTGAGGTCACTGCCTAGCTACCCTCAAAGTCCTGCAGATGTCATCTGTGTCAGTGAAACGGACTATGCTAACATCTGGGATAGTTACAACTAGACCTGGATTTTGGTATAGGTCAGTTCCACACCTTAGCATTGTTTACATTGATTATAATGGCATGGAAAAACATGGTCTTGGCCGGGCACGGTGGCTCAAGCCTGTAATCCCAGCACTTTGGGAGGCCGAAGGGGGCGGATCACGAGGTCAGGAGATCGAGACCATCCTGGCTAACACGGTGAAACCCCGTCTCTACTAAAAATACAAAAATTAGCTGGGCGTGGTGGCAGGCGCCTGTAGTCCCAGCTACTCTGAAGGCTGAGGCAGGAGAATGGCACGAACCCAGGAGGCGGAGCTTGCAGTAAGCAGAGATTGTGCCACTGCACTCCAGCCAGACAGACAGTGTGAGACGCCGTCTCAAAAAAAAAAAAAAAAAAAAATAGAAAAGAAAAGAAACAGAAAAAGAAAAACATGGTCTGACACCTTTTATTACTTACTGAGACTGAGTTCTAATAAATGACAGCAAAGACTTTGGAGTTTAACACACCTATGTTCAAGCCCTAACTCTTCCAATTACTTGCTGGTGAACTCTGTAAGATTAGATTCCTTGTCTGTTAAAGGAGGATGTCAATAGATTCTATTCGATAAGGTTGTTGTAAGGACCTATAAGATAATACAAGTAAAGTACTTAGCTTGGTGCCTGGCACAAAGTAAGCACCAAGGAAATGGAGGCTATTAATACTGATTTAAATATCAATAATAACATTATGATACATGTAAGCTAAATGGGCATTCACCAGAGTCCAAGCTGCAGCTTAGACAAAGGGTTCCAAATTCGTGTCTGCTAACCTAATACATTAAGTGTAGAAACGAACATGGAATTGGGTTATAGATATTAGGTAGTTTTTCATTGCAGAAGGGCAATGGATTTTTAAATTCTATTTGTGTTTGTTTGCAGTAATATATGGTAGTTCATTATATTGTTCCCTCTATTTTGTATAGATTTGAAGTTATTCAAAATAAATCTTTTTTAATAGTACCCAAAGAGGAAACCATTTTAATTAATAATGTGACAGATCTGACATCCTAAAATATGGCTCATAATAGTAAATGGCAACACATTGGAATTGTGAATTTTCTTTAAACCAATTAATTTTGAGAAAAAAATACATTACAATTCCAGAAGCCAGCACGCCCTCCTTCTGATACACCAAGGTTACTGGACTGATAAAATTTCTTCTGTCTTTTGGAAAAGAAAAACAAGGTAAAGCAGGTGACACATAATTAAAAGTACAATGTAACAATGAATAATAAAAGCTGCTTTTACTGATGTAAATCATATAAGTTGTTTTTGAATTCTCTATCATCAGATCTATGTAACTAACATAGATGCTAGATTAGAGAGAGGAGCAAGGCTGGAGGGTACAGTAGGAGTAAAGGGAAGAGAGAAAGGGAGTAGGGAGGGAAGTCAAACCTCATGGCCTCAGTTTTACAGGGAAAGTGAGTCAGAGAAAAGGAAAAAAGGCAGATGAGGGACACTGCAATGGGGAAAACTTGCTGGAGGGGGTGGTATTGGAGCTGGGAACTGGCAGATTCAGAGACAATAAGTGCCAAGGGAATGGGCTAGAGGCATGTCTGTGAAATGGTGAGAATAAACGACTGGCTCAGAAAACTCATACTAGGGCATAGTTGGAAATAATACCAATGGAGTAGGTAGGATCACATTAGGGAGAGCATGAAATCAAGGCAGTGCAGTTCTTGAGCTGGGTGTTAAAAGTGGCCTTCAAAAAGGCAGTTTGACAGAGATAAGCTGCCTGGTTTGGGTCAGATGTATATTAAGGTCAGTGAAGTCCATCCTAAGGTTGTTACAGAAATCAAGGTGTGAAATAGTAAGAGCAATGGAAATAGAGAATGCTTTGGACAGGTTTGAGGAGCTTGCCCTGGCAAGGCCCCCTCCTCCCAGGGTCTACGTCTACTGCTCAATGAGTAGACAGTGGCTCCTGTGACCCAGGCCCAACCATGGCCACAGCTGATGGGGTCAGGAATAGACACTATATCTAAGGCAGAATAGATCAGGTTCTCTTTCAAATTCTAGCTGAGCAATATGGCAGGGTGTGGTGGCTCCTGCCTGTAATCCCAGCACTTTGGAAGGCCAAGGTAGGCAGATCACTTGAGGTCAGGAGTTCAAGATCAGCCTGGCCAACATGACAAAACCCCACCTCTACTAAAAATACAAAAATTAGCCGGGCGTGGTAGTGTGTGCCTATAATTCCAGGTACTTGGGAGGCTGAAGCATGAGATGGCTTGAACCTGGGAGGCAGAGGTTGCAGTGAGCCAAGATTGCGCCACTGCACCCTAGCCTGGGTGACAGAATGAGACTCTGTCTAGAAAAACACACAAAAAAACAACACTTCTAACTGAGCAATAGAAAGGTAATTTTCAAGATGGCTTTTGGGCTTAAGAGATGATCAGCCTGGAGAAAAGGGTTGGGATAGGGGGCAGGAAAGTGTATGATTAGCAGACTAAGCAGAATGGGCATATGTATAGAAACAGATACAGCACAGTAGCCAAGAACTTGGACTCTGAGGTCTTATTGCCTGGGTTCAGGTGTCAGCTCCACAGTTTATGTGGACTGGGCCGTGTTTCCTAACATATCTCTTCTGTATCATGGAGATTAATGTGTCTCCCCTTATAATGTTGTTCTGAGGATTACATGAAATATGCATATAAAGGGATGGTAGAATGCCAAGAGCATAGTAACAGCCAGGGGATTAAGAAGAAGGGGGAATCAAAGATGTCTCCAGGCAAGAGAAATACAGGGAAAACCAACAAAACCAACACCCATGGCTATACGGGAATATGAATCAGGACAGTTTCTCACCCAGTGGTGATTCCTCTTCTATCTTATTAAGCACAGTCACTTTCAAGGTGTCTCCATTAATCATTAAAAGATGACCCTCTTCACAGCCAATGTACAAGTCACTTGTTGGAGTCCAGCAATGCATAGTCGGGTGAAGCAAAGGATATAGATCATCTTTAGGCTTCAGGGAGAGAATAAAACCTTGTGTTAAGAAAACATCATGGCTAAGAGCCTAAGAAATGCCCACCAGAACAACTGACAGAAAGGAACCATCCCTAACCCCACAGACACAGAAAACATAGGAACATTGAGCATTCATCATAATAATTTTTTTTAAAGGACAGATTGACTTTAATTTATTATTTGTATATTTCATGCCCTCATAGCCTTAGATAGTTAGAAAATAAATAGTTGGGTAACAATCTGGTCACCCAGTGGATCAAGAAAAAGGAAAATCACCTTTCCCACTCCAAAAAATTAAACTGCAGCTGAATAATGACACTTTTGTGGTGTCTGATTGAGATTTGACTCACAAGGAAAAGAGTTATTCACTGTTATCACCATTATTGAAAAGTTTCCTGAGTTTTTTTTTTATGACATCTAACTTTAGAATATAAATCACAAAAAGACAGACTTATCTGGAATGAAAATAGGATCAAAATATTAAACAAAACAACAACAAAAAAACACCATGTCTCTCATTTGCACAATACCAATGAATCTGTGCGTATAAAACAAAATGTGAAGATTAAAATTGGAAATTTTCTGGCCTTGGTATGTTAAACTAGTATTGTATGTGGCTTTTTTTCTTTAAGACAAACTTCGGCTTGTCTTCCTATTACTTTTTAATCAATAAATATATTTGATGACATTTAAAAATGAGTGTGAGTATATGGATTATGTAAGCAGAAACAGCTTATAATTCTGAGATATTTAAAAATAAAAGGTACCAGTAGTGTTTAGAAATGTTTGTTAATAATACCATCTCCTTTTTCAGTCCTCTAGAATCAGAAATAATTTTGATCACATGACAAAACATGAAAAATTGCAGTCCAATTTAATTGTGCTTTAGAAAATGTAAAAATCCATATATGTTTCAAAATATTTGAGTTTCTAAAAGAGATTCCTATTTAGCAACATCTGTTTGAAAAAATTAAAAAGGTAGATGGAAAAAAGAAATTAGACACTTGAGATTAAGTTCATGATCTTGGATCCAATTTCTGCCAGATAACATCTGCCTTTGATTTCCCCTATGCTACGACTTAAAATTGGATACATTTCTAATGCCCTAAATAAGTTGTGTAATGTGACTCAGGGCTATTTAAAGGCCTGTAATGTACCCTTCTGGCATTACCTATGAATAGATAATGGGATTATTTAATGTTTGTAATTTTTTAAAAGTCCACAACTCATCCATTTTTAAGACCTTATAATCGACTCATTATTGATTCCCTTGCCATTGGTACCCAGATCAAAAAAAATGACATTGAAGGAGGGAATAGAATCAAGACATTTGAGATCTATTTTTGGTTATGCTTTCACTCATTGTACAGACATTAATTAATGTTTTAAACATTTTCCTCACTTTATTATGCTACAAAATGAAAAAGTAAACTGCTGGGAAAATGTCTAACTTAAATACAAAATATATGGCTTTATTAATAATCCCTGAATGATTTACAGATGTCAAACTATAATATTACATTTCTGCTTTCAGAAAAATTTAAAATATACTGAGTACACAAGTCCTAGGAAATAAAGATGTCTGCCCAGACAATATATCCACATAGCAAAACTGCATGTGTACCCCTTAAATTTATACAAATAAAAAAGGTTTTGGGCCGGGCACGGTGGCTCAAGCCTGTAATCCCAGCACTTTGGGAGGCCGAGACGGGCGGATCACGAGGTCAGGAGATCAAGACCATCCTGGCTAACACGGTGAAACCCCGTCTCTACTGAAAAATACAAAAAACTAGCCGGGCGAGGTGGCGGGCGCCTGTAGTCCCAGCTACTCGGGAGGCTGAGGCAGGAGAATGGCGTGAACCCAGGAGGCGGAGCTTGCAGTGAGCTGAGATGGCGCCACTGCACTCCAGCCTGGGTGACAGAGCGAGACTCCGTCTCAAAAAAAAAAAAAAAAAAAGGTTTTAAAATAAAGATGTCTATTATGAGCATTTAAAAATAGTAACTCCATATCTGAGTATTTAAAGAAGGCATTTCATAGCATTTCTCAAATGACAAGGACAATTGCCTGAATTTTAAATGTTTTATGCAGAGTTCATTATGTTTGTACAAAATGTGAAATATAAGGGCTCCTACACATATTTTCTGCCCAGAAAAACCCAATTTGAGATAGTAGAAATTTAGGGGCTCTGAGCACCAAATACTAAACACAGAAAAATTGGAGCTACAAACCTTGATGGCTGATCTCTTTGTTCTTACTTTGCTGCCCCACTGTGGCTGAATGCAGTTATATCTCCAAGGTTGAGACCTGTGCTATAAAAAGAACTACAGTATCCACAGGGGATGGGTTCCAGGACCCTCTAGCAATACCAGAATCTGTGGATGCTCAAGTTCCTTATATAAAATGACATAGTATTTCCATATAACCTACATATATCCCCTACATATTTTTTCTTTATTTTCAATGTTTTTATTTTATTTTTTCTCCCATATACTTTTAAGACATCTCTAGGTTACTTATAATACCTAATACAATATAAATGTTTTAGAAATAGTTGTTATACTGTATTGTTTAGGCAATAATGAGAAAAAATAAAAGTGTGTATATATTCAGTACAGATGCAACCATACCACTTTTTTCTGAATATTTTTGATCTGCAGTGGGTTGAATACACAGAAGTGGAACCCATGAATGCAGGAGATTGACTATAATCTCTTTCCATAATTTAAAAAGGTGAATCATTGTGATTCATTAAAGGAAATATTAAGGGCATGTAACCCTTTCTCTTGCTTGCCACAGAGATTTTTTAATGAACTAATCCTTATACTGAATTATTTTTATTTTATTTTATTTTATTTTATTTTTGAGACGGAGTCTTGCTCTGTCACCTAGGCTGGTGCGATCTCAGCTCACTGCAACCTCCGCCTCCCGGGTTCAAGTGACTCTCCTACCTCAGCCTCCCAAGTAGCTGGGATTACAGGCATCTGCCATCATGCCCAGCTAATTTTTGTATTTTTGTAGAGATGGGGATTTCACCATGTTGGCCAGGCTGGTCTTGAACCCCTGACCTCAGGTGATCCGCATGCCTTGGCCTCCCAAAGTGCTGGGATTACAGGCATGAGCCACGGTGCCTGGCCCACACTGAATTATTTTTAACAGTCATAGCTTAATTCCATGCAGTAGTCAAAAACATTCAGGAACCTCCACCTCCTCTATCCTCTGCTGAGAATTTAACACAAGGGTAAGCATAGCAGGTTCAAGAGGGCCAAAGAAGTGGAGCTCCTCCCATCATCCCAAAGGTCTTGCAGGTGCTGCCCTCTGCTCCCTGCCTCTCTCTTGAACAGCACCCCACACCTCACTTCCCCTTCATTTATCATGCTCCAGCCATATGCATCTTTTCTCAGTTCCTCACACATACCAATTTCTCTTTTTCCCTTAGGGTCTTTCACATGCAGGTCCTTCCACATGAAACATTCTTTATCCTGCTTGTAACAGGAGTAATGCCTCCTTGTCCTTCAAATCTCAGCTTAAGCGTCATCTCCCCAGAGGCCTTCCTTAACCAGCCCATCCCTTCCTTGCTGCCCTGTCTCCATTTATTCTGTGCGATAATTATCACATTTTGTAATGATTTAATATATCATTGAAAAATGTGATAATTATTACAAAAGAACAATACTCTTTACTTTTGTTGTTGTTGTTCTGTCTTCCTGACAAGAATGTAAGCTTCATGAGAATTACATGGCGCCTGCTTGGCCACCATGAGAATCCCATTGCCTAAAACAGTGTCTGCTACACAGAAGAAACTTGATAAATCTCTGTTGAATGAATGAATGGGTGTGTAATATGTGGCAAACTCTCCCTTTTGACGCTTTCTTCTGCTGTTTCCTATGGCCTTGTTCGTCCCTCCCAGGTTTGCTCCTACTTCTGTGACTGCGCCTTCTCAGAATTCTCTTTCGCCCCTGAGTTCAGCAGTCAGCTGGCTCTGGCTCTCTTCTCTTCCCTTGCACCCTTTCTCTCTTTGCTCATCACATCCGCTCAGTGCTCCCACCGTCCTATCTGTGAGAATGACACTGACAGTCCTACTTCTCCTCCCTAACACTAGGTCCACTTTGCCAACTTCCACCCAGCATCTCCACCTGGGTGTCTTCCCTGCACCGCAAATTGAGTATGCCCAAAATGGAAATCACACCTGGGCCCCCTGTTTCTGTTAGCAGCCACCATCATCCCAGTCATCCAAACTCAAAACTCCAGAGTCTTCATCTCTCACAGTTTCTGTGGCTAATCTATATTAAAAACCAAGATGATCCTCTGTATCCTGCATTTCTCATAGGATGGTTATGACAATCAAATGAGATCAGGCTTCCTAGCCCTCAACCCATTAGGCAAACAGGAAGAGGTGCCAGGTACTTACCCGGAAAGTCTCTGCCTCTTCGCCTACTAGCCCAGCAATGGCTGACAGTGGCAGCACGGGTCCATAGATGAGATCTTTCGGCAACGACTGGGGGAAAACGACATCTGTTTCATTAAAAAATGACCCATCTTCTAGAGGTAATTTTACTGACCTGTAGACAAAAGAGGCATCAGAACAATCAGATGAACAGAAACTTCTTTTTGATGCAACCACTGCATATCAATGTAAGTGAAGTGGGGAGGTATTATAACTTATAAAAATCAAGAAGATAAAAGCCAAATGATAGATTTAAAAATAGATAACAGGTTGTAAAAAGACAAGTTATACAGTTTTAAACTAAGTACTGAGGGATTATAAACATTTTTGAAAGCTAATATCTAAAGCAGGAGTTGTAAATTTGAATACTAGATGGGGGTCAGGCAGGTGATATGTGACTGTTGAGGATGGTGGAAAGTGGGAAAATATTTGTCCCTCCTCAAGGTGGCAGGTACCACTCAGTTCAAGCCAAGAGGGTTGTTGACATGTGAGAATTTTGATTCCAAAATTTCAAGAGAATACTATAACCTGGATATTTATGAGAAATCTCTCAAACTTTAAATGTTGGCAACTAATTCAAATGAAAAACACTGTAGGCCAAAATAAATATATATTTAAACACATATTCAGGCTGTATTCAGCTACTTTTATAATCTCTGATATTGAGTTCATTTTCAAATTTATTATATACCTACTTTTAATTTATAATATGGTTATAAAGGTTAATTTGGAGAATTGGTGGTTTCATGCATTAAATTCAAAACTTCCTTGCCTAGATTTTATGAATGATAAACAATTTTGAAAAACAACTGGGGGGGTTCCAAGATGGCTGAATAGGAACAGCTCCAGGCTACAGCTCCCAGCGTGAGCAACACAGAAGACGGGTGATTTCTGCATTTCCAACTAAGGTACCGGGTTCATCTCATTGGGGCGTGTCAGACAGTGGGTGCAGCCCACCGAGCAAGAGCTGAAGCAGGGCGAGGCATCGCCTCACCTGGGAAGCACAACAGATAAGGGAATTCCCTTTCCTAGCGAAGGGAAACTGTGACACACAGCACCTGGAAAATCGGGTCACTCCCACCCTAAAACTGCGCTTTTCCAAGGGTCTTACCAAAGGGCACACCAGGAGATTATATTCCACACCTGGCTCGGAGGGTCACACGCCCACAGAGCCTCCCTCATTGCTAGCACAGCAGTCTGAGATCTAACTGCAAAGCAGCAGCAAGGCTGGGGGAGGGGCACCAGCCATTGCTGAGGCTTGAGTAGGTAAACAAAGCAGCTGGGAAGCTCGAACTGAGTGGAGCCCACCACAGCTCAAGGAGGTCTGCCTGCTTCTGTAGACTCCACCTCTGAGGACAGGGCATAGCCAAATAGAAGGCAGCAGAAACCTCTGCAGATTTAAATGTCCCTGTCTGACAGCTTTGAAGAGAGTAGTGGTTCTCCCAGCATGGAGTTTGAAATCTGAGAACGAACAGATTGCCAGCTCAAGTGGGTCCCTGACCCCCGAGTAGCCTAACTGGGAGGCACCCCCTAGTAGGAGCAGACTGACACCTCACATGGCCGGGTAACCCTCTGAGACGAAGCTTCCAGAGGAACATTCAGGCAGCAACATTTGTTGTTCAGGAATATTCACTCTTCTGCAGACTCCACTGCTGATACCCAGGCAAACAGGGTCTAGAGTGGACCCCAGCAAACTCCAACAGACCTGCAGCTGAGGGTCCTGACTGTTAGAAGGAAAACTAACAAGCAGAAAGGACATCCACACCAAAACCCCATCTGTATGTCACCATCATCAAAGACCAAAGGTAGATAAAACCACAAAGATAGGGAAAAATCAGAGCAGAAAAGCTGAAAATTCTAAAAATCAGAGCACCTCTCCCCCTCCAAAGGAACTCAGCTCCTCACTAGCAATGGAACAAAGCTGGATGGAGAATGACTTTGATGAGTTGAGAGAAGAAGGCTTCAGATGATCAAACTTCTCTGAGCTAAAGGAGGAAGTTTGAATCCATTGCAAAGAAGCTAAAAACCTTGAGAAAAGATTGAACAAATGGCTAACTAGAATAACCAATGTAGAGAAGTCCTTAAATGACCTGACAAAGCTGAAAACCATGGCACAAGAACTACGTGACCAATGTACAAGCTTCAGTAACTGATTCGATCAACTGGAAGAAAGGGTGTCAGTGATTGAAGATCAAATGAATGAAATGATGCGAGAAGAGAAGTTTAGAGAAAAAAGAGTAAAAAGAAACAAACAAAGCCTCCAAGAAATATGGGACTATGTGAAAAGACCAAATCTACATCTGATTGGCATACCTGAAAGTGACGGGGAGAATGGAACCAAGTTGGAAAACACTCTGCAGGATATTATCCAGCAGAACTTCCCCAACCTAGCAAGGCAGGCCAAAATTCAAATTCAGGAAATACAGAGAACACCACAAAGATACTCCTCGAGAAGAGCAACTCCAAGACACATAATTGTCAGATTCACCAAAGTTGAAATGAAGGAAAAAATGTTAAGGGCAGCCAGAGAGAAAGGTCGGGTTACCCACAAAGGGAAGCCCATCAGACTAACAGTGGATCTCTCGGCAGAAACTCTCCAAGCCAGAAGAGAGTGGGGACCAATATTCAACATTCTTCAAGAAAAGAATTTTCAAACCAGAATTTCATATCCAGCCAAACTAAGTTTCATAAGCGAAGGAGAAATAAAATCCTTTGCAGATAAGCAAATGCTTAGAGATTTTGTCACCATCAAGCCTGCCCTACAAGAGCTCCTGAAGGAAGCACTAAACATGGAAAGGAACAACCAGTACCAGCCAATGTAAAAACATGCCAAAATGTAAAGACCATCAATGCTAGGAAGAAACCACATCAACTAATGAGCAAAATAACCAGCTAACATCATAATAACAGGATCAAATTCACACACAACAATATTAACCTTAAATGTAAATGGGCTAAATGCTTCAATTAAAAGACACAGACTGGCAAACTGGATAAAGAGTCAAGACTCATCAGTGTGCTGTATTCAGAAGACCCATCTCATGTGCAGAGACACATAGGCTCAAAATAAAGGGATGGAGGAAGATCTACCAAGCAAATGGAAAACAAAAAAAGGCAGGGGTTGCAATCCTAGTCTCTGATAAAACAGACTTTAAACCAACAAAGATCAAAAGAGAGAAAGAAGGACATTACATAACGGTAAAGGGATCAATTCAACAAGAGCTAACTATCCTAAATATATATGCACCCAATACAGGAGCACCCAGATTCATAAAGCAAGTCCTTAGAGACTTACGAAGAGACTTAGACTCCCACACAATAATAATGGGAGACTTTAACATCCCACTGTCAACATTAGACAGATCAACAAGACACAAAGTTAACAAGGATATCCAGGAATTGAACTCAGCTCTGCACCAAGCAGACCTAATAGACATCTACAGAACTCTCCACCCCAAATCAACAGAATATACATTCTTCTCAGCACCACATCACACTTATTCCAAAATTGACCATATACTTGGAAGTAAAGTGCTCCTCAGCAAACGTAAAAGAACAGAAATTATAACAAACTGTCTCTCAGACCACAGTGCAATCAAACTAGAACTCAGGATTAAGAAACTCAGTCAAAACCACTCAACTACATGGAAACTGAACAACCTGCTCCTGAATGACTACTGGGTACCTAATGAAATGAAGGCAGAAATAAAGATGTCTTTGAAACCAATGAGAACAAAGATACAACATACCAGAATCTCTGGGACACATTTAAAGCAGTGTGTAGAGGGAAATTTATAGCACTAAATGCCCAAAAGAGAAAGCAGGAAAGATCTAAAATTGACACCCTAACATCACAATTAAAAGAACTAGAAAAGCAAGAGCAAACACATACAAAAGCGAACAGAAAGCAAGAAATAACTAAGATCAGAGCAGAACTTAAGGAGATAGAGACACAAAAAGACACAAAAAAACCTTTAAAAAATCAGTGAATCCAGAAGCTGTTTTTTTGGAAAGATCAACAAAATTGATAGACCGTTACCAAGACTAATAAAGAAGAAAAGAAAGATGAATCAAATAGATGCAATAAAAAATGATAAAGGGGATATCACCACAGACCCCACAGAAATACAAACTACCATCAGAGAATACTATAAACACCTCTATGCAAATAAACTAGAAAACCTAGAAGAAATGGATAAATTCCTGGACACATACACTCTCCCAAGACTAAACCAGGGAGAAGTTGAATCCCTGAATAGACCAATAACAGGCTCTGAAATTGAGGCAATAATTAATAGCCTATCAACCAAAAAAAGTCCAGGACCAGATGCATTCACAGCCAAATTCTACCAGAGGTACAAGGAGGAGCTGGTACCATTCCTTCTGAAACTATTCCAATCAATAGAAAAAGAGGGAATCCTCCCTAACTCATTTTATGAGGCCAACATCATCCTGATACCAAAGCCTGCCAGAGACACAACAAAAAAAGGGAATTTTAGACCAATACCCCTGATGAACATCGATGCAAAAATCCTCAATAAAATACTAGCAAACTGAATCCAGCAGCACATCAAAAAGCTTATCCACCATGATCAAGTGGGCTTCATCCCTGGGATGCAAGACTGGTTCAACATACACAAATCAATAAGCATAATCCAGCATATAAACAGAACCAAAGACAAAAACCACATGATTATCTCAATAGATGCAGAAAAGGCCTTTGACAAAATTCAACAGCCCTTCATGCTAAAAACTCTCAATAAATTCAGTATTGATGGAATGTATCTCAAAATAATAAGAACTATTTATGACAAACCCACAGTCAATATCATATTGAATGGGCAAAAACTGGAAGCATTCCCTTTGAAAACTGGCACAAGACAGGGATGCCCTCTCTCACCACTCCTACTTAACATAGTGTTGGAAGTTCTGGCCAGGGCAATCAGGCAGGAGAAAGAAATAAAGGGTATTCAATTAGGAAAAGAGGAAGTCAAATTGTCCCTGTTTGCAGATGACATGATTGTATATTTAGAAAACCCCATCCTCTCAGCCCAAAATCTCCTTCAGCGGATAAGCAACTTCAGCAAAGTCTCAGGATACAAAATCAATGTACAAAAATCACAAGCATTCTTATACACCAATAATAGACAAACAGAGAGCCAAATCATGAGTGAACTCCCATTCACAATTGCTTCAAATAGAATAAAGTACCTTGGAATCCAACTTACAAGGGATGTGAAGGACCTCTTCAAGGAGAACTACAAACCACTGCTCAATGAAATAAAAGAGGACACAAACAAATGGAAGAACATTCCATGCTCATGGATAGGAAGAATCAATATTGTGAAAATCAATATTGTGAAGAGGTAATTTATAGATTCAATGCCATCCCTATTAAGCTACCAATGACTTTCTTCACAGAATTGGAAAAAACTACTTTAAAGTTCATATGGAACCAAAAAAGAGCGCGCATTGCCAAGACAATCCTAAGCCAAAAGAACAAAGCTGGAGGCATCACGCTACCTGACTTCAAACTATACTACAAGGCTACAGTAACCAAAACAGCATGGTACTAGTACCAAAACAGTATGGTACTAGTACCAAAACAGAGATACAGACCAATGGAACAGAACAGAGCCCTCAGAAATAATACCACACATCTACAACCATCTGATCTTTGACAAACCTGACAAAAACAAGAAATGGGGAAAGGATTCCCTATTTAATAAATGGTGCTGGGAAAACTGGCTAGCCATATATAGAAAGCTGAAACTGGATCCCTTCCTTACACCTTATACAAAAATTAATTCAAGATGGATTAGAGACTTAAATGTTAGGCCTAAAACCATAAAAACCCTAAAAGAAACCCTAGGCAATACTATTCAGGACATAGGCATGGGCAAGGACTTCATATCTAAAACACCAAAAGCAACGGCAACAAAAGCCAAAATTGACAAATGAGAGCCAATTAAACTAAAGAGCTTCTGCGCAGCAAAAAACAAACAAACAAAAACAACAACAACAAAAAAAACAACTACCATCAGAGTGAACAGGCAACCTACAGAATGGGAGAAAATTTTTGCAATCTACTCATCTGACAAAGGGCTAATATCCAGAACATACAAAGAACTCAAACAAATTTACAAGAAAAAAAACAAACAACCCATCAAAAAGTGTGCGAAGCATAGGAACAGACACTTCTCAAAAGAAGACATTTATGCAGCCAACAGACACATGAAAAAATGCTCATCATCACTAGCCATCAGAGAAATGCAAATCAAAACCACGATGAGATACCATCTCACACCAGTTAGAATGGCAATCATTAAAAAGTCACGAAACAACAGGTGCTGGAGAGGATGTGGAGAAACAGGAACAGTTTTACACTGTTGGTGGGATTGTAAACTAATTCAACCATTGTGGAAGACAGTGTGGTGATTCCTCAAAAATCTAGAACTAGAAATACCATTAGAACCAGCCATCCCATTACTGGGTATATACCCAAAGGATTATAAATCATGCTGCTATAAAGACACATGCACACATATGTTTATTGCGGCACTATTCACAACAGCAAAGACTTGGAACCAACCCAAATGTCCATCACTGACAGACTGGATTAAGAAAATGTGGCACATATACACCATGGAATACTATGCAGCCATAAAAAAGGATGAGTCCGTGTCCTTTGTAGGGACATGGATGCAGCTAGAAACCATCATTCTCAGGAAACTGTCGCAAGAACAAAAAACCAAACACTGCATGTTCTCATTCATAGGTGGAAATTGAACAATGAGAACACTTGGGCACAGGAAGGGGTGCATCACACACCAGGGCCTGTTGTGGGGTGGGGGGAGCTGGGTGGGGGAAGGGGGGAGGGGGGAGGGATAGCATTTGGAGATATACCTAATGTAAATGATGAGTTAATGGGTGCAGCACACCAACATGGAACATGTATACATATGTAACAAACCTGCATGTTGTGTACATGTACACTAGAACTTAAAGTATAATAAAAAATAAATAAAATAAAAAAGAAAAACAATCACATAAAAACAGCATCTACTACTCAAATGTAAGCTGAAGTGTGTTTGAATTCTGCTTGCTTTGTGAACTAGGACAATCCACTCATTTAATCTCCCATTTTATTTGTTTATAGAAAAGACACAACTCAGTATTCAGAACTTGAGTAGAATGTTTGAGGGAGGCAAAGGGAGAGAAGGGTGTGATAAATTACTTGTCTGCCCTCACAAGGATCTGCTGGAGATACCACCCACTTTTACTAAAAGGTGCAGTGTTGTCAACTCTCACTAGAGACAGATTTGGCTATTCAATGGGTTATTGTGAAAAAGAAGTTGAGACATAAAGAGCACTGAGCAGAAAGAAGTGCTTCTCTTAAGGCTCTCCATTTCGAAAGCTTTATTCACTAGCTTTAGATTCTCTCAAGGCGATTTATCAAAAATTGCAATTTCAAGGGAACACTTTGAGATCTCTTAAAATCAAGGGATCCAACATCTCTCCAACTGTGACTTCATGAAGTACACTGGAAATGATCAGCTCAGTAGCACCTTGAGTTTCCAAGCTCTTTCTCAACAAAAGCACCTATTATCACCAGGGCATTTGTCACAGAATTTCTCTTTGACCCAGTTCTATTTAAACAGGTAACTCCCGTGGCTCCACTATACATAACTAACCTCTTGCTTGTGGATAATGTGGCTGAATGTATAATCTGCATACTTTCTTTTTTTTTTTTTTTTTTGAGACGGAATCTTCCTCTGTCCCCAGGCTGGTGTGCAGTGGTGCGATCTTGGCTCATAGAAACCACAGCCTCTGGGGTTCAAGTGATTCTCCTGCCTCAGGCTCCCGAGTAGCTGGGACTACAGGCGGCTGCCACCATGCCCAGCTAATTTTTTTGTATTTTTAGTAGAGACTGGGTTTCACCGTATTAGCCAGGATGGTCTTGATCTCCTGACCTTGTGATCTGCCTGCCTTGGCCTCCCAAAGTGCTGGGATTACAGGCGTGAGCCACCACGCTCGGCCAATCTGCATACTTTCTATATCTAACCATTTCTTATTTTTGAAATTCCAGTAGGGCATCCAAATAATAGCAAAAAGTCTTAACTCTCCTTTTTATACAACAGGCATGTTTTAAAATAGTAAGGATAAATCAAATTTTAGAAAATTAGATCATGTGGGAAAAAGCTCTCAGAGAACTTAATATTTTAAATAAATTCATTGGGAAACAAGTCATAGAGAATTCTTTTGAAACGCAAACAACCACTCCAAGGAAATCACACATGAAGAAAGATGTTATAACAAGATAAGCTGAATGTATATACGTGTGTGTATGCATATATTTGTACGTATAAAGCCACTTAATTCATCAAATTGACCCAGTCACATTACATGAACGCAAACAAGGACCATCGTGTTGCTACTGTTGTAACAAAGCCTCCTACCTTGCTCTGAAATGATGCTCCTGGTTACTTCTTTCAATGGTCCACACGCTCACTGCACTTGGACTTGATAAGCACAGCTGGCGCCAGTTCATGGGGTTAAAAGACATTTGGTTCACATCCATTCCAGGCTGTGATTTCTTGCACAAAATGATATTCGATTCCCAGTTCCTTAGAGAAAAATAGCATTTGATGAAAAAAATTAATTTGAATTTAATGTACTTAGAACATTTATCTATTTTTTAAATTTATATAAATTGGGATATAATTTATGATATGACTGATATAATCGATGACCTTAATGTCAAATTTATAAATAATTATGCTTATCATTGTATTGTATCCTAAGAAAGCAAAATAACTGTATATTTTAAAAACATTATACTGTCATATGCTATACCAAGGCTATTTTGTCCTCTTTAATAATTTTGCAATTTAACTCAGCCAAACCTAGAAAATGACATATATCATCACATTTGCTACAAAACAAGTGTAAGTGCCTGAATCTCTAAGTATTACATGTGAGTACTCCATGTGGATCTCGGGGTACTGTTCTCATTCATGCCAATTGATCATTTATTGAGTTTTTAAAATTAAAGTGGTGCCAGGTGCAGTGGCTCACACCTGTAATTCCAGCACTTTGGGAGGCCAAAGTGGGTGGATCACGAGGTCAGGAGCTCGAGACCAGCCTGGCCAATACGGTGAAACCCTGTCTCTACTAAAAATACAAAAATTAGCTGGGTATGGTGGTGCATGCCTTTCCCAGCTACTTGGAAGGTTGAGGCAGAAGCATTGCTTGAACCTGGGAGGCGGAGGTTGCAGTGAGCCAAGATCATGCCACTGCACTCCAGCCTGGGCGACAGAGCAAGACTCCATCTCAAAAATAAATAAATGAATAAAGCGGTGTATTTTAAAATGGATTTATTCATTTACCCATTTAAGAGACTATCCTGAACTCCTACCATGAACAAAGTCCCTTGCTACATGAAAGAAAAGAAAAAAATTAAATGTGAGCTATGCCCTTAAATGAGGGGCCAGAACTCCATTCAGAGCTGTGATTAGGAAACTGGAGCTAATATTTATTGAACTTAGCTTGTCTTTCACTCCCTCCTGCCCTCGTCCTTCATTTCCTATGACAAATGCCCTGCCCATCACATCAACCACACTCTTGCTGGAATCTCTGGTTCCCTTGATCCTTTGACTTTTTGCATCAGGTACCTGGAAAAGACCATCAACCCTGAATGGAGAAAACTGAAAGCTTGGGCTACTGGAGGCATGGGAACAAAGACTACAGGACTGTACATGGCAGTGACACCATACATTTGTGGTTGCCACCCCCACCAGACCCTCAATAGGCTCTCCAATACTGCTATGTTTCTCTGGCCAGTTCTCTCTCTCTCATTCTCTAAAATGGGCATTTAAAATATTCTCCCCTCTCCTGAAACCTCTAGCCCCTCTACCGCCTTCTCAATCTCAGTAAATGACCTTGATTTTCATGAATATATAAAATAGAGGCCATCAGCTGAGAATTCTTGCTCTCAAGTATAACTACCCATTCAGGTTGGCATGGGTCTCTCCGCCTCCTCTTCCCTTACAATGGAAGGTGTGTCCTTCCTCCTACCTAAGGCCAATTTCACCTCCTGTGCTCTGGGTCCCACGGTCTTGCCTTCTTAGGGACATTGGTTTATCCATGATAACTGCATCTTCAACTCTCCCTGTCTCCTGACTTCTTCCTGCCAACACACAAGTGCTCATCCATATCATTCTCAAAAGAAGCCTTCCCTCAGTCTCACCTTTCTATGTCTCTCCCCTCTCCTCGGAGTCAAACTTTTTGAGCAAGCTGTTCTAAAGTCACCACCATGGCTTCCTCAGCTACACTCTCCTCATCCCAGGATATCTGCATCCTGTCACCACCATTCCACTGACATAGCTATATCCACAGACACCCGCCTTCATCCTAAATCCAAAAGGCACTTCTTGGTCATTGTCTAGCTTTACCTCTGCAGAACTGGTCACTGTTCACCACAACCACCTTCTGGAATCAGTCTCAGACTCTCTGTCACACACCTCTTATGGGACACCACAGATCCTCTCAATTGTGTCTGGGCCCTTGACCACCTCTTCTGCCTGGCTGACTCAGTGGCTGTCCAACTCTGTGTGCACTTTGACTAACTTCATGTAGGCACACCCCACCTGTGCCTCGCCTCACACCCACTTCACATGCCCAGAGGCTTCACTGGGGCTTCACTGGGGCTCCTGGGGACAATCACGACAAACCTGAAAGCGTGAAGGAGTTACCACCCTGTGCAGTGAAGCTTTGATCGATGGGATACAGGAGTTGGAAGATAAATTCTCATCTCCTCGTCTCCCCTTCCTCACTCACAGTCTGTCACTGCTTGAGGACTGTCCTGATTCACAGCAGTTCATAGAACTTCTCAGAAGACCACCTTCAAGATAGAGTAACCAATTGCACTTGGAACCAAGTGGTGGCCAGCAAGGTAATGCACCCTCATACTGGCTCTCCTGCCCTGGGATCACACACCCTGCTAAAGATGGGGTGCATGAGTTCTTGCCCCAGCCTCTGCTTTCCGTAGAACCCAGGCTGAGGCACATTCTGGAACCCTCCCTGCCTAGTGTCCTTCCTCCTTTCATAGCTACTCCTATGAGTCTCGTAGGTGGGTCCCTTCCATTGATATTCCTCTAGGTTCTACCCTAGGCTCTTCTGGAGGTGTTCTTACTTACATTTAGCACTTTGGCTATCCATTGACTTAATTATTCCCAAATGTTTACCTCCAGCCCTCGCTCCTGAGCACCAGTCCTGGATATCTGTGGCAAGGGCATGTGTCCCTCAACATTTATTCTCCATTTCTCCCTGTGAGTAACAGAACCCCCGAATATTAGCCAGGCACATATGGCCACTCACAATGAGGACCTAATATTACCCAGCCGCCCTAGAAGCTGGCTGTGGTTTATAGCCGATCCAGTCAATGAATGTAAGTGGCAGTCATGTGTATACCTTCTACGTCCTGCATTTCCCTTCCTTCCTTCCTTCCTTCCTTCCTTCCTTCCTTCCTTCCTTCCTTCCTTCCTTCCTTCCTTCCTTCCTGCCTTCCTTCCTTCCTTCCTTTCTTCCTTCCTTTCTTCCTTCCTTTCTTCCTTCCTTCCTTTCTTTTTGAATTATCATTACTTTACTGTTCCAGGCATTTTAAATATTCATACAATTGCCTTATTTCAGCAGTCATTTCCTCTCCAGTATAGATTTTGTGTCCAGGATCAGAGCCATGTACATCACTGAATAAGCACCTGCAGGCTACATGGGACCCACTCCGGTGCCCATGTCTTTGCTAGTAGAGCCTTTCACCACACCCACAAGAGGGCTGGACCTTCCCTTGCTTGACATCCTCCACTGCAAATGAAAACACACTTTGTAGATTCAATCCCAGTACATTTCCAGCACTCCCAGGTGTTCCATGTATGTGGCAATCATCCTGAGAGCTACTGATACATCATGTCAGCTGGTACCTATACCAGCACCCACTCCACTGTATCATACAGATGCTGAGGCACTTAAGTGTTCTGGGTAAAATGGAGTCCGTAATTGCCATAGGAGTTGAGTGTGGAGGAAGGGGACTTTCTCTCAATAATGAATACCCTTAATACAAATTTAGCAGATTTATAATTTCACATCTGTTTACATTTATTGTCAAAGCTTCACAAACTATTTACATAAATGAAAGCATGTTCAAGTTTCTAAATGCCGCTATGATAAGCAAATAGAGAAACTGCTGAGACAACACTTGCTTGCGCCATAAATACATATGGCAACATCTGGTCATTCTTAAAGAAATGCTTATGTTTCCAAGGCCGGGCATGGTGGCCCACGTCTGGAATCCCAGCACTTTGGGAGGCCGAGGCAGGCAGATCATGAGGTCAGGAGATCGAGACCATCCTGGCTAACATGGTGAAACCCGTTCTCTACTGAAAATACAAAAAATTAGCTGGGTGTGGTAGGGGCACCTGTAGTCCCAGCTACTCTGGAGGCTGAGGTAGGAGAATGGTGTGAACCTGGGAGAAGGAGTTTGCCATGAGCTGAGATCGTGCCACTGCACTCCAGCCTGGGTGACAGAGTGAGACTCCATCTCAAAAAAAAAAAAAAAAAAAAAAAAAAGCTTGTGTTTCCAAAAAGAATTTTTTTTCAAGTCATAAGCCTTATGCAATTCTTCCAAGGTAATAATGTGTTTGTCCTTCCTTCTCAAGCAGTGGTTTAAGGCATCTCAAGGCATATTGCTGTCTGAGGTTCCGATTTAACTGGCTTGGGGGGAGAGGGAAAGAGTGGGCACGAACATTTTTTAAAAGCTTCACAAGTAATTCCTGCATGTAGTCAGTGTTGAGAACCTTGGTACTAAAGGCTCTTGCATCTTCCTACTGTCACTTGTCCTCACCAAAAGTCCTTGAAGTAGTCCCTGAGTCAGGCAATGATCTCTTTCATGCAAGCCCTGCATTTCAACAACAGGTTTGTGCCCTTCCTCTCATCCTTTTCCCTCCCCATTGGCTCCCAAAATACACTGGTGGTTTAGGGTTCCTCTGCTATTCCTAGGGTGTTGCCCTCATCTCTACATTTACCCCATTATAGACCAGAGATGAGAGCAACACCCTAGGAAAAGCAGAGCAGCATGACAGGGGGAGACTGGAGGCTGATCCCAAGGAGCCACCACACCATTCACAGCTGCTCATGCCCAGGCAATTGCATGTGAGAGAAGGAAACACGTGTTGGTGATTTGGGTTTCTGTGGCCACAACTGAACCTAAGTCCTAACTGATATATCAGCTACCAACTAGACATCTCTGTTTGTTCATCTCAAGCACTCTCAGTTCCGTTTGTCCCCCAGCTCATCTTCCCACATTGCCTCCCCTAAATTCCCTGTCCCCAAGCCCTCAGTATCTCTCTGAATAGCACCACAGTGTCCCTAAGTTGCCCAAGTCACACACAACTCTGGGTATAACCCTAGACCCATCCCTCTTCCTCAGCACAACACCCAACATTTAGTCAGTTAGAAGTCCCATGATGCTACCTCCCAAACACTTCCCAAATAGCTTCACTTCCCTCCATCCCTACTCCCACCCTAGTCCATGCCACAGTCATCTCTCACCTGGACCACCACAGCCTCCTAATTGATGTTCATGCCTTGTTTCCTTCCAATATATCTTCCACAATGTGAAAGTACTGGAGATACTTTCATTGGAAATAACTGGCTGAAAGGAGTCTTCTTAAATGCAGATATAATTGTGTCACATCCCCGCTTAAAACCCTTTAGTAGCTCCCCACTGCCTTTAGGATAAAGAATTTGTCCATTAGCACAGCTTATATGGAGTGTGGGTATCCTTCCCAGTATGCCTAGGAGAAACCCAGTTTAGGCTGAAGTGCCCTGCATTCATCAGCAACACCCTCTTTCACTCTCAAAAGCATCCTGATTTGGATGATAAACCACATGGTCACCTACTTATATGGCTGCTCATGAGCTCACCTCTGACTGTCCCTCCAAGCTTGCCTCTCTCATGGCAAATCTCTTGTTCCCATTATTATGACCTTTTCATTGAAATCTGCTGTGCTTTTTCTACTTCATGGCCTTTGCACATGCCATTCCTGTGCCTGGGATGTTCTTTCTTCTCGTCATAAAGCTGATTCCTGCTCATCCTTTAGGTATTGCTATGGGTTGAACTGTGCCTCCCCCAAATTCCCATGTTAATATTCTAACCTCCAGCACCTCAGAATGTGACCTTATTTGGAAATATGGTCTTTACAGAGGGTAATCAAGTTAAAATGAAGTCATTAGGATGGGCCCTAATCCAATAAGACTGGTGTTCTTATATAAAGGGAACATTTGGAGACAGACACACGACAGGGAGAATGCCATGTGAAAATAAAAGCAGAGATCTGGGTGATGTGTCTGTAAGCCAAGGACTGCCAGCAAACAAGTGAGCAGAAGTTGGTGAGAGGCGTGGGGGCAGATTCTCTCTCACAGCCGACCCTGCTGAGACCTTCATCTCAGAATTCTAGTCTCCAGAACTGGGAGGCAATACATGTATGCTGTTTAAGCCACCCAGTCTGTGGTACTTTGCTATGGCAGGCCTAGCTAATTAATACAAGTATCTGCTTAAACATTACCTCTCCTTCGAGGAAGCCTTCCCTGACCATTCCCCTCCACCATCAGACTAGGTGAGGTGCCCCTACTACATGTTCCCATTGTGCCTTAGATCAATGAAAGCTATAAAAGAGCTTAGAAACCAAATGAGTTTAAAGCCCACTCAGCAACTCACCAACTATATAAGTTTAGGCAAGTAGCTATAAGAACAACCAAAAAATGAAACTTGGAAACAAGAAAAATTGTGTTGGCTTGATTTCTCATATCATGTTGGGAAGCATTTTCCAACAAGCCTCCTCGAACAAAAACCAGACTTTGTACCTTGCTTTGCCCCATATCTGACACTCCTGGGGAATGTAACTTTGTTGTCATAGTATATACTAACAGCCCGATGTGATAAAGGCAGGCGTGCTTTTACAGGTTAAACTCTAGAACACATACAATGCTATGATTGTATGCCCTGGTAGAATAGTTAAGGTTAAGGTGCTAAGGTTTTAGAGACCTCTGGAAAGTTCATCATTCATATATTAACCTAGAAATTTTATTTAATCACTCCTTTTTCTAACTCTATCTCTATGTGAGTAGGCGTGTGTGTGTGTGTGTGTGTGTGTGTGTTTTGAGATGGAGTCTCGCTCTGTCACCCAGGCTGGAGTGCAGTGGCAGGATCTCAGCTAACTGCAACCTCTGCCTCCCGGGTTCAAGTGATTCTTCTGCCTCAGCCTCCCGAGTAGCTGAGATTACAGGCACCCACCACCATGTCTGGCTAATTTTTGTATTTTTTATAGAGATGGGGTTTTGCCATGTTGGCCAGGCTGGTCTTGAACTCCTGACCTCAGGTGATCCGCCCACCTTGGCCTCCCAAAGTGTTGGGATTACAGGCGTGAGCCACCGTGCCCAGCTGTGTGTGTGTTCTTTTAAGCACTCAGGAATTGCTATGGTCTGTTTGTGCCTGCCCCCAAATTTGTATGTTGAAATCCTAACCCCAATGGTGATGGTATTGGGGTATTGGGACTTTTGGGGAGTGATCAGGTCAAGGGTGCAGAGCCCTCATGATTGAGATGAGTGTCCTTATAAAAAGAGATCTAGCTCATCCCTTCAACCATGTGAGGACATGGTGGAAATTATCATCCATGAATCAGGAAGCAGGCCCTCACCAGACACTGAAGCTCCTGGTGCCTTGATCTTGGACTTTCTAGCCTCCAGAATTGTGAGAAACATTTCTGTTGTTTATAAGCCACCCAGTCCATGGGATCTTGTGATGACTTACTAAGACAGGGACCAGCTTCTTTCGTTTTCCTGCTGGTTCCATTTTTAAGGAGTTATATAAAACCATCTTACATCTCACAATCTGTTTGAAAATTCTGCTTTAATGTCTCATATCTCTGAAGTTTCAGTCTCTTTCTTTAAAATGAGGACCATCATAGATGTCTCATGGGGGTTGTTGCAGCGGGGAGGCAAGGATTAAATGCACTAACCCATTGGAAATCTCAGTGAATGCCTCTCTAATGAAACTGCTGGTGGTAGTATGGCTGGTGTATAGCACATTGTCTTTGCTTATGAAGCCCAGATATCCCAGACCCCACCAGCCTGGGACTACAACCATGAGACCATTCCCCACCTATTTTAGATTCTTTTTCAAAGTTGTTATTTTTAATTACACAAATAATATATGAATCCATTCTGCTCTTTTAAAACATTAGAACATAAAGGTAAAGTCTTTTTAGACCAATTTATTTCCAGGAGTCAAATCATGGTACTTGAGCTCCTCCTGGTCTGACTTCCAGAAGTTCACCTCTTTTGAACTTTTACTAAATTATTTCTGGGAGTCCCCAGGGTCCACAGACTAACTGCTGTCACCAAGTGAGATGCATCCTACGCCCTGTTCATCTTCGAGCTCCCTCGTGTTTAGGCCCACTGCTGGCAAAGCTACTTGGTGAAGAGGACTATTGGGCCTCATCACAGGATTAAATCCCATTCACATTTCTATGCAGCACCCGAGGGTGCCATCAGGGTTGCTCCCAAAGCTTCTGATCTTGGGTTTGCAGAGCAGAGGCTGGAGGAGGGTCTGTCTCCCAGCTCTGTTCATACTCATTCTTGGGCCCCAGGGCACTTCTGCTGCCACAGGGCCTCACTGAGAATTTTCTCATGATAGAGCAGTGTCTGGTCCTCCCCACAGCATCTACCCTATCCTCCCCTGCCCTCCTCACTCCTGCCCGCTTGTCTCTCCCCTCTGACTCAAATTTCTTAAACAGAAGTGCACATGAATATTAAGACATGCAAACAAATCTAGGGGAAGGGTTGGGACGGAGAGGAGATACTACCTACCCATAGTCTCAGTCTCACTTCAGCTTATCAAAAATGCCCCCTACAGAAGGTTCAGATATACCTAAAATGTACCTAAGAAGAGATACATTTTATATCCAGCAGGAAGCAGGAGATACAAATTTACTGAACGAATTAAATCCAGTAAGCAAACTCAAATGCTTACAGGGGCCAGGAAGTTAATGTAAATGAATGAAATGTACTGAGTATAAACACTTCTAAGACAGGGGTTGGCAAGCTCTTTCTATAAAGGACCAGACAGTAAATATTTTTAGCTTTGCAGACCATATATGGGCTCTATTACAACTCAAGTCTGCCATTATAGAGCAAAAGCAGCCATAGATAATATATAAGCAAATGAGCATGTTCCAATAAAACTTTATTTACAAAAACAGGCGGTGGGCCAGATTTGGCCTATGGGCCATCGTTTACCGACCCCTGCTTAAGGTGGTGGGCATCTAGAATGAGTAGCCACTTACTAGCCCACACCAGACTGTGACCATGTGGGAATACAGGTCCAGGGTTGCCTGTATTTGAGAAAGGCTATACAGATAACTTTTTCTCTAAATTTTTCCAATTTTAAAAATACTTTATGGCCAAAACAAAATATATTGGTGGCCCAGAATTAGCCTAAGAATCATCACCTTTGAAACTCAGACTTAAATAAATATAATATAATAGATACTATTAGGTATGATGCATACTTTTAGTCAATGAATTATTAGAAAAACCATATTTAGGAGATTTTGATATATCCACTTTACAGAGGAAGAAATGAAGGCTCAGCCTTTCTAAGATCACACAGCTAGTAATTTGTGGAGCCAGGATTCAGGTCTAAGTCTGTTACACTAACACATTTGTGCTCATTCCACTTCACTGCTTTTTTAACATTCACAGATTGCATTTAGGAAGGACAATTGGAGCCTTCCGCTTTTGGAACTATCAGAATTTATGCACTTGTCATCTCTCCCCAGCTGCTTCCTATCTTATGTATCCAGAACTGTGAGATGATACATTTCTGTTATTCGAGACACTCAGTTTGTGATACTTTGTTACAGAAGCCCTAGCAAGCTAATACAGTACATCCATCAACAGGTGAATAAAGTATGGTATATCCATACCATGGAATAGAAAGGAATGACTATTGACACATATATGCAGCAACATAAGATAATTTCAAAATAACTATGCTGCATGAAAGAAGCCGGACAAAAGAATATACACTGTATGACTCCCTGTATATGAACTACCAGAAAATGCAAACTAGAGTGACAGAAACCACATCACTGACAAAGGCTAATAAGGAAGCTCTGAAGGAACACAAGGAAACTTTTGGGGTGATGGATGAATTTATTTATTTATTTAGAGACAGAGTCTTGCTCTGTCACCAAGGCTGGAGTGCAGTGGCGCAATCTCGGCTCACTGCAAGCTCCGCCTCCTGGCTTCACGCCATTCTCCTGCCTCAGCCTCCCGAGTAGCTGGGACTACAGGCGCCCGCCACCACACCCGGCTAATTTTTTGTATTTTTAGTAGAGACGGGATTTCACCATATTAGCCAGGATGGTCTCGCCTCCTGACCTCGTGATTCGCCCGCCTCAGCCTCCCAAAGTGCTGGGATTACAGGCACGAGCCACTGCGCCTGGCTGATAGATGTATTTATTATCTTGATTATGGTGATGGGTATATACATAAGTCAAAACTTATCAAAGTATTTACTTTATATATGAACAGTTCATTATCTATTAGCTATACCTCCATAAAGTTGTTTTAAAAAAATTTTATGGCCGGGCATGGTGGCTCATGCCTGTAATCCCAGCACTTTGGGAGACAAAGGTGGGTGGATCACCTGAGGTTACGCGGTCAAGACCAGCCTGGCCAAAATGGTGAAATCCGTCTCTACAAAAATTAGCCAGGCCTGATGGCGGGTACCTGTAATCCCAGCTACTCGGGAGGCTGAGGCAGGAGAATTGCTTGAACCCGGGAGGTGGAGGTTGCAGTGAGCTGAGATCGTGCCACTGCACTCCAGCCTGGGCAACAGAGCAAGACTCCGTCTCAAAAAAAAAAAAAAAAAAAAAAATTGCATAGACTAAATGTGGCTCCCTGAATCTAGGTACTTACATTTTTGTATAAGAAATGTTTCTATGTTATCCTTTAGTCATTTCTGGAATATTCTGTACTTCCCCTTAATAAGAAAAATATCCTCTTGAAGGGGCTTATATCATGGATAGAAAAGGGAGTACAGCCTTAAAGTTGGTCACATGAAATGATCCAGGAAAGACAAGAAATGTGTCTTAACCACAGGTATTTCCCATACAGCAGGCAAAAGTGGTATTATGTTCCACTCTCTGAATTGTTCTAATGTCTCTAACAACAATTATGTTAAACTGAACTCTAATATAGAGACCATCTCAATTTCAATATTAGCAGGAAACTTGCGAAGAACTCCAAGATGCCATTTATTTTTTTAAGTGAAACTTTATGTATTTATAAATATATTATCTATCTGATAATATATAAAGCATGTTAATAAAAGAGAATGACAATAACTAATTTAGTTCTTATATAGTTTTTGCTCTGACTGCCAAATTTTATGCCTAAACATAGCAACTGTATGAAAACTTATGATTGGGATTTTTTTCCTTCATATTTCCTTGTTTCAGATTTTTGATGTCTATTTCCTTTGATAAAATCCAGAAAAGTAAGAGGAAAATGTAATGTAACCCAGTAAAAGGAATTCCACAAGATGCTGAAACTTACCAAAGGGCCAGTTCAAATTCTGGGAGAGAGGAGTAACTAGCCAGGTAGGTGCCACAGTAACTGAATGAAAGCAAAGTGTAGTCCAGGAGAATGTTGCCTAAAATATAAAATCCATTATCAGGATTTGATTATGTTAAGACCATGTTCAGTTAACTATGATCTTACAGTTTATTTTCCTTTGCTAATGATTTTCACATAATTCAAAAGCATTTAACTATTAGAATAAGAAAGATCCTGGCTAATTTCTAAGACCATGAACAGAAAGCTTAGAGCAAAGCTAAGACCCATTTGTAAAAGATATTAAAGTGAATTAAGACCATGAGGTTACTATCTCTAGACTTCAATGCAGAACTGAGCATACTGCACCATGCATGTCCCAGCATGGTTTGAAATGACCCAAGAATCATCTCATAAATATATGAGATATTGTAATTAGAATAGTTATTTAGGCATCTTTAAATATCTTGGGGAGTTGTAATAATTCTAGCTTACTTCTTTATTTCTTTTATCTTAGGCCATATCTGGCCCTCAGCTTAATATCTTCCAGCTTATGGAATGGCTATAAAAAGTGACCTACTCCTTTGTACCTATAGTTGATGAAAAGCAACATGAATTCCAAAGTCTTAGCAACAACATGTTTTAAAATGTATACCACGGGGAGGCCAAAACAAGAAGAGCCTGTCTGTGCTTCCCAGTACAGAGTGGTCTGATTTTCCCTCTTCTTCATCTGCTCTTCAGTGGGGTTGCACAGGTGCAAGCTTTGCCCTCACCTCAGTCTGTCTTTGTATGTTTATGTCTCTATTGCTTGTTCTGTGGAATTTTAATAGCTGTTTTCTGCTTTTCTTCTCATTCTCATTTTAATTGACCATAATATAATCCTGAAATTTTGCTTCTGTCATTTATTGAATATATTCAGCATAGTCTAATCAACAAAGAAAAAAGTGTATTTATTGAGATTCACTACAAAAACTGGTTTTTCTGTAGGCAGAGACCTTAATGATTTTTAAATGCTTGCTAAACAGATGTTTCTCTCCACAATTGAAGATGACCAACTTTAGATATTCTTTAAATCTTAGAAAATATGGTATTTGAAGAAAATGCCAAAAAAAAAAAAAGAGAGAAAAATATATTCTCTATAATCCTACCACCAAACTTGGTAAATTTCCTTCTAGAATTTTCTTCTGCGTTTACTTGAAAAAAATACATACATATATATTTTCTTTAAATATAACTTTGCTTTTTATAGCTATACTAGCCATAGATTAAATATTATATATGAGGCTGGGAGAGAGAGCTCACGCCTGAAATCCCAGCACTTTGAGAGGCCAAGGCAGGTGGATCACTGAGGTCAGAAGTTCGAGAGCAGCCTGGCCAACATGGTAAAACCCCATCTCTACTAAAAATACAAAAATTAGTTGGGCGTGGTGGCAGGCAGCTGTAATCCCAGCTACTCAGGAGGCTGAGGTTGGAGAATCGCTTGAACCCGGGAGGCAGAGGTTGCAGTGAGCCAAGATTGCACCACTGCACTCCAGCCTGGGTGACAGAGTGAGACTCTGTCTCATAATATATATATATATATATACACACACACACACACACATATGATAATCCATTTTTAAATGGAATTGGATTATAGTGCTACCTCAAGTTGGTTTTTAATTTATGTTATATTGACAATTTTATATTATCTTAACACTTCTTTAAATGTGTGATTTTTAATGTTTGCATAATACCCCTTTATAGTATATTTTATTTAACTATATCGACAATACTGGAGATGTAGGTTGCTCCAATCTTGTGCTATTATGACAGTGCTTTTTAAACTCTTTTGCATGTAAATCTTTGACTATATTTTTAACCATTTCCTAAAAATTGAATTCGTCTTGAAGCAAGTATACTGAGTCAAATAGAGTAAATATTTACTTCACAGAAAGACTCTACCAATATATAGTCCCACCTTCAGCAAATAAGAGTGCTACCAGTTTCACTGCATTCTACCTAGCAATTATGATCTTAAAAAAGTTGTGACCTTGATAGACAGAAAAATAGCATCTTGGTTTAAATCACACTTCTTAAAACAAATCTTGAGACGAAACATTTTTTGATGTCTTTGGTCATTTGTAGTTCTAGTGATTTGTCTGGGTTAATTTCTTTTCCATTGTTCTAAGAGGCTGTTTGTTTTGTTCTTGTTTCATTAATGCTCTGAAAATATTTGATCACATTTGTCCAAATATTTTACCCAGTTTATTATTTCCCTTTTAATTTTTCATGGTGTTTTGATGTTAATCAGTTTTAAATATATATACAATCAAATATGTCTGTCTTAAAAGTTTTTGTTTTGTGTGAAAAGTTCTTCCCCTTCCTGGAATCACTCCTCTATTCTACTGTATTTTCTCCTCTCTCTCTCTCTCTCCCCTGCCCCTCTCTCTCTCAGAGAGAGAGAGAGAGATAGTTTCGCCATGTTGCCAGCCTGGAATGCAGTGGTGTGATCTCGGCTTGCTGTAATCTCTGCCTCCTGGGCTCAAGCAATTCTCCCACCTCACCCTCCTGAGTAGCTGGGATTACAGGCACATGCCACCATGCCCAGCTAACTTTTGTATTTTTAGTAAAGACAGGGTTTCACCATGTCGGCCAGGATGGTCTCGATCTGCTGACCTCATGATCTGCTTGCCTTGGAATCCCAAAGTGTTGGGATTACAGGCAGGAGCCACCGTGCCTGGCCCGTATTTTCTACTATGTTCAAGTGGATTTGTTATTTATATTGAATGCTTCTTTTCATCCGATATAGACCATGAGTATCTAACTTCATACTTTTGTTAAAATATGCATTTTCTTAACACTACTGTTGAATAATCTATATTTTTTCTTCTTCCTTCTTCTCCTTATTCCTCCCTCCTCCTCCTTTTCTTCTTCTTCCTCCTCTTCCTCCTTCTTTTTGGTGACAGCCTCTTTCTTCATTTACTCAGCTTTTATATAATTTAGATTCTGTCCCAAGTCTTCAACTCTCCCACTGATCTGGTGATCCCTGCACCAATGCCACACTTCTAATTACTATGGCACCATAATATTAAAATGCCTTGCCATCATTCTCTTTCAAATTATTCTCACTCTCTTTTGTTTTATTTTCGCAGATGAATTTCGGAATCATTTGAGTACTCCTTGCTGTCTAAAACATATGATAAACCTACAAATTACTTTCTATGACAAATCTCAGAAATACATTTATAATAACCAGGCTTTCCATCCAGGAATATATTTCTATACATTTAAATATTTTAAATCAGTGATTTTTGTAGTTTTCTTCACCTAGGTCACTCACACTTATTTTTTTTGAATTATTTCTAAGTGTATCTTCTAATGGGTACTTATTGGGTACTTATTTCTTATTTCTAATGGGTACTTATTTCAAAACCAGCGTCTTACTGTGCATTCTTTTGTTAGTCCTAGCAGACTATTGCATTATCCATCATCTCCTTTCCCATAGCTATATTTTTCTTCAGTTTTATATTTTGTTGCATTGGCTAGAACTTCCAGGTTGATATTAAATAACAGTGAAAACAGGTCTGATTAATATTACTGGGAATTCCTTTAGGGCATCATTATTCAGTATGACTCTTGGGTATTGGTTTGAACTAACTTTCAATTGGCTCAAACAGAACTATAGCCAAATAACCAACCTGGGGAAATGTTTAAGATAAAGTGTAGTTATTGTCCACCTAGATAGTTCCCAACATGTGAATGGGTTATGTTTTAAAAGTTGTCTTAAACTGTTGAGAATGCAAATTTTACCACAAACGAAGTATTATAAATTACAGTGAAGTTCCCTGACTTCACCCAAATACTTATTTGACCCTTAAGACTACAGAGCTAAGTCCAGCCTCAAGCATGAGCTTTCTGCCCATGGGGTGTCCAATGAGGGAATCATTAGCTGGAGGCTCCAGCAGATGTGCAGCAGCTCAGTATGGGTCAGCTGTATCTAAGAAGGAGTCAGTAGGCCGGGCGCAGTGGCTCACACCTGTAATCCCAGCACTTTGGGAGACGGAGGTGGGTGGATCACTTGAGGCCAGGAGTTCGAGACCAGCCTGGCCAACATGGTAAAACCCCATCCTCTGCCACAAACATTAAAAAAAAAAAAAAAAAAAAAAGCCAAACACGGTGGTGCAAGCCTGTAATCCCAGCTACCTGGGAGGCTGAGGCAGGAGAATCACTTGAACCCAGGAGGTGGAGGCTGTAGTGAGCCAAGATCATGCCACTCTACTCCTGCCTGGGTGATAGAGCCAGACTCTGTTAAAATAAAATAAATAAAATAAAATAAACAGTAATAATTCAAATGGTAGGCAACATTGAGCACTTGGCATACATACATATACAATATATTATATAATTTCATCTATCATCATCACCACAGCCTTCACATTAGACACTATCTTTATCCCTATTTCATGGATGAGGAAATTGAGGCTCAGAGACTTTAGAAGCTATACAAACATTAATTTACCTGGATTTTCAACAAATATTAGGAAAGAAGAAAAATCATTGTTCTGAAAAAGGCGATAGTCTTCTAGTCCAGTGCTTCTCAAAGTTTAATGTGCGTATGAATCACCTGGGCAATTTTGTTAAAATGCAGATTCTGATTGAGTAGATCTGGTGTGGGAGCCAAGTTTCTGCATTTATAAGAAGCTTCCCAGGTAGCACCAGTGTTGCTGGTAAACAGACCACACTTTGAACAGCAAGGCTTTAGTTAACATAATTAAATCCTCAGTGATCAGCTTGATTCCTTCTTTAAAAATGTGTATTTAAAAAAAAAAAAAAAAAGCCAGACCAGGCATGGTGGCTCATGCCTGTAATCCCAGCACTTTGGGAGGCCAAGGCAGGCGGATCACTAGGTCAGGAGTTCGAGAACAGCCTGACCAACATGGAGAAACCCCGCCTCTAATAAAAATACAAAAATTAGCCGAGCGTGGTGGTGCACACCTGTAATCCCAGCTACTCAGGAGGCTGAGGCAGGAGAATCACTTGAACCTGGGAGGCAGAGGTTGCAGTGAGCCGAGATCGTGCCACTGCACTCCAGCCTGGGTGACAGAGCAAGACTCCATCTCAAAAACAAACAAACAAACAAACAAACACCTTTCAACAAAGAAACCTTCACATAATAGATTTAGTCAAATCTTTAAACAAAATCCTTCAATTATGGGCAGAGGAAGGGTTCTCCAGAATACCTTTCAATTTGGTCCTTCTGGTCAATCCTGGAAAGCTGTATATGTAGATGAGGGGTTTTAGCTTCCGGTCAGAAAAAGCCACAACTTCATAGGGGATGTTAGTTGCCACGACGCCCACAATTCCATTACTACACTGGAGTACAGTCTTGTTCTTGGTTTCAATATTAATAAATATTACATAGTTCCCACAAGGGTAGCAAATGGTGTTGTTGTTGACAAAATGAACATTCTGCTTAGGGAATCCTTGCACCCATCTTTGGGAAAAGATATGTCAACATCAATATAATACATTTCAAATACTTTTTTTTTTTTTTAAACAAAGCAAAGGGTCATCAAAATCTTTGAAACATTTCTATTTCCATGTCCTTTCTGCCCCCAGTTTCTAAGATAAAAGAACACACATGCTGGCTGTGAGATCCATTTGAGTCTATGAATTATAGAAATTTAAATGTAGACCTAAAGTCCCATAGGTCTCCCAGGCCTTCTTCAGATAACTTTTTCAGCAAAGGAAACTCTGACCAAACCTGAGAAAGTCTCAGAAGGACTTCTGGGGTCTTGTATTCTTGGAAGACAAAAAGTGCAAATAACAGACAAAAGAGCTTGATCTCAACACAATGGCATCCTGGGCCATTCTTTTATAATTAGTTTGATTTTTTTAAATGGACTTTAAAAAACAACTTTGCATAGGACAACCTGCTTTGTGGTTGTAAGCGGAGTAGGAAAATTGCTTATTTACACAGATGAAGAGTATGTGGCCATATTTTAGATTTAAAAATACAGATAAATGTAGAAAATAAAAGGAACGAAGTCGATGTGAATGAAAGGCTAGCACACAAAAAGAAGATACTCTCAAGTAAGGAGTGCGTGCTAAGTGTGTGATAGAAAGAAGGAGAGGAGATGAAGGAGATTCTATTTTTATTTAAATATTAAAGATACGCTTGAAGATGGTGGAAAAGGCAAGTGAAGGACACTGGTTTGGTGGGAAACCTCGAGACAATAGAGTGTCCAGGACTAGCAGGGGATGCTCTATAGGGTGGAGGTGAGGGCTGGGGGGAACACCCTAGAATGCAGAAAAAAAAAATACCACCTATATCTGCGCAGTGCTTGATGCTTTTCAAAGGCCACTATAAATGCAAATAAATTCAAAGCTAGTGGATGGGAGTTAGAAGGATTCAGGGTCCTAACTTTGGGGGAAATCATCAAAGGTGGCAAGGACGGGATCCCGGCTGTCGCCGGTGGAGAGGGAGGGGGAGGGGGATGTGATCAGGGCACCCGGATCACTAGCAGGAATCCTGAGCCAGAAGGAAGAGATGAAGGGTGCAGGGGGCGTTGCTGGGTAAGGGAAGCGGGGGTGGGGGAGGGCGGTCAGGGTCGCAGAATAAGGAGTGGGAAAGACAACTGGGGACGGGGTCAAGGAACAAGTGGATGGGGAGCGGACAGGGGAGGTCACACGGGTAGGGAGGCTGCGAGAAGGCAATAGGGGCAGAGTGGAAGGGGTCGAAGCTGCAGGGAAAACCGCCCCAAGGAACCAGAGGGAGAGGAGGGAGGAGGGGACGTGGGGCAGGAGGTTCCGCGGGACCCAGAGCGGTCGCGGGGCCGTGGACACCGCACCTCACGGACAGGGACGCGCCGCCGGCGGAGTGATAACCTTCGTCGCGCTCCCGGCCTTGCGCCATGGGCAGTGTTTTCCTCAGGCGGGAGCGGGCAGCGCACGCAGTACCCCAGGGCGGGTCGGTTACCTTTCCTCCGCCACCTGGCTACCGACTGCGACGCCGCCACTGTGTACACCTGTATCCCGGAGACCGTAAGCCCCGCGCCCATTGGCTCTGTGCTTTGGCCCGCTCCCTCCTGGGCCGAGCAGACTGGTGGAAGGTCCGCCGCTCTCGGCCAATGGGTGAGCGGCAAGCCAAGCGAGGGGCGGGCCCCTCCGAGTGTGGGCTGGAAAGGCCCAGGTCCGGGCCAATAATTGCAAGTAAGACTCATGCGTACAATCTCCGCGTTTTCGAAGGTCAGAGCGGCCGGATCCCTTGAGGCTAGGAATTGAAGACCAGCCTGGACAATATGGCGACACCTGCCGCGCCCGTGACCCACCTCTACAAAAAATTTTAAAAAGCAGCCGGGCGTGGCGGTGCACGCCTGTAGTCCCAGCTACTTGGGAGACTGAGGTGGGAGGATTGCTTGAGCCCAGGAGTTCAAGGCTGCGGTGCGCTGGGATGACGCCACAGCAGTCCAACCTGGGCGACAGAGCGAGACCTGTCTCTAAATAAATAATAATTTTTTAAAATTAATAAATTTCTAAACAGACTTGCATTTAGAGTGCAGACTGTGCCAAACATTGTTGCAATGTCTTCACATCTCCCATGATCCCCATTTTACAGACAAGTAACGTGAGGAAAAGAGAAGCACATAATTTGTCCATGGCTACAAAGTTGAGTGGGACTTTATTTATTTTATTTATTTATTTATTTATTTATTTATTTATTTATTTATTGTTGAGACAGGGTCTCACTCTGTTGCCGAGGCTGGAGGGCAGTGGCTTAATCTTGGTTCACTGCAACCTCCACCTCCTGAATTCAAGCGATTCTCCTGCCTCAGCCTCCCAAGTAGCTGAGATTACAGGCACATGCCACCACGCCCAACTAATTTTTTGTATTTTTAGTAGAGACGGGATTTCACCATGTTGACCAGGCTGGTCTCAAATTCTTGACCTCAAGTGATTCGCCCACCTTGGCCTCCCAGAGTGCTGCGATTACAGGCGTGAGCCACCTTGCCCGGCCCTGAGTGGGACTTAAATGCAGGTCTAGCCTAATTTAGAGCTCCAAGCCCGTAAGTACCATATAACACTTTGAAATGTACCCTCTTGCTTCCTCAGGGAAGCAGACAGCTCTGGAAGTAACCTGATTGAATGGTTGGCAGCTTGTCATTCCCTTTTCTCTCCCATACCTTCCCTTAGACTCCCTCCCTTACCCTTCTCCTTCCTTTCCCTCCAGTCCTCTTCCCTTCTTTACCCTTCCTTTCCTTTCTTTATGTCTTTCCTTCCTGTCTTGCTTTCTTCTCTCCATTTCTTTCACAAATATTTACAGAGCATCCCGCATGCATTCATGCATGTGCTAGTCACTTGGAAAAAATAGAAAAACAAATAAAATTTCTTTCTTCTTGGAACTTAGAGACTGGTGGGATCCAGGGAGTTGGGCTAGATATCCACATTGTCTCAGATGGTCTGTGTAAGTTGTGAAAGGATTTATGAAAGTGATTTTATACAAGAAATGTTGTACAATTCACAGATTGTTAGGCCTCCTAAATGCTTCATACAATGCCCTATGACTCTTACTGTACAACTTGCCTGCTTAAGTAAGGCTGATCCCTGTGGACATGTGGAGTTAGCCATGCTCTCTAGCTATGCTGGAGAGTCAGCTCTTATCTGCACTTCTGCCTGGTATGTCCTAGGCTAGGCTTCACACCTAGGACACGATTAAAATCTCTTACTTACCAAGGTTTTCACCAAAAATAAAAGTTGCTAAGAGTTGACATTATAACATGTAATTAAAACTACTAAAGAAACAATTTTACATGCAAGGTGTGTAAAGAAAGTAAAATGTGTTTTTGGTGAAAGCTTATAAGAAGTCATGGGAATGTGGATTTTTTTTCTGCCTACATTTAAGTGTTAAAGGATTACTTTAAGTAAAAAAAAAAATCTAAAGGTTTAAATAAGTTGTGGAAGGTTTATAAAAATTAATTGTAAGAGATTCCATGTGTGAACATATTGGCTAAAGTTACAGGGGTTTTATTCAGTTTTTCCATAAATTAAACATTGGAATAAAAGCACAATAGGTTTTTCTTAGAGAATTGATCTGCTCTTTCACACACACACACACACACACACACACAATTGTAAAGGGTTATACAAGGTTTATAAGACTCTTACCTTATGGTTAAACGTTAAAATTGGGTAAATATTTCTATAAGGTTTTATTAAAAATTGGGTTTAACATTAATAGCACATTAATGTAAAGGTAAAATTTGGGTTATTTGGTATAACAGTCATACAGGAAGCATTATCAAATGTGAAATGGTGTTTTGCTTTTTTTGGACTATATTTGCATAAATGTGTTATTGGTATATGTTACAAAGTTATGAGAAATGCTTATAATTCTAATATGACTTAGTGTAGGTTATTAATAATTATAATTGTTATGTCAAATTTTGTGTGCCACAGAAGTAACCAAGTTTCCTTATCAATTGTGGCTTTAATAGTGGCTATCCTAAAACTTTTTATCAACCACAATTGTTTTCTTGTTCTAATCCTCTTTAGAAGGTGGTTTGTAATCAACTATAGAACTCTAGCGGGTGTTCCTAAATGCAGGTTTCTAATAACTTTGGAAATTGTAACATTAGAATAGAGGAAACAACTTTCAGAACCCTCATGAAGAGCCGGAATGTTCATGAATATCAGAGTCAAGGAAACTTTTCTTTTGAGCTATTTACAGCTTTTAGCAATTGAGTATACTTCTGTGAACAAAATTTGGAGTAGATTTGTTTCTCTCTACCTAATTTTTCCAAAATTTGGAAACTATTTGTGAGTATTCTTAATTTATGTCTACATAGTTATTTGCATACATGCAATAAGGATCTGTTTTCTTTTGTAACAGAGCACAATTGGATAATTGGTTATTTTACCAAAGCTTTAACTGGAATGGTGTGCTTTCCTTTAAGGAATCAAACTTGACTTGTAAAGCCAATAAAAACCCCTTGGAGAATTGGCCTCAGATCTTGTCTGCAACAGTCCCTGTAAAGGTAAGTAAAGAATGACCTGTGATAAGTAAAGAATGTCACTTTCTGACAGGTCCAGGAGTCCCAAGTTATCTTGGGACCCCAAGAGGACAGGAATTTACTCAAATCATGGATATTTGAGGGTACAAACACATGGCTGAGCTTGGCTTTACAAAGTCTTATCTAAGATCACTTCTATAGAGCAGAGTTCCATCAAAGCCAATTTAAAAAGAGCCTATGTGAAAAATAATTATTCTTGTTGCACTTTATACAAATAATGAGGCCAAGTATAACAAAGCAAATCAGTCTTACCATGATTTGTCTTTAGCAAAAATGAGAAACTGGAGAGAGTAATATTATGTTTCAAGAACTATGGTATACTTGTTATTAAATTCTAGTCTCATTAGTTGTTTTTAAGTTTATTTCTGCAATTTAGGCTAACCCTGCTTATTCCTGTAAACCAACCAATGATCTCTGACTGCTGCTCAGAAGAAACAAAAGGGATGGGTAATGTAAAAATCTGGATCAGTATTCTAATTCTTGGCACATCACATTCAGCTAATAACCCCATGTCAGCTTAGTTCCAACAGCTGCCCAATTCATGAAAAGCCTTCTAATTTAGCTTACTCGGAATAACTTTACTTATTTTGCTTTACACTTGTGCAATATATTGCTGTTATACTCTTTGTGTAGGAATACAGGACAAGCTTACTAAATGTTTTCTTAAACACGTATTAATCTCCCAGATATCACTTTTTGTCAAAACTCAAGAGTTTTGAATGGACCTTACCATACTGATACTCTCTGACTGAGCTCCTCTCTACCCTGAATGCAAGAGACCCTCATAGTTAGGCAGGAATATCATCGCCCCTATTCAGCCTGAAGAAGTTACAAAAGATGGATCCTTGTCCCTCTGCAACCCTTAGGATTAAGGGTTCTCTTATAAAAGAGAGGTGGGAAATGTCAGAGGCGTGTGAACAAGAGCAACTCCAGCTTAAATAGGAGCTGGGTAAAATGAAGCTGAAACCTACTGGGCTGCATTTCCAGATGGTTAGGCATTCTAAGTCAAAGGATGAGATAGGAGGTCAGCACAAAATATGGTCATAAAGACCCTGTTGATAAAATAGTTTGCAGCAAAGGAGCCTGCCAAAACTCACCAAAACCAAAATGGCGACGAGAGTGACCTCTGGTTGTCCTCATTGCTACACTCTCACCAGCTCCATGGCAGTTTATACATGCCATGGCAACATCAGGAAGTTACCCTAGATGGTCTAGAAAGGGGAGCCATGAATAATCCACCCCTTGTTTAGCGTATCATCTTTTATTCCTTTACTTTCTTAATAAACTTGCTTTCACTTTGCACTGCAGAGTCGCCCTGAATTCATTCTTGCATGAGATCCAAAATCCCTCTCTTGGGGTCTGGATCAGGACCCCTTTCCTATAACAATATCATTGCACAAATAGAATTATAGATTGAAATAAGAAGAAAAGAAACATAATAGTATGAATGCTTATGTTAGGATCCTCACCTAGTGACAAAGATTCACTGCCTGGCCAAACTTTCGTTGGGCTCCTGAACCTTTTCCTAGGCTTGTCTGTGCCCTTCCTTGTAAAATCCAGTTTTAGCAAAGAACACTGCTAAGTCAGTTTGGCAACACTGCTAAGTCAGTCCGTCAGTGTCCTCAATGTCTGATCACCCTCCATATCTGATCAGGTTCCTTATTCTCTACTGTCTCCCAGGTGATGTCTGATTACCTTGGCTTATGTGAACCCAAAATATCTGAGACAGATCTCAATCAATTTAGAAAGTTTATTTTTCTAAGGTTAAGAACATGCCCATGACACAGCCTCAGGAGGTCCTGACACGTGCCCAAGGTGGTCGGGGCACAGCTTGGTTGTGTACCAAGGATTTTTAGGGAGACATGAGGCATCCTACACAATATGTATAAGATGTACATAGGTTCAGTCAGGTCATAGGGAGATAAGAGACAAAAGATTACATTCCTTTGAGTCTCTGATTAGCTTTTCACTGAATACAACAATTTACATATGAGAGGAGGGTAGAGGAATAGTCATTTATGCCTAAGTCTGGCTTAGTGAAACAACAGGGCAGAGAAAGCCATCAGATGTACAGTTGTCTCTTGTGACCAGAGGAACGACTTTGAGTTCTGCGCATCCTTTGTCCACAAGGAATTTCTTGTGGGAAAATTATTTGATTGGGGGCGGGGGGGGATATGTAGCTTTTTTATATTTGTAGCTATCTTATGCAGGAATAAAATGGGAGGCAGATTTGCCTGACACAGTTCCCAGATTGGCTTTCCCTTTGGCTTAGTGATTTGAGGGCCCCAAGATTTATTTTCCTTTCCTACCTGTCTTCAGCAAGAAGCCCATTAGGTCAATTTAGCCAGAATCCTCCATCAGCCCTGATGGTTGCTATTAGTAATTTTCCATCCACTGACCTGCTCCTTGGCTATAAATTCCCACTTGCCCATGCTGTATTTAGAGTTGAGCTCTGTTCTCAAACTTCCATTGTCATGGTTCCTACACCTTTCATGATGGTCCTGAGTAAAGGTGGCCTTACCATGCTTTAGCAAGTATCATTGAATAATTTGTTCTTTAACATGAGCTGAACAGGCAGTGATAGGGATGGTCTCTGTGTGCATGCACCGCTTTCACTGAGGGTCAAACGATGAGGAGGGATTGCTGGATGGGGGTGGGATGGGCTGAGGATAATTTTTATAAAGACACTAAGGCAGGGCCACAGATTGGATGAACTGGGAAGGGCAGTGTGATTGGCGCAGAGGGAGATAAGAAGAAAATACTTAAAATGAGGCTAGTGAAGGAACCAATGGCCAGGTGAAGGACAAGTTGAAAGTTCTGGCCTTTATCTTAAGAGCCATGAAAAGACTACTGGGGCTTAGAGCCCAGGAGTTCAAGACCAGCCTAGGCAACATAGTGAGACCTCATTTCTACTAAAAATACAAAAATTAGCTGGGCATGGTGGCATGTGCATATAGTCCCAGCTATTTGGGAGGCTGAGGCAGGAGGATCACTTGAGCCTTGGGAGGTCGAGGCTGCAGTATGCCATGATCTCACCACTGCACTCCAGCCTAGGTGACGGAGTCAGACCCTATCTCTAAATAAATAAATAAATAAATAAAAGTAGGATGCTTTGGCATGCTGAATACTTTGAATTAAAGAAGATTGGAAGGCCTCAGAAGCAAAGTTTCTCTCTGACCTTTTTCTATTCTCCTGTCTCCTGCCCCTGTTTCTCCACCAAAGCAAATCATAGACACCAGAATTCTTCTTCCCCAAGGTGGGTCATGGAAACTATTAATATGTATATTATGTATATTATAGAACCCCTCTCCCTCAAAGCAAAGCACAAAAACCTGGAAATATTACTCTAACCTTCCTCTGCCTTTATTTGTAGGAACTGGCCATAAAGAAATTCTCTGGCATGCCTGTCTAATGTGGATCATAAGCATCTTATTCCAGAGGAGTCCTGCTCTATACCCAGCAGGAAGGAATCCTACTCAGAGAGGTCAAGAAGAATGTAAACAGATAGGCTTTGCTGGGTTCCCCTTTCAATCTGTTACCATTATATCATACCCTTTTTGTCCAATCACATTTCTACACAGCTGTCCGTTCTTCATGGAGCCCAAGCATAAAAATACTTTTCCCTGGGTCTTTGAGTCTTTATTTCCGAAGCCTCCTGTGTGGTGTAAAACTTTGAGTTAACAATTTTTTCATGCTTTTCTCTTGTTAATCTGTCTTTTGTTATAGGAATGTCAGCTATAACCCTTATGATAGATGAGGAAAGGTATCACATCTTTTCCTTCCCTGTAAGACATTAAGTGGTTTTCAGCAGGGGAGTGACAGGATCAGGTCTATGCTTTTAAAAGATCATTTGGCTGCAGGATTATCAATTGGCTGGGGTGGGAAAACAGGGAGAATTGAAATAGGCAGATCAGTCAGGAGTCTATTCCATTCTCCTAACAAGTGGAGCCAACGCAGGATTTCTCAAATTCAGCACTGTCGGTATTCTGGGCTGGATTTGGCGATTGTGGGTAGAGTCCTATGCATTGTAGGGTGTTTGGCAATGTAGCACCTCTGCAGTTGTGACAACCAAAAATGCCTGTGCACATTCTCAAATGTCCCCTGGATGGCACAATCACCCCCAGTTGAAAACCACTGGTAAGTCAGTGTATTAAAAAGTTATTTTAAAAGGTAAAAATCTATAGGATTTGGTGATGGATTGATAAAAAGAGGCAAGGGAGAAAGGAGAGTGAAGGATGTTCCTAGATTTCTAATTACCACAGAGATGGTGGTGTCCTTCACTGAGACAGAGTGAGGAGGAAATGGAGATGTGTTTCTATGCAGAAATGTGAGGGCCAGACACACACCATGCTTCGTTCTTAAAAACTCATAAAACTGACTGACAAAATCTCATGTTGCGGGTCCCAGGGAAAAGTAGCAAGGAGGAAAAGTCAAACTTTCTCTTGCCACCCCTGATGACTTTGCTTATTTGTGTTTTGACCAAGCCCTCCCCACCCCACCCTCATACTTTTAACTACAACTAAGAAAGAAAGGCCACTATCCTTCTGCAACCTGGCCCGGTGTGGGGGTCAGGGAATCTCCTGAATATCATCTACGGGTATTCCCAGAAACCCAGCTAGAGACCTCCCTTAATTTTAAAGCCAACCCTAGAGCAGAAGAGGCCAGTCTTGCCCTGCTCCCAAAGTAAGTGACTGTCAGAGGATGAAAGGTAGGCAGGGAATATAGACTTCAGGAAAGAGATGCTGGCCTGGAATCAGCAGTGACCCTGGGAAGCTGAACTTACTCTGTGTTACAGCAAAAGAGGAACTGAATGGAATGAAATTGAAAAGGCAGTCTCGTGTGTATCTTACTCTTGAAACCTTGGTGTTATGGTTTAGATGGAAAGGGAAGTCTCTAGCTGGGTTTCTGGGGATACCAGAATGTTCTGATATGCAGGAGATTACCTGAGCCCTAGACCGTGCCAGGTTACAGAGGGATGAGTGGCCTTTCTTTCTTAGTCTGGAAGGGGAAATGCGGATCATCGCAGAGAATGGACTCAGAAGGATAAGTTAGGGAAATCGGTTCCAGTTCTCACATTGAAAGATTTGTGGGTATTAGAAACAAAATCTAAGACACACAAGTTTTTCTAATAACCAGTGTGTTCCACCATTTTTCGGAAGGGCCCAACTCCCCCAAACCAGCCCTGCCCCTCCCAATCTTCTCTTCCCTGGCAAATCTCCACCTCGCCACCAACAGCCTAGTCCTGGACAGAATATGCCTAATCCTCAGTGTGTGAGATTTTATACCTTTCTGGAACTCAGCTTGTCTTGAAGGCTAAAAGAGCAGTGGTTAACTCAAGTTCATTGAGCAAGCCCTAAAACCAAACCGGGCCACAGCCAGTCACAGAACAAAAAAATCCTTATTTCCCACTAAGGGATCATTTCAGTCCTGGCTTCTGTAGGGTTCCAGCCAAATTCCAAGATAATCTGCAAGATGAACTTTCACTAAGTTTTTCTCCCATTAATTTTCTATGACCATTTAAACATGTGAAAAGATCATACAGCATACTAGAACTTATTAAGTCAATGAGTAAGTGGTTTCCTGTTTATCAGCTAATTGTTTGCTTTTTGTGAAATGCACCTTGTTTATGAGAAAAGTCAAAAAAAGAAGTTGGCATTGTTTCTCTGTGTAAAAAGAAATATTGTAAATAATGAATGTTTTTAAAATAAAGGAATAATCTGCTATGATAGAGTATCTGGTTATTCTATGGCAATTGACCCCTTTTATAGCAGTGATGACCACAATTTACTAAGCTGCTATTATGTGTTTGGAGCTCCATAGAGTCTGAGTCCTCCCACCAACTATGCTACATAAGAACCTGTGGCTCAGAGAGATGAGTGAGACTCAAAATTACACATTTAGTTAGTGGTAGAGCTGGATTCAATCGTGGGTTCACCTGCCCCTGAAGTCTAAGCATGTCTTTTTCTTTTTTTTGTAGAGATGGAGTCTTGTTATGTTGCCCAGGCTGGTCTTGAACTCCTGGCCTCAAGTGATATTCCCACCCTGGCCACCCGGAGTGCTGGGATTACAAGTGTGAGCCACTGCGTCTGGCCTAAAGTCTATGTCTTCTGCACAGGTTTTCTCTCTGCTCTGCTGCCGCATCCATGCATGTTTATATAATAATAGCTAACTCATATGAAGCCACTTCTCTGTGCCTGGCATTGTACATCCTTATAATACATGTATTATTTAATCCCTGTTGTAGAGACAGGAAAATCAAGTCTCAGAAAGTTAAAATTTTTTGCCCAACATCTCACAAGTTTCAAATGAACTTGAATTCAGGTAGTTAATTGTCTTAAAAGCACTCTTCTTTCCAGCAGACTTGTAAATTTCAAAGTAAATTGGACATTTAGTTTAAACTTTGCATTTTTCTGGAAAAGGAGAGGAAAAATAGGAAATCCTTCATAATTTCCAAAAGTTTTAGAATAAATAATATGGGAAGAGGCTACATTGTTATGGAGATCCTGGGCCAGTTAGTGAAAATGGCTGAATGTTATTATTTAGTGCATTTAATCTACAAATTCAGACTTCATTTTCAAGCTTCAAATATTTTGGAGGTATCTGTGGAGTATAGTTTTATGACTAAATTTTGTGTCCCAAGATGCTTCCTTTACTCTTGATGCTGAAATAACTACACTAGATTAAATACAGAAAGGGTTTGTAAGTCAACATTCAAGAAAATAACACACTGAACGTGTGGTTTTAAATAATGTTTTAAAGAAGAATGAGAAGGTTATTTTGCAAGACAGAGGGGATTGTCACAACATGCCCACCTGGAATTCTAAGGCAAGAATATAAATGGAGACTCATAAATCATTTGTTCAATTATTTTCAAATTAGTTCTTAAAAATTTAAAGTCAAACACAAATTATAAGATTGAAAAGTAAAACTTCAAATCAAAATTGTTTAAAGCAAATATTTTTAATTTTAATGAAATTTTATTAAATATTTTTATATAAAAAATTTGCAATTCTAATATTTATTATTCATGTAGCTGTCAAAGAATTGGTATCAAGCTTCATACATGTTATATCTAGACCTACATACATACAGAAACATAGGACTAATACATTTTTTTCTATATTGCAAAACATTCTTCAGCATCCATGTATAGCTATTGCCAATACCATGCTAACCCATGACAACCCCTGGAACCAAACAGAGTTGGAATCAAAGAGAAGCAAGAAAATAGTCACTTGATTGTACTGGGAAACAATACTTACTTATTCACAAAGCAATACTGAATGAATGAATACATTCATGCTCTCTGAAAAAAGGACAAATTCCTTAATATATTTTTCTGAGATGGAGTCTCGCTCTGTCGCCCTGGCTGGAGTGCAGTGGCACGATTTTAGCTCACTGCAACCTCTGTCTCCCAGGTTCACTCAATTTTCCTGCCTCAGCCTCCCGAGTAGCTGGGATGATAGGCACATGCCACCACGCCTGGCTAATTTTTTGTATTTTTAGTAGAGATGGGATTTCGCCAGTTGGCCATGCTGGTCTGTGACTCCTGACCTCAGGTGATCTGCCGACCTTGGCCTCTCAAAGTGCTGGGATTACAGGCGTGAGCCACAGCACCCGGCCAATATCTTTTATCTTATCCAAGCATTCCCACCAGTCAGATCCTCCCCACACTCCTTAAGTAGTTTCCAACTCTGATGTTGAAAGAGGCACAACACACAAACCTCACAGTGTCCAAACACAGTAGCCTTTTGTTTCAAGGACATGGGGCAAATGTGAAGTCACGTGGCAGAACTTTAGAGTCACTGTCATGCTGGGGGAGTGTTGAGAGGTGGACCTCACATGACAGTGGTGTGGGCCCTCTAAAGGGTGGGGCCCATGGCAGGGGCACACCTTGTGGGGTCTATGGGTGGCACTATTTTTACTGGTAGAAGGTATTTGAGTTACAGGGGGCAAAGCAGAATGGGTCTGCAGCTCAACTCTTGCCTCCTCAGAAGAAATAATTCGATTGAGGGAAACAAAGCAGAAAAAGAGACCGAGGCAAGTTTCAGAGCAGAAGTGGAAGTTTATTTTAAAAGGCTTTAGAACAGGAAAGATAGGAAAGTACACTTGGAAGAGACCCAAGCATGCGACTTGAAGAATAAGCACCATGTTTAACCTTGATCCTAGGACTTTATAGGCTAGCCCCTTTCCCATAATTCTTCCCTTACGGGGGTCTGCCCACATGCACAATGCCTCTTCTTTACCTTTGGGAACTGAGCACATGCAGTGTGTTCAGGAAGTTGTACACATGACCATCTGAGGCTCTCTGCCCTTTTCTGGGGGAGTGCCCCTAGAAGGTCATACTCTACCACTTTGTCTCTTCTTTTTTTTTTTTGAGATGGAGTTTTGCTCTTGTTGCCCAGGCTGGAGTGCAATGGCACAATCTTGGCCCACTGCAACCTCCACCTCCCGGGTTCAAGAGATTCTTCTCCTGCCTCAGCCTCCCGAGTAGCTGGGATTACAGACATGTGCCACCATGCCCGGCTAATTTTGTATTTTTAGTAGACCTGGGGTTCTCCATGTTGGTCAGGCTGGTCTCGAACTCCCGACCTCAGGTGATCTGCCCTCCTCGGCCTCCCAAAGTGCTGGGATTACAGGCGTGAACTACTTCACCCGGCCCATTTTCTCTGTTAATGTGTATGCCCAGAAAGTTCCTTCTCTCTGGTGCCTGCATTCAATTAACACTTTAGTGCAATAATTGTGGACCATCAGAAAATGGCCTCTCCCTGGCTCCAGCTGCCAATTTATCACTTTTAGAGAGGCAATGTAATAATTGCCGAACCATCACCTGACATTCCTAGTGGGTGGGGGAGAGCTCTCTCCTTCCCTGCTCATGCCTAACTACCTGTAACACTATGGTACATGCTTGAGAAACTAGTACTTAGTGAAAGATAAAATAACACAGGAGGAGGAGGAAGACTTTGGAGGAGATGACAAAAGGGGAAAACAGTGGAATTTATAAGAATGACAAAATACATTGCAGAGTAATAAAAAGTAAGGAATCTACTGCCTGGAAGTACTTGGTTTGTGATGGACATGGGACTTCTGATATGTGCTGCAGTCTTGGATGCCAGGTTATTACCAGTTTTGCAGAACACTGACATCTATGGACTCGAACATGGACTCCATGTAAAGAACTACAAGGATGATTAATAAACACAAACACAAATCAATGTGCACTGTTGCCTAAATATCACCTAAAATAGCATGTTAGGAAAGCACCAAGTACCAAGTGTGTGATGACATGGTCTGAAGAAGTGTCTGAAGACCATCATTCCACATTCCACATTCAATAACATCATGAAGACTTAAGATCCTCTTCAAAAGCTTCAAAGCTCATCTTTACTAATTTCTCACAAAAGCAAACCTCCTTCCAAAGTATAAACTTAAAACCACTAATGTATCAATATATTCTATTTTATATCATCTCATTGGACTTCCCTTCAATTTCCTTGGCCTTCAGGGTTTTTCATATTGTTTATGTTCCCTTAGACTAGAGACAAAGAAACAACACTTTCCAAAAAAATACATGTTCTGTGGCCTTTTTCACTGGTAAAACCCCGGCGTAACAATAAAATTGCCTTTGCAAAGATTATGACAGTGAAAGAAATCCAGCATGGCTGACTCCATCTTGCTTCTAGCCTCACAGGCCAGCTGTCCTCGCTCATTCCTGGGTGTAGGTCAAGCTAACCATGGGAAGAATTTAGTTTATAGTTTAACTTTGAAGCAAGGATGGTAATAGTCTCTCCCTAAAACTGACCCCTTCCTTGTTTGGGGACTGAAAACACCTTTGTAAGACTAATGAAAAGCCACAAGATTAGGATTGTGGGAGGGGCCTGAATTCTGCTAAAATGTAGGCATTGGTAACCAATGAAAACCAACCATTGTTTTCTATAATCCCTGACTACTAAAATGTAGGTATAGTTAAGCAGTAACCAGCAGTTACTATTTCCTAGCTTGCTGTTCTGTAATTTCTTGCTGTTCAGGAGTCACGAAGTCAGAGGTCATAAGATTTGTCATTGCTTCTACAGATGACATCACTATTGTCAAAACCTAAGACTGGTTTTTGAAATACTTTTCAGACTTCTGCATTCTGGTAACTGACTAACTCCACCCAGACCGATGATTCGTATCAAGGAACCGACTCAACCAGTGGTCCCCACCCAGAATTGATTCAGCACTTGAAGACAGTTTGGACACTCCTGTGATTCCATCCCCAACCAATCAGCAGCACCCATTCTCTTAGCCCTCTACCCACCAAATTATCCTTAGAAGCCCTAGCTTCTGAGCTCTTGTAGAGGCAGATTTGAGAATTAGCTCCTGTCCAACCACTTACCTGGCCCTGTGATAATTAAACTCCTTCTCTACTGCAATACCACTGTCTCAGTGAATGGCTTTATCTGTGCAGCAGGCAAGATGAACCCACTAGGTGATTACAATAAGTTTAGAAGTAGGCGTTTTGTTGCATTCTGTGACAAAAATTTGAGTCAACATAAAGTGAGGATGAAGTGGTGAAAATATTTGAGTTCAGATTAAACTCTCAGAGGCTATGTGGCATGGAGAAAAAAGCCCTTGACCTTAAAGTTCTCACTCATAGGTGGGAATTGAACAATGAGAACACTTGGACATAGGGTAGGGAACATCACACATCCCTTTGATTTAGGCATATGGGTGAAGTCTAACTACCAGTCCTCTCCAGGATAGTGACCTATTCTTTGTTCCCCCAAAGGAGCCTTATGATGGGACAAGGGATTAATCCTTGGGCACACCTCACAGGCTTTGACTACCTGTTGGATGGTCTGTAGGAGATTTGGCCCTGTAATAGGGATTTGGCCATTTGATGAGTGTTTTCAATACCCATATGAAAAGTTTGGTGGAGGGTATAAATACCTTTCCTTCTTCTGTCATTAACCACCCTGAGGGGAGAAAACTGTGCCCCAGTGAAAGTCCCCATTCTGTTTCAGTAGGGGAATATTGGGGCTTAATCTCTTGGAGGGAGTTGCTCCACACCAAGGGTCCTTCCGTAGGTATTTCTAATGGGAGGTTCCACCTGGCAGCAATTTTGGCCTCAGCATCTGCCCGATGGTTTTATTCTGCCTTTTCTCCTTCACCTTTCTGATGGCTTTGGCAATGTAAGATGCCACCTCCTTGGGTTTTTGCACTGTGTGCAATAACTCCATAATTTCCTTGTGGTATTTAATGGGGGTTCCTTCCCCCAGAGGTTATGAACTCCCTTTCTTTCCATATTAGAGCATGGACATGTAGGATTAGATAAGCATACTTGCTATCTGTATAAAGATTTACTCTTTTTCCTTTTTCCAGTTCTAAGGCTTGGGTAAGTGCCACTAGTTCTGCTAACTGGTCACTGGTCCCCGGGGGAAAAGGCTTACTTTCAAGTACAGTTACATCAGTAACTATGGCATAACTTGCCCTTCATATCCCATTCTCCACAAATGAACTTCCATCAGTATATAGATTAAGGTCAGGATTAGCTAAGGGGACTTCTAAGAGATCATCTTGGGCAGTGTAAGTCCAGACTATAATTTGTTGGCAGTCCTGCTCGATTGGTTCCCCATCCTCCGGAAGAAAAGTGGCAGAGTTGAGGGCTGCACATGTACGTATTTGAAGCATCGGTCCCTCAAGGAGTAGCACTGGGTATCTAGGTAGGTGTTTCTGATAGCCTACTTAGGATGTAGCCTACTAGGATGCAATAAACTTCCTTTGGCACCTAGTATGCCATTTACATCATGAGTAGTCCTGGCAGTGAGATCCTTTCCTTGTATTATTTTGAGAGCCTCCGACACTAAGACGGCCACTGCCACAACTACCCATAAACAGTGAGGTCAGCCTTTTGCTACTACATCAGTTTCCTTACTTAGGTATGCCACTGGTTGTGGGGATGTCCCGCGAGTCTGAGTAAGGACTCCAAGAGCTATCCCTACTCTCTCTGTGACATATAAAGAGAAGTTTTGTCCTGTGGGAAGGCTTAAAGCTGGAGCTTATACTAGGGCCTGCTTTAAGGTTTTGAAGGCTGTTTCTGCCTCTTGTTCCCATTCTACTAGATGAGTATTTGCCCTCTGGGTCTCCTTGTTTAGAGTATAGAGGGGCCTGGCTATCTCGCTGTATCTGGAGATCCATAGTCAGCAAAAGCCAGTGATTCCAAGGAATCCCCGTGCTGTTTTAATGTCTTAGGGCGAGGATAAGCCAATATAGGCTTTCTACAATTTCTAGGTCCTGTGACAGCCATTTTGCTATTACTCGCCTTTGGGACCTGTATTTTTAACCTCCTTGTCAAATTTGTTTCCTCTAGAATCAAGGCCATGAAGCTACAGATGGTTTCACGAATGGAACCCCAAAAGAGCTCAACTAACAACTTCTACCAAGGACCCCTGGACTGACCTGCTGGCCGTTTCACTGGCTTAAAGAGTTCCCCTCTGGAGGTCACTACAACTGCAGGGCCCCTTCTTCGCTCCTATCCAGCAGGAAGTAGCTAGAGCAGTCATCGCCCAATTCCCAACAGCAGTTGGGGTGTCTTGCTTAGAGGGGGGATTGAGAGGTGAAGCTGGCTGGGCTTCTGGGTCAGGTGGGGACTTGGAGAACTTTTCTGTCTAGCTAAATGATTGTACACACACCAATCAGTGCTCTGTGTCTAGCTAAAGGTTTGTAAACACACCAGTCAGCACTCTGTAAAAATGCACCAATCAGTGCTCTGTGTCTAGCTAAAAGTTTGTAAAGGGACCAATCAGCACTCTGTAAAAACGGACCAATCAGCACTCTAAAATGGACCAATCAGCTCTGTAAAATGCACCAATCAGCAGGTCGTGGGTGGGGCCAAATAAGGGAATAAAAGCTGGCCACCCCAGCCAGCAGAGGCAACCCCCTCTGGTACCCTTCCACTCTCTGGAATCTTTGTTCTTTCACTCTTCACAATAAATCTTGCTGCTGCTCACTCTTTGGGTCTGCACTATCTTTATGAGCTGTAACACTCACTGCGGGGGTCTGTGGCTTCATTCCTGAAGTCACTGAGACCACAAACCCACCAGGAGGAACAAACAACTCCGGATGCGCCAGCTTTAAGAGCTGTAACACTCACTACGAAGGTCTGTGGCTTCACTCCTGAAGTCAGTGAGACCACAAACTCACTGGAAGGAAGAAACTCCAGACACATCTGAGCATCTGAAAGAACAAACTTCGGATACACCATCTTTAAGAACTGTAATACTCACTGACCGCGAGGGTCCACAGCTTCATCTTGAAGTCAGCGAGACCAAGAACCCACCAAAAGGAATAAATTCCAGACACAAGACCAGAGTTGACAACCCATCTCCACCATACAAAAGTGTATTGATTTGGAGAAAATCACTTAACCTCTGCCCCCCAGTTTCCCTATCCCTGAGATGGTAATGTTAACAGTACTTACATCTTAGGATTGTTGTGAGGATTAAAGACTTTTGGGGTAGAACATTTAGGAGATACTTGGCAAGATGTGTACATTCAACAGATGAGATTATCTCCTGTATGCTGCTTTACAACATTTTGATTTAACAGTATATCTCTGGCATGTTTCTCCATCAGTATATATGAGTCTACTTTATCCCTTTTAACAATAGGGTTTTCCCCCCTGTTCTTTAAAAAAAGTTTCTTAAATCTTCATTTTTCCCAATATAGCATATATTAATAGTAAAAACTCAAAGTGTATAGAAAGCTTTTCAAATGACAACAGTCACCACCTCATTTCTTCCCACCTGATCCTTTCACATCTCAATGCCATTCTCTAGAGCCACCTTCCAGCTGAAGAAACAGAAGAGAACCAATACCCTGGAAGCACTCCCCTACATCGTGCACCCGCCCGTTTCTACTCCCTTCCTTTCCTCTGTATGTAACTACCATCCTGAATTCTGTGATTATTGTTCCCTGCTTTTCAATTCTACCGTGTATGCATGAGCCATAACTAATGTGCTGTTTCACTTTGCATGTTTTTAAAGTTAACACATGTAGAGTCATACCATATATATTATCATGACTTGCTTTTCTGGCTCAATATCATGTTTTTGAGAGGGATTTAAGTTGATAACTATAGCTGTACACTATTTGTATTCATTGTTGGGTAGATGTCCATTATATGAATATGACACAATTTATTTATCCATTCTTCTCTCAATGGGCTTTTAATATCCCCTCAATCTTTTTTCTATTCAAGCTTCTTTCTTTCTTTTTTTTTTTTTGGAGACAGCGCCTCACTCACTCTGTTGCCCAAGCTGGAATGCAGTGGCATGAACTCTTGATCTTGAGCCAGCAGAATCCTCTCAGATTCGTATCTTAGGTTGATTATTAAGAACTGTAGTTGTAAAAATGCACGTATTGTTTCCTTTTAACTGTGGCTATGAGCAGTGTGTCAACGTAAAAGGAAGAGGGTGAAGCAAAATTAATGCAGAGAGGTAATTTGAGCCAAGGTTGAGGGTTGCAACCCAGGAGTATAGGTTCAGGTTGCTCTGAATAGACACTCTCATTAGCAGCAGTTACAAGTGGATTTCTAAAGGAAAAAAAAGGGGCTTCAGAGAGTGGGCTGACACATAGTTGTCTGTCAGGAATTCTCATTGCTTTACAGAAACAACATTGATTAGCAGCTGGCTACACATTGTTAAGCTATAGGCTGTGGGCTATAGTGTTTGCTGTGGCATTATTAGGTTAATTTATAGCTACTTGTGGCTATAACAAGCAGTTTCAAGAGGTGAATACACAGCTCAAAGTGGGGAGTGGGGCATGATTGCTGTCTCATTTTAATGTCTCTTTGGGCCTAATAATTTGAAATGGCTCACATTCCTCAGATGAAAGTTCTTTTCTTTCCTCAAGTGTATATTCAGATGTTTACACAACCACAAAGGACTTGAAGAGGATCTATTGTAATGCACACCAGTAACATAGTACAGTAGTTCACTGGGAGAGTATATTTTCAATTTCTTTCTTTGAGGAATTAACCTTTTACTTTATCTATTGATGAGGTGGATCTTTCAAATCATTACAACAAAACACTACATTATTCATACTAAATTACAGGACAGGTCATTCCAAGTAAAACTTTTAAAGTAATACCTTGATGTGAAATTTTTTTGTTTGGCCATTCAGAGGTTTTGCCTTGCCAAGTTTAAATTTACAAGGTTATTTGCATGAAGTCATTAATGTGCTAAAAAGTCAATTTCCTTAAAAAGAGTTAAGCAGTGCCCACATTTTAGCAAAAACATGGTCAATTTTTAAAACTTTATATCCATTTCTTGCCTATTTACTAAATTAAATAAAAATATGTAGTGATCACATTTATTTAACATATTCTATGCCAAGTGCTGCTCTAAGTGCTTTCTGTATAGTAACTAATTTAATCCTGCCACAAACTCTATGTCAGAGACATTTGAACCAGAGCGACTCCATCTTGAGTGAGGGCTAGGAAGATGAGGCTGGGACTTGCTGAGCCGCATTCCCAGAAAGGTATTCCTAGCCTCTAGATGTTTATGGTTAAGGGAACAGATTGATAATGTTTACTAAACAGATCCAGACTTGGGAGTGTCCAGATATCCTGATATCTTGAGAACAAGAGCATTCCTAATTTTGCTTTAAAGATAATAATATTGATTCTTGCAAAACATAGTAATTACGAAAATTAATCCTTTATCACAAACCCTTGTAGCAGAGCACATCTCCCCATGATCTTTTTTTCATCCTATGTATACAGGCGTTGTACCTGGGGTGGGCACCTTCATTCTCTTACTTTCGGGAACACCCTACTCCGCCTATGGAGTAGCTGTTTTCACCACTTTATTTTCTTAATAAACGTTTTTGTTTTGCACGGTGGACTCGCTCTGAATTCTTTCTTACACGAGATCCAAGAACCCTCTCTCGGGTCTGGATCAGGACCCCTTTCCCGTAACATCTATACAGGAGGCATAACATGTTTTCCACCTTATTTTACAGGTGAGGGAACTGAAACACACTGAGGTTAGTGACTTGCCCATGTTCACAGTTAATAAGTGGTTGTTACGGGTTGAATTGTGCTCCCCCCAGTTTCATACATTGATGTCCTAATCCCCAGTACCCCAGTATGTGACCTTATTTGGAAATAGATGTAACTAAATTAAAATGAGATCACAATGGAGTGTGAATGAAGATGAAGGCACAGATGGGGTGGGTGGTGCTTCTGCACTCCAAGGGACATCAAAGATTCCCTCAAACCACCAGAAGCTGGGAGAGAGACATGGAACAGACTCCCTCACAGACTCCCTCCTCAGAAGGCAGCAACCTTGCTGACACCTTCGTCTTGGACTTGTAGCCTCTAGAACTGAGGCAACACACTTCTGTTGTTTAAGCCACTCTGCAGTACTTTGTTACCCTAGTCCTAGCAACTGAATACAGGGGTGGAGCCAGGATCAAAACAGGCGGGCTGCTGCAAGACTTGGTGCTGTTCACCTCATTCTCTGCTCCTCCCGTAATAGGGCTAATCAAAATAAAGACAGACATCTACCCCCATCCCACCCCAATAAATGGCACAGGAGTTACCAGCTTTCGAATCTAGGCAAACAGGGAAATCACTGAATAGTCTTTTTCCTCATCTGTATGATGGCCCTGCAACCCCTCTTTCCTGACCCCTAAGTTAAAAGAGCTGTTTGAGAGGACTCTCTGACCAGACCTTTATTCCCAGACCCAAGACTAAATTCATTCATCCCACCTGCTTGATTCTGAGCCTGTGCCCTTATTTAACTGAAATGCAGGTTCAGCTGCTTGCCGCTTGCAGAGTCCAATTATTAATAAGAAAAGCAAAGTCTGGTATAAAGAAAGTGATTTTTCATTCCAAAGCTGGCTTACAGGAATAACAACAGGCTTCCTGCCTTAAGGGTACCACTTCACTTCTGGGGCAGAAAGCAGGGGCTTTTAAAGGGGGGAGTTGGTATGAACTGCACGCTGGGGAGGGAGCGAGTGGGTGGGAGTTTGCAGGACTCACTGTGGTGCTTTATCTACTGGGTGGTGCCATTATAGGCAGAAGTCATTTGTAAAGTGGACTTTTGGATGTAAATTGACTGTTATCTCTGGAGGCAGTCTCCCGGTGGGTGAGAGTCCTGCTCTGGAGCTTTTAAGTAAACACCCAGTTAGATAAGCTTGCCCTGTACGGAGTGTCAGTGAAGGGAAGGTCAAAGATGATAATCGCATTTCTAAAGAGCTAAGCAGGAAGTGGTGAACAGGGAGAAAGGAGAAAAGAGAAAAGATGGGAGAAACAAATAATGTAAAACATAACTCATCCTCTATCTCTTAGAAAAATGGGAGTACTCAGTTACATTACCAGGGCTTCAAACACAAATGTTTAGTAAGTGGGAGAGTTTTGAAAGCAGCACCATTATTCTGAGGTTGATGATATCCAGGCTTGTGCTGTCTCCTGTGGGTTAAAATGAAAAGGATGTATCCTACAGGTGACAGTAGGGACAGAGGCCCTCCCAGTAGTCACGTTAAGCTAGTACTGACAGAAAAAGGAAAAGCCTGTCCAGGTGGCTGGGCAACCCTGCAGCGAGGCATAGATGAGCTTGTAAATCAAAGGAAACGACCAAGGTGAGTCTCAATCCTTTTAGAGGTTTATTTTGCCAAGGTTGAGGACACATCTGAGAAAAAGTAACACAAAATCACAGGAACGTCTGTGATCTGTGCTCTTTCCAAAGAGGGCTTGAGGACTTCAATATTTAAAGGGGAAAGAGCAGGCAGTAGGGGAAAGTGGAAAGAAAGAAAAAAGGGAAGGTACTTAAAAGGGGCAAGTAGTTGCATTCTTTGGGGCCTTTGATCAGCATTCACTGAAAGCACATGTTACATTCGTGAAAGGAGGTCGTAGAGGAATAGTCAATTTTGCTAGTGCTTGGTGAATCTGCATTTTTACAAGATTAAATATAGGGTAGAGGAAGCAGTCAAATATGCATTTATCTCCAGCGAGAGGAAGGATGACTCCTAGACCTGTCTTTGTCCCATACTTGGGAAGATAAGCCGTTAGTTTACATTGCCAGGATGAGATTCAACTGATCTGTTTTAGAGCAAAGATCTTGGGGACCCACAAGGAATTTCCTTGTAAACAAGCCCCTTGGGGAGGTGTGTGGCTTTTGATCTTTGTAGCTATCTATTTAGGAACAAAATGGGAGGCAGTGTTGCCTGACTCAGTTTCCAAGCTTGACTCTTCCCTTTGGCGTAGTAAGTTTGGGGTCCAGATATTTTTATTTTCCCTTCACAAGCTAACAGGAGCCTTTGGAGAGAATGCTCTGGACCGGTGAGTGAGCCATGAGTTCGGGCCACAGGCTCTGAAGCCGTGAAGCCTTGGTAAGGAGCGGGTGGCCCTTCGAGGTCAGTGCCACAGGAGGGAGGTCAGGGCCAGCGTCAGACGTGGGGCCCCATGGAGGGCGGAGTGGAGACTCCTTCGTTCGGGGGCGGAGGGATGACTCTGAGCATTTAGAACTTTTGTGCATCTCCCTGCGGACGCATCTCTTGGCCAGCGAGATGCTTTGACACAGCCCCTTAAGCTATTTTAAGGGCTATCCCATAAAGCCGGGAAGGCACACCAGGTGGAGCTGGCGGCCGCCCGGGGCAGGCACTTTTGAGCCAGAGAGGAAGCGGGGAGGGAAGGAGGGCGGGAAGGACGGGCGACCTACTTCCTGAATCGCCTGCAAACGCCAGAGGAGCTCGGCCTGCGCTGCGCCACGATGTCCCGGGAGTCTGCCAGGAGCCTGGGGAAGGGTGAGGCCTGCCCGCCGCGAAGAGGGGTGATCTCGGCGACCCCCAGCGGCATGTTCGAGGCTGCTCCGGGAGCCCAGCCTCCTGGGAGCGCCCCACCGGCGGGGAACGGGTCGGAGCTGCAGTGGGACGCGGGGGCCGTGGGATACTGGGGGTCTCGACACCTCTCTGGGCCGTAATCGCCTTCGCTTCTCCCCGGCAGGAAGCGCGCCCCCGGGGCCGGTCCCGGAGGGCTCGATCCGCGTCTACAGCATGAGGTTCTGCCCGTTTGCTGAGAGGACGCTTCTGGTCCTGAAGGCCAAGGGAATCAGGTGGGCACCCAGGCAGGGCACGCTCCCCGAGCTGTCCGGGAGCTTGCTGCAGGCGGCGGGGTGGGGTGGGGTCTCAGCCCCTTTCTACCCGCCTCCCGCCAGCGTCCTTTACTGCACATTATTCTCCGCCCTTTGGGAGACAGCAAGGTATAGACCCTTCCCCTAGGAAAAATAGGCCACAGATTCCAACGGTCTAGGACAAGACTCCAGGTCTGGGACACCTCATTTAGATTAACCAACCATTTAATGGATTAGAAAAGCTGAGGCTCCAGTGATGTTAGTGATTTGCCCGGGTAATAACCGGCAGCAGCTCTTTCAGCTTTGGTAGGTCGCAAATTCCTGGTCCAGAGTCCTTTTGCTTTCGCCCTACTGTGATTCCCCATTCTTATTCCAGCTCAACTGTTGGTTGGTATTCTGAATGTATTGTTCCCTCCTGGAATAGTAATTTACCCCAGTAAAGCAGAGTTTAGACCCTGACCCTCCTAGAGTAGTGCTGAGTTTACTGCACATATTCCTGTGGATTGGGCTGTTGGTTGAGTCAAACAGAGGGAAGTGTCTGTCTAGCTCATCCTTCTGCAGAGCCTGTTTTGAAACTAGCGTAGTTTTTGACTTACGGGCTATCCACAGGACATGTGCAACAGTCACTTGACTTTTCTCTGACACCAAGTATCCATTGGAACCACTTCCTTTCCCATGACCTTTGAATGTCTGTTGATTAGACATTTATTAGATACCTGTGGTGTGGAAGGCTCTGTGGAAGTTTAAAACAAAATCCCCATTCTTAAGAAATTTTCTGTGTGTTTAGTGTCTGTGAACTAATTTTAGTTTTCTAAGGGGAGAATCTTTAGGAGTAGGCAATTATTTTCCCTAAAAGAAAGGTAAAATGCATTTAAAAAATACATTTGAAGGGGATTTGTCATTACTTCACTAAGAAATGCCTCTCATTTGGATGAGATTATGATTCTGAACACAGAATACTTACTATTTAGTAATGTTTATCAAAAACACTGTCATATTTGCTGTAATAGAACTCTTTTATTGTACTAAGAGAAATCTAATTTAATCGAAATTGAAAAAGACCTTTTTTGGTACTCATTTAATTGAAAAGTCCAGGAGCATGACACAGCTGGATTCAGAGGCACAAAGTCCTGGGTTATGTGCTTCACCCTGGACCTTTAGTCTAAAACAACCCTACCTTATTTACTGGGGCAGTTTTCCAAAGGAACATTGGAACTATCTTCCCATAATAGTGTGGGTAGAAGGGAGGAAGAGGGTGGTTAACAGCTTCCAGGCAGTGCAAACAACAAAGGTCTACTACATTAATAGACTAGTTTTAAGCTTGAGCCCCTAGGAGGCTTTTACTGGGAAAGTACTAGATTCTAACCACATGATATGACTTAACAAAGCATGGTTTTCTCTAAAAGATGCATCTTCCAACTTGCTGTGGCAGGTGTATAGACTTGTTGGCTCACGATGCCAGGTTACCAAAATGCATGTGTGTTCCGAGATACTTTTTTTTTTTTTTAAGAACAAAAGCCCAGGATCTGCCTTTTGTTTTTATAGTAACAAAAGTTTTTGTTTGTTTCATAGTTCAAAAATGTTGATAATTCTTTGGCAAGCAGCCAAGTAATTTTTTTTTTTTTTGCAATGGCTGGTACCTAAGTGTCCAGTATTCTGTCAGCACATGAACCTTTTAAATTATACACACACCTGTGCTCATGTTCACATTGGATGTTCCTTTGTTTCCATGGGGGATTATGTATTTAAATCCTTAAATGAAACGCTGTTCTAGCTACAGCTGTGGATGGAAAAATAGAAAACAAAAGGTATTGGTGTCTATTTTTTTTTTTAGTAATTTGTTCTATTGAACATTTATTCAGCCTTGATGATCATATGGACTTGGCTCTTTTCTCTTAGTTACTCTACCGTCTCAGGCAACATACAAGATAGACCTAAATACAATCTGATTATAGCCTGGACTTCACCTGTTTTCTTCCTTTTTGGTTTACTTTGTACGATTTACTCAGAGAACATTTTTTTTAAAAATCAGTGCATGGAGATTTAATCTGAAAGCTTTTTTTGTGGGTGGATTGTTGGTTTTTTGTTTTTTTCCGAGACAGGGTCTCACCCTGTCACCCAGGCTAGAATGCAGTGGTGCAATCATGGCTCACTGCAACCTCTGCCTTCAGGGCTCAAGCAATCTTCTCACCTCAGCATTCTGAGTAGCTGGGATTACAGGTGAGTGCCACCACACTTGGCTAGTTTTTATATTTTTTGTAGAGATAGGGTTTCACCATGTTGCCCAGGCTGGTCTTGAACTCCTGGGTTTAAGCAATCTGCCCACTTCAGCCTCCCAAAGTTCTGGGATTACAGATTGAGCTATCACACCTGGTCTTGTGGGTGGATTTTAAGGATTCTTTAATACCTTTGTAAAAACCAAGAAACTTTTTACTCAAATTAGCAAAATAAATTGAATTTTATGTTGGTTCTCATATAGTGGGTAGTGGACACAATTCAATTAGTTGCCTCGTATGATTTATAACTAAGATACCTCTTAGCCATAAATGGAGTATCTTATTGACAATTTTGAAGCATTTCCACTGATATATTCATTCATTCATATGAAATATTTCAAAACAAAAATATTTACTGAGTCCTTATCTGAAACTTTTTATTTTCTTCAGAGTATTTATATCTATTTAGCATTTTGCTCACTTACATGTTTGTTTATTACTATGAGCAGATACACAAGATCCCACCTTTTGTGGAGCTTACATTCTAGGAAGATAACTTAATAAACTTGTAAATAAGTGAGCAAAGTAATTTCAGATACACATTATCAATTCAATGAAGAAAGTAAAACATGATAATCATGTAATAGAAGCTGCTCAGCAACTTCAGAGCTGTGGTCAGGGAGGGCCTGGGGATGTGTGTTTGACCTGGGAAGACCTAGGAAAAGGCAGGCAGAGGAGGCAGAGGACCATCAGGTGCAAAGACTCTAAGGTGGAAACACATTTGGCAAATTCAAGCAATATAAAAAAGGCCAATGTGTAGAAGAAACATAGGGGAAAAGCTTCATGACACTGGCCTTGGCAATGATTTCCTGGACATGACACCAAAGACTGGGCAACAAGACCAAAAATAAACACATGGGAGTACATCAAACAAAAAAGCTTCCACACAGCAAAGGAAACGATTAACAGAGCAAAAAGGCAACCTATGGAATAGGAGAAAGTATTTGCAAACCACATATCTGGTAAGGGGTTAATCTCCAAAATACATAAGGAATCTCTACAACTCAACAACGAAAAAACCTGATTTTAACATGGGCTAAGATCTTAAACAGACATTTCTCAGGCTGGGCATGGTAGCTCACGCCTATAACCCCAAGGCAGGCAGATCACTTGAGCCCAGGAGTTCAAGACCAGCCTTGGCAACATGGCAGGATCCTGTCTCTACAAAAAAATTAGCTGGGTGTGGTGGTGCACGCCTGTGGTCCCAACTACTCGGGAGGTAGGAGGACCGCTTTAGCCCAGGAGGTTGAGGCTGCAGTGAGCTGTGATCAAGCCACTGCACTCCAGCCTGGGAGACAGAGTGTAAAAAAAAAATTAAAAATTAAAAAAATAGACATTTCTTCAAAGAGGACATAAAAATGGGCAACACATATATGAAAAAGTGCTTGTCACTAATCATCAGGAAAATGCAAATCAAAATCACATAATAACCTCACACTTGTCAAGATAACTATAATTAAAAAAGACAAAAAGTATTAGCAAGGATGTGTAGAAATCAGAACCTTTGCACACCGTTCGCACTGTTGGCGGGAATGTAAAATGGTACAGCTGCTATGGAAAACAGTATAGATGTTCTTCAAAAAATTAAAAATAGAACTACCATATGATTCAGCAGTCTCGCTACTGGGTATATATCCAAATTAAATGAAATCAAGTTCTCAAAGAGATATTAGCACTCTCATGTAGACTGCAGCACTATTCATAACAGCATAATGTCAATGTCCATCAGCAGATGAATGGATAAAGAAAATGTGGTAATGCTATTCCACCTAAAAAGGAAGGAAATTCTGCAATACATGACAACATGGATGGACCTTGCAGACATTATGCTAAGTAAAATAAGCCAGACACAGAAAGACAAATACTGCATGATTGTACTTAAAAGGTGTATCGAAAGTAGTCAAATTCATAAAATCAAAAACTAGAATGGAAGGAATCTAGGCAGACTCCTAAATTTGGGGTTTGATCAGCTAGGTGGATGGCAAAGAGGATTTATCCAAAAGCACAAAAGTGGTTTCCCTCTCTTCATAGTCTCCTATGTGTCTTTCAGGCATGAAGTCATCAATATCAACCTGAAAAATAAGCCTGAGTGGTTCTTTAAGAAAAATCCCTTTGGTCTGGTGCCAGTTCTGGAAAACAGTCAGGGTCAGCTGATCTATGAGTCTCCCATCACCTGTGAGTACCTGGATGAAGCATACCCAGGGAAGAAGCTGTTGCCGGATGACCCCTATGAGAAAGCTTGCCAGAAGATGATCTTAGAGTTGTTTTCTAAGGTTTGTGCATAAGAAATTTCAGCTCCTATTTGAAAAACCTGTTTTTTAAAGCGAAATCTGTGCTGCCATTTATAGTTCAGTGATTTGGGAGAGAAAAACAAAACAGGAATATACGTGTCAGCTCTGAGTGTCCTGCAAGTCCTTTCACGATCCAGTTCCTGTTTACCTCCAAAATTATCCCTTTTCACTCTTCTCCTGACACTTTATATATGCCAGCCATACTAAACTTTTCTCAGAATTCCCAAATTTGCCCCTTTCTCTCTCAATTCTTGCTGTCGGATTCTTCCCACTTCTCACCGTGCCTGGTTATCTCCACATCATTTTTCACATGTCTGTTCAGACACTGCTGCCTTTCAGGAGCTTGTCAGGCTGGTCAGTGCTCTAGCTTCTGAGTTCCCATCTGTGTGAACTTTTGCCTGTCTTCTTGCCTGTGTACTGCACTGGGGTTGTGAGCTCCTTGAGGGTGAGGGCTGTGTTTTGATCACTGTTAGTTCGCTGCCTAGTTTTGTGACTGGCTCTGCTATTTCCTTGTGACTCTGAGCAAGTTACTTATTACTTTGCCTCTCTGTTCATCATTGGTAAAATGGATATAGTAATTGTTCCCATCTCATAAGATAAAAATCAGTTAATATAAAACACCTGGAGCAGAGTCTGACACAGTAACTACTTAGTTCTTGTCCTTATAGCCATAGCATCAAGCAGCGAGCAGCTACTCAGATGACTGAATAAATGGCATTCCTGGAGAACTGTTTGTACCTTACTTAGCATCAACATTGTGGATTAGCACAAACAATTAATATTAACAAAGAAATAACTAACAGATGTGTGTTTAGACACCAAGAATAGTATGGCTGGTTATATGCCTATAATATTGCCACCTTGGTAGTATGGTCAGTGTATAAAGGATTATCTTTAGAGAAAAAGATGGTTAAAGAAATGCCCTAAGAGAGAGTTATAGGGAAAACATTCCGTTTTAGGAGACATTACAAAGGGAAGCCAACGGGAAAGGAAGAGTGAGTCACCTGCTTAGTAAGATGAGGGTGAAAGAATAGTAGAGGTGGCTGCTGTGAAAGATAATGAAAGGGAACATGACATTTTCAAGAAAGATGTTGGAGAGTTTTACAAAGTAGTAACAAGTTAAAGGCATGCAGCTTCAAGACATGAAGTCATCAATATCAACCAAAAAACATAAGCCTAAGTGGTTCTTTAAGAAAAATCTCTTTGGTCTGGTGCCAGTTCTAGAAAACTTTTTTTAGTATGGCTGGAATATAAAGTATCAGGAGAAGAGATAAAATGGGTAACTTTGGAGAGGTAAACAGGAACTGGATTGTGAAAGGACTTGTAGGACACGTCAGAGAAAATGAGCTTTAAAAGTAAAGCTTTTAGGCATGAAGTTTTACTTTCATGCATAAAGCTACTACTTTAAAAAGTAGTCACAAGAGATTCATTGTACTATCTAGAAAGAAAATGAGCTTTAGAAGGAATGCTGAAGATGCCCATCTTTACTTCCCCACTTGCTTTTAAGGGAGAGGTGGCCTTATGTACATATGACCCTGCTCTCCTGGCCACAGCCCATCAGAACAGAAACGTACCCCACCCCCACACCTGGGCCAGTCACCTTCTCTCCTGGGAACTTGGAAATGAGACACAGAGACTAAGACAGTAAAGGTTAGGACAGTAAAGACAACTAAGCGTTGGGGCTCAAATATAACATTAGAGGCTAGGAAAACCAAAGCCACTTAAGAAATAATTTTTTAGAAAAGCAAAAATTAAAAGCATTGCAAAGGGACTGAAGTACATAAAGTAATATGGAGCAGAAATGTAAGGAAAAACAGATGAAAGACCAGGTAGACCCAGATGGAAATGTGGATGAAAGGGCTGCCTGAAAGCCTTCAGTCCCAGGGCAGGCTGAACTGATGTGGATGGGATTTCATGGGATTCTATATTTTTACAAGTGCCTGTTTACTTAAACTAGGATGAGTGGACTTCTGCATCTTGCAATGAAATGACACCAAAGACCAAAGTACTAAAACACACAAACACCATCACGAGCATTAAAGCATCTGATGCTACACCCGTCAAGTCTTTAGGTAGTCAGTCCCTTTTGGACAGTCTCCTGGCGTCCTCCCCAACAAAGAAATCAGAAAAATTCTCTACCCTAGCTCTTTGCAGTTGGGGCCAAGTTTTGTGACCTAGGCTTTTCCTGTCAGACACACACAATAGAGTTCAATTCAGAAACGAGCAAGGTGAGGAAACAGACTTGGTGGGATATCTGTTTAAGATATTCAGCTCTCCACTGGTTCTGCTGGTGAGAGTGGCGGCAAAGCTTCTGGGTTTCAGCAGTGTGGGTTACAAAATAAAATTCTCGAGTAGAAATGGCATCAGTGCCAGTGGCGTTAGCGGTTATCTCAGACTCTACTTTCTGGCAGCCGCACAAACTGAAGCATCTAATGCTCAGCTTGCACTAGCATCAGTGGGCGCTTCCATTGAGGCCAGTTCTCAGCATGAATTTGGGATGTTCTGTCTTAATTCCAAGCCTGTTTGTTCAGCCTTCCAATAATTCTATAAGCCACTTAGTCTCCTTTAAAGAAAGTTGTGTTGGCCGGGTGTGGTGGCTCAAGCCTGTAATCCCAGCACTTTGGGAGACTGAGGCAGATGGATCACCTGAGGTCAGGAGTTCAAGACCAGCCTGGCCAGTATGGCGAATCACCATCTGCTGTACTAAAAATACAAAAATTAGCCGGGCATAGTGGCACATGCCCATAATCTCAGCTACTAAGGAGGCAGAGACAGGAGAATTGCTGAGCCTGGGTGGTGGAGGTTGCAGTGAGCTGAGATCGTGCCACTGCATTCCAGCCTGCGTGACAGAGCATGACTCCGTTTCAAAAAAAAGGAAAGAAAGTTGTTTCTTAAACATGCCAAAGTAGGTTCTGTTATTTATAATTGATAAAATCCTGACCAACCCAGCATTTTAGGCCACAAAACTGTTCCTAAGACCAGTCCGTTGCCTCTGTGAGCACAGGAACTTGGTGCACCCTTGATGTTTCTAGAACACCTTGACACCAGGACTATGAGGGTTCTGTCATGTTTTTATGTGAGGGGGCCGATATAGTTAGCCATAAACTGATAAACTAAGAAATTATTCTCTTTCTAGGTGCCATCCTTGGTAGGAAGCTTTATTAGAAGCCAAAATAAAGAAGACTATGCTGGCCTAAAAGAAGAATTTCGTAAAGAATTTACTAAGCTAGAGGAGGTAATCATTTCTCCTAGCTACCATCAGAGTAAACGATAACTATACCTACCCTCCTTTTACTCCTATTCTTTTCTTCATATTCCCACTTCCCAAGTCACTTTCTGGCAATTAGGAAAATTCCCCTAAACATTTTTGTTTACAGCAGACTGCTGTTATAAAGCAGAAAGCTGTTCTGCTTAAGATATACATCAAAACACCTAAAAATACTTTGTCATGGGCTTGCTTTAAAATATTCTGCTGTGTTAACATTAAAGTAACAAGGAAAAAGGAAATTGTACCCACATTTCCACAAGCTTTTATGTATCCAGTTTTCCATGCTTGTTTGTAGTCCTTGTCCATATATTTTTTAAAAATTAATGTAGCTCTAATCAGAGCATAGATATCATTCTGTGTTCTGCTGTTTTTTCTGTGTCCTGTGTCCACTTAGTATTGCATACTCAATATTTCCCACCAGAAAAAGTTTGCAATGAACAGTACAGACACTTGAGGGAAGCCCAGATATATTTTACCTTCTTTTGGGGAAAGCTGACATTTGGGCCTTGGAGTCTGTCTCTTGGCCTTGAGATATTTCATTCATGCTAAGCCTGAAGTTTCTGCTGACAGAAGATATAGTTCCCGTCTTTTATGGGAATGCATTTGACATCTTATCAGTAAAATGACGTTTGCTGTAGGTTTTTCAGAAACCTTTTTTTTCATTATAAAGTTCTCTTCTATTACTAGTTTGCTAATTTTTTAAAAAGTCATAAATGTTGAATTTTATTGAATGCTTTTTCTGCGTCTTTTACATCTATTGAAATGTTCATAGAATTTTTTCCTGTTAATCTGGTAAATATGGTGCTACTGACAGATTTTTTTTTTTTTTTTTTAATGTTTAACCATCCTAGCATTCCTAAGATAAAACCTACTTGTTCTCTATGGATTTTTATATGTACTGTAGAATTAGCTAATAAATGAGTTTTGTATGTGTGTTCATAAATGAGATTGGCCTCTAATTTTCTATTCTTATAGTATCATTATTAGCTTTTGGTATCAAGGATATTCTGACCTCATAAAATGAGTTGGGTAACTAAGCTGTTTTTCTAATCTCTGAAACCATTTGGTAGGGACTAGTGTTTCTTTAAAACATTTGAGCCTGGTGTCTTTAACAGGGGTAGATTTTTCATTACTAGTTTGATTTCTTTAATGGTAATTGGTTTTTCGGTTTTACGTTTCTTCTGGAATCAATGTTGGTACTTTATTTTTTTCTGCTGAACAGTGTGGGAGCTGGAAAGTAAGATGCAGTCCATATTCTTCAGATAATTAGTTCAGTAGTAGACGGAACACAATTAGTAGATACATGCAATCTAAAATGCATACTATGCATTGAAAAAAACTATGGAGGTTATTTATAAAGGACAAATTAGTTTGGTGTTGGTTTAAATAGCCAGATAATATTCTCAATCACTCCCTTTGGCAAACCCTGTAACCAATTCACCTTCTTAAAATTTCAGAAACATACAATTTGTGTTTGGTTTTCAAATGATTGTCATCTGTTTAGTAGCTAATACAATCTATTTCCAGTATATTTTAAGTACAAATGCTTTTGCACTTACAATGGGGTTACATCCAATAAACCCATCATAAGTTGAAAATATCGTAAGTGGAAAATGCATTTAATAAACCCAACCTACAGAGCATCATAGCTCAGCCTAGCCTGCTTTAAATGTGCTCAGAAAACTTCCATTAGCCTGCAATTAGGCAAAATCATCAAACATAAAACCTATTTATAAAGTGTTGAATATTTCATATAATTTATTGAATACCCATATTCAAAAGATGCTGGCAACACAGCACACATTAGAGCATTGGTTGTTTACTCTCCTGATGGTGTGGCTGCCCAGCATCAAGAGTATCATACTGCAAATCGATAGCCCAGGAAAAGAGCAAAATTCAAAGTACAGTTTCTACTGAATGCTTGCTTTTGCACCATTGTAAAGTTGAAAAGAATTTAAACTGAACCATCATAAGCTGCAGACTGTGCATTTTATATTGAAAAGTTAGTATTTTTAATTTTTGACACAGGGAAGTACCCAAAGCATAAGAACATACACATTTTCACAAAGTGAACATAGTCATGGAACCAGCACTCATATCAACTAACAAAATATTAGTTTGGGCTTTTTTGTAGTTTATGCAAATGAACTCATATAATGTTCATCTTTTTGGGTCTGCCTGCTTTCATTCAATATTAGATTTGTGGGTTCATCTATGCTGTGTGTAGTTCTTTCCTATTGTTTATACAGTGTTCCAAAGTATAGTATATTATAGTTTACCCATTCTACTCTTGATAATAAGCATTTTCACATTTGGGCTATTACAAATAGTGCTGCAGTGAACATTCATATACATCTTTTGGTGAACATGTGTTACATTTCCAAGTAGAATTGCTCAGTGATGAGAGTATGCATACTCTTAAAACATGGTTGTACCAATTTACACCTCTATGACAGTGGTTCCATACCCTTGCCAACTTCATTTTGTTCATTTTAGGCATTCTCGTGGATGTATAGTGTTATTGTATTTTGGTTTTAATTTGCATTTCCCTAATGAATAATGCAGTTGAACACCTTTCCAAATGATAATTGGTCATTTGGACATCATCTTTTGTGAAGATCAAGTCTTGCTCATTTTTCTAATGGGTTATTTGCCATTTTTCTTACTGATTCCCAGGAATCCTTTCTATATTCTGAATACCAGTCCTTTGTATTACAGATATGTTGTACTCTGTGACTTGTTTTATTTTTCAGTTTTCCAGTTTATGTTGCGATTGTTTTGCTTCATCCCAGACCAACAGATTCTAAAGCTTAATTAAGTTTTTTGATCAAACAGACAAAAATCCAACTTGGATACATTGGAGTAAAAACTGCTTCTCTCACCTGCTCTACTTAATTTCCCTTCAGCGTTTCTAGTGAGTCTTACTACATGCACAAATAATAAATACTTTTATGCTGTTTAATGTTCAGGTTCTGACTAATAAGAAGACGACGTTCTTTGGTGGCAATTCTATCTCTATGATTGATTATCTCATCTGGCCCTGGTTTGAACGGCTGGAAGCAATGAAGTTATATGAGTAAGATATTTGAATATTTTGTGCATAATCTAGGATGACAGTTGGCATAGTATATATTGACCTTTCTTTTTAACAGAAGTTAAAATATGTAATACAACTGGTCTGAATGAGAACAAGCAGTCGGGAGTCTTGGACTATCCAGGGCATGTCATATACCTACACTAACTACTCTCCATCACTGGGAGGAGGCAGGGATTTCTGTGACATGTAGTAAAGTGCTTTAAAATTTACTCCTTCCTTCCTGATTACAAATCCATAAGGGGAAGGGTACGGTGGCTTATGCCTGTAAGCCCAGCACTTTGGGAGGCCGAGGTGGGTGGATCATCTGAGGTCAGGAGTTGGAGACCAGCCTGGCCAATGTGGTGAAACCCCATCGCTACTAAAAATACAAAAATTAGCTGGGCATTGTGGTGCACACCTGTAATCTCAGCTACTCGAGAGGCTGAGGCAGGAGAATCACTTGAACCCGGGAGGCGGTTGCAGTGAGCCGAGGTCATGTCACTGAACTCCAGCCTGGGCAAGAGCAACACTCTGTATCCAAAAAAAAAAAAAAAAAAAAAATCCATAAGGTTGTAAATTTTTATAAGGATGTTGTTGCCAGATTGTATGATCAGTGTTACCTCCCATTTACCAGTAAGATTTCCACATTATTTTCCAAATTCTGTTTTGAGTTTGGCAGCCACCTTGCCTTACTCCCGCTTCTTGGACATTAGAGCTATTCAGGGTTACTTTTGGTCATAATCTGGGTGTAGACTAATTAACATAGAACATTCCTGATTGTATTGCCTGTTCTCATTTTAATAAATTGTCAGTTTCTCTCTTTGGGCAAGTTCTCACATTAACAAGTCGCTTCACTCTAGTCTCATTCCTCTTGGGTAAAAAAGGAACCTCTATAATGTCTTTCAAATTGAATATTCTATTACATGCATTTTAAAATATTTTTAATGAAATATTTAAGGGGAAAAAATGAAACTGTAGAGTAATAATGACATTTGGGAGACTCTGTGATGTCATCCTAGTTGACCTAGCTCACACCTTTCATTTTTTCCTCTTCCCACAGGTGTGTAGACCACACTCCAAAACTTAAACTGTGGATGGCAGCCATGAAGGAAGATCCCACAGTCTCAGCCCTGCTCATTAGTGGGAAGGACTGGCAAGGTTTCCTAGAGCTTTACTTACAGAACAGCCCTGAAGCCTGTGACTATGGGCTCTGAAGGGGGCAGGAGTCAGCAATAAAGCTATGTCTGATGTTTTCCTTCACTAATATGAATAATAGCATGCTTTTATTTTACCAAGGGTTCAGGTTGCATGGGATCATCTTCTCTGATGTGACATCGACAGCCTAATGGTGGGGTCTCCTTAAGGCCCCGCTACAGAAATGAAAATGCATTTCCTGTCTCAACATGCTAAAACGACTCTGAGGGTTCTACCATAGTCCATGCTGAAAAGCCCCAAATTATCATCTTTAGCAAAATCTGGACTTCAAACTTTTTTTTTTTTTTTTGAGACCGAGTTTCACTCTTGTTGACCAGGCTGGAGTGCAATGGCCTGACCTCGGCTCACCGCAACCTCCGCCTCCTTAGTTTAAGCGATTCTCCTGCCTCAGCCTCCCAAGTAGCTGGGATTACAGGCATGCACCACCACACCTGGCTAATTTTTTATATTTTTAGTAGAGACGAGGTTTCTCCATGTTGGTCAGGATGGTCTCAAACTCCCGACCTCAGGTGATCCGTGCGCCTCAGCCTCCCAGTGTTGGGATTACAGGCATGAGCCACGGGTGGCGCCACTCCACAATCTAACTTTATAACTGCTCACAGGAAATTTCCACTCGGTTACCCTGTTGTGTGATTTCAAGAGATGCTCTCTCGTTACTTGTCTTCTGGTTTCTTACTTGAGAAGCTTTCAATTCCTTCTTTCATTTCCATCATCAAGTTAATTTCACATTCTCTCTATTGTTGGCACTGAAGACCAGACGCACATTACCCCAAAGGTGGGTGGCTGGGCAGATTCCTAGCTGGTCTCCCAGTCTCTAACCCCTTCAAATCCTTCCTATCAAATCCCATGCTGGGCACATACGTGGTGTACCACTTATGTAATTAAATACTGTGTAGGCTGCATCACTCAATTCCGCCTATAGGGTTGATAAGTAATAAGAACCCCACTGAGAAATAGTAATGCCATCTTCCACACATTTTCATAGCCCACTGGGTTTCTCACTATTCAATTTTTATCATCACATCACCACCACGAGAAGGTAGGTCGAAGAGCATCATTTCATTCTACAGATGATGCAACGAAGGTCCCGAGTTTAAGTGAGGCCTTAAGGTGGTGGCAGAAAGATCACACCCAGCGCACTGCTCTTACCATCAGAATCAGGGCTGTCGGTCCGCCCCAATTGTCTGCTTTCCTGAATTTATTTTCAAGTTCGCCATTGAGAGAAACCTCCGAATGACTAATTCTTAAATTTAAGGGTGCACAATAATCACCTATGGCTCAACGCAGCATTTCCGATTCAGCAGGCTGGGGTGGGCCGCGAAGTCTATATCTGAAATGAGCCCCTCGCGCCAGGTGACGCAGGCGGTGTAGGGACCGCACCCGGAGGACGACCTGGAGCCGCCTGACTTCACAAAGGTCTCCTGCCGCCCACCTTCAGCGGCCACCAGCGCCCCGGCTGCCAGCAGCGGACCACCTCTGCGGCTGAGCGCCTACCCCAGCAAGCTTAGCCCTAGTGGTTTCCGGCGGATTTCCTCGCCGGTGCGGAGCCGGGTGCCGGGTCCCACTGCCAATCACTACCGGTTCCTCTTTCGTCAGCCACCAGAGCCGGCAGCACCCGTGAATCCCGATCACCAAGAGCCTGTAAGGCGGCCGCCCATTGGCTCAGCCGCACTGCCGGGCAGGCGCTTCCAAAGCTTTGAGGATTGGCTGACGCTCCGGGCGCCGGAGCTAGTTGGCGGGTAGGATCACGTGCGAGGGGCAGGCCCCGTCTAGGCCCCGCCTCCTTGCTGCTGCCGCCGCCAATCCTGGTCCGGTCTCGTGCGTTCCCGGAGGTCCCTCGCGGGACGTCTCTCACAGCCACCGGGTGGGTCCGTTCGGCCTGCGTTGTATTTGAAGGAAAGAGGGGTTTGAGGTCAATTCTGTTTGTTGGGGTTTTCACGAATTTCAGGGCCCACAGTAGGCTTGCCAACTTTAACTTTTGCCTAACACTTTACGAGAAATCCTATTTAACCTTGACCACTGTTGCATCAAAGAATTTCACATCCAAAAAAGTGCAGCCTAAGAATAAAGAACAGGTCTTCAATCTGCATACCTTTAATTAAGGTGTTCTTATTTTTCTGATTTGGCTGGAAACAGGCAGAGACCACCCCAGATAACCAGTTCTTAGCCTTGCGTGGGACACCACGAATTTATGCCACGTGTTTACGGCACTGGCAGGTAGGGGAATTTGGTTTCTGGGAATGTGCTGTCTTTGTGAAAACTATGAAAAGCCTTCCCTGCTACACTGAAATAATCATAAAAATAATAATAGCTAATGTTGAATACCTACTAGGTATACTAGGTATCAGACACATGCTAAGCATTCAATGTTTCTCATCCAGTTTCTGAATGAAACCTCTACAAACCACATAATGTACTGGTACTATTAGCTACAAATTACATATAAGAACACCAGAAAGTTGTTGTCATTTGCCCAAGGTCACCCAGTTAATAAATGTTGAAGAGATTCGAACCTAGCCTGAACTCTTACAGTAAGACCATTCTTGAGATGAATTTATGTGTGCTATTTTTCCTGTCTGATTTTATCCAACAGCTCTCAAGAGAGGATAGTATCTACCTTTTTGACCACACCATTATTCCTGGGATTTAACAGGAGTTAATGTTCCTTTTCTAAACTAAATGGTTTTGATTTTACAAATTATTTGACTTTTACTGATTTCAGGATCTTGACAATTTGCCTTTACTTATTCAGATGTTATTATACCAAATATTTATTTAAAAAGTTTTTTTTTTCTTTGATTCCCCAAGTTGTAGAGAGATAGGGATAGGGAAGCAGCATCAAGTACTTAAAAAGATAGCCTCATTTGACTCTGATTTCCCTATAGGGAATATGAAAAATTTCCCAAATATAGGCACATTTGAGAACAGAACCTTTTACCTAACTGATCTCACTTTTTGAACTTATTGGACAATGAGGGAACACCCAGTAATATAATCTTTCATGTAAATTAGGCTTCTAACATACTAAGAGGAATGTACTCCAGTTTCTGCTACTATCAAGAGATGGCATGACAAAAAACTTTGAAAAGTTGCCAAATGCAAACCACAGTTCCTCTTCTCAAAACAAATGCATGTAAATAGAGTATAAGTTATTTCTTCGGTGGCATTATTTTCCTAGAAGGCTTAAGTCATTAATCACCCATGACCAAAGATCCAAACATTTTCAAAACAGATCCTATTATATTTCAGGTGGCTGAAAATGGATTTGAAGTAGGTTTAATATGGTCTAGTTACAATTTGTTTCATGATTGAGTGGGTCAGTATAATGTGTAAACACGAAATAACATAGAAGGAAAGTTTGCAAAGAGGATTTCAAATTTAAGTACCTGCTGGGTATTCAAAAGAAAGTAGGGATAAGCTTGAGGTTAAAATCTTTCTAGGGAAAGTATAGTGTTCAGAGGTAAGATTAAAAACCACATTACTGAAATTGAGTCTGCAGCATTCAACCCATTCAATTGGCATTAAACTGGTAACTGGTGAAATAAGTATTGTGAGTTGAACTTGAATTCTAATATGCTCGGCAAAGCCAAATCACGATGTTCTTCATCTTTATGGATACAAAATTGGAATGCACTCTGTTATAAAAAATATGTTCTTACTCACTAGCATTTGTCATTAACTTTGATGTATGCTGAGCTCTTACTATACTGATGATGCCCTGGACTATTTGGTTCGATACAACAACTCAAAAAGTAGGTATTATTGGCATTCTCATTTTGCAGATGAGGAAAGTGAAAGTCAAAAAGGTTAGATAGCTTGCTTAAGTGCCAAAGCTGGGTCTCAAAAAGTCAGCCCATTGGGCTCCAGGGCCTATTCTGAGAACCTTGACACTAGATTGCTTCCCTTTAGAGGAGAACAGCTTCCATCCCTGTCTTCGGACTCTACCAAATTAACTTGGCATTTCAGAACTTGATTTCCCACAGACAGATATACTTTTCATAAACATTTCCCAACTCTCAGAGTTAGTTTCTTTTAAAAGGTGGGAATGAATAAACAAAACTTGGAAAATCATCCTCATCTGGCAAAGTAGAAAGGTGGATCCAGGAACCTTTTAATTTACAAATGGAATTCCCAGTTTGGCCATTGTTCAGAGACCATGGATGGGCAAACTAAGGCCATTGGGTTAAATCCAACCAATTGTTGGTTTTTGTATAGCTCAATATCTAAGAATGATTTTTTACATTTTTAAAGGGTTGAATAAAAAACCAGTCACAATGTGATATGTGAAAATTATATGAAATCCACTGAGAGTGAGCCCTAATATATTAATTATGGATGTTGGGTGGTAATATGTCAATGTGGGCTCATTGATTATAATAAATATACCTCTCTGATTGGAATATTGATAGTGGGAGAGACTGAATGTGCGGGGGCACAGCATATATGGGAAATCTCTGTATTTTCTGCTCAATTTTGCTGTGAATCTAAAACTTTTAAAATAAAGGCTATTAAAATATATATATGAAGTTCAAATGCAGTGTGTCCATAAATACAGCCACACCCATTTGGTTGTTTATCTTCGATGGCTGTTTTTACACTACAAGTGTAGAACTGAATAGTTGAGATCAGATGGCCTGAAAAGCCTAAAATATTTAATATTTGTAAAAACATTTGCCAACTATTCAGTTCATTGCATCTGATAAAGACTAAGATACTGGTTGAGATTGTTGCCGCTGGAGTCAAACTTCCAGGGTTCCTAGTCCTCCCTCTTCCACTTACTAGTTGAGAAGTGTTTAACTGTGCTAATCTCAGTTTACTCATCTTTTAAAGTGAATCAAAATAGAACAGTAATGGGACAATTTTTTTTTTTTTTTTAAGACGGAATCTTGCTCTGTTGCCCAGGCTGGAGTGCAGTAGTGCAGTCTCAGCTCACTGCAAGCTCCGCCTCCCAGATTCGCGCCATTCTCCTGCCTCAGCCTCCCTAGTAGCTGGGACTACAAGTGCCCGCCATCGCACCTGGCTAATTTTTGTATTTTTAGTAGAGACGGGGTTTCACCATGTTAAACAGAATAGTCTTAATCTCCTGACCTCGTGATCCGCCCGCCTTGGCCTCCCAAAGTGCTGGGATTACAGGCATGAGCCACTGCACCTGGCCCAGTTATGGGACTATTTTAAGAATTAACTGGGTCAATACACATGAAGCACCAAATAGTTATTAGTAAAATTTATTTTGATTTTGAGATTTTGCATGCCTCTTATGGCCTTTTTTAGGCTATGGATATATTTTTCTCAACTGTCTTGAAATCTGCTTTGTTTACATGAGGGATACATGTGTATGCCCAGAAGTCATCTTATCTATCAGGAGCTCTAACATGACATGGTTATGTTTCTTGCTTCTATTTTACCATCCAGTTTGTCCTTCTTGATCAGAATTAGCTCCAAAGTAATAGAAGTTACTCTATTACTTTCTCTGTCTTCCTAAATGAAAAGTCAGCTTAGCAAGCCAGGAACCAATATGTCTTCTCCAACACCAGATTTCTTGCTGACATATATGCTTTTTATTTTCAGAGAATATTTATTCAAACATTTTTGCCATTCCCTAATTCTTGTAAAATGTTAATACTTTCCATATTATTATCTAAGCTTATGTCACATGAAATCATTGAATGACAGCAAAAAATGTAGTTGAGTCACTATTCTGAAGATTTGCAAAGATTCTTATTCACTAGCAAAAAATGTTAACACTATTATTAACCAAGAAGTTCTGGATAGACTGGAACTCCAAAGGCCTAACAGTACACGTTTATAAGCTACATAATTAGGCTCCGTCATTTTAATAAAAGATATTTAGATTCAACTATTATTTGTTGAGTAGCCATTATATGCTATATCTTTTCCTGGACTTAAAATCCTTTCTTCCCAGCACTGTTACCAGTTTTAAAGGTCAAGACAACGAGTCAAGCTTTGGACTTTTTAAGTTCTTCAACCCTACTAGCTGGTTACTTTGGGCAAATAATTTCATTTCTCTGAAGCTGTTTTCTGTTTTGAAAAGTAGGAATAATATGAGTTGCCTGACAGAGCAATTGTAGGAATCAAGGTAATCTTTGGAAATAATTTAGTCAGTATGAGTGAGACACAGAAAATATTTTTCTTTCCTTCATGACCTGAAGGTCATTTGCCACCAAATGAACTTACAAGCAATTCCCACAGCAGCCCAATTCTGGAAAATTTAAGGAATTATTTTTTTACCTGCTGAAATTCAAGATCTCAGCTTATCAGCATCAGAGCCAAAGCCACCTCCATTATCTCACATAAACAGAAAAGCTGTGCAAGTGGCCCCTATGGCTAGGCTGATGCAATGTATCCTTAGCATCTAGTAAGAGTGTTCTCAAAAATTTATGCCGGGGAAGTGGGGGAGCTCACAAATTGTTCTTTGCCTCCAGGTATCTTAATTTTATTCATTGCTGGTTTTTCAGAGCTTGGGTAAAACCTCACAAGTAGGGACAGGACTGGGATGAGGCAACTGAGGTGTCTAGGGTGCAAAATGTGAGCTGTCTAGCGGGCACTGACTCTCCAGCGTATGTGAGATTTCAACACCAATAACTTTTTATTTCCTAGTTGCTGTATCATGAGAATGTTTGGCCTTATTATTTTTTAAAGCTGTACTTACAGAGGTATGGCCAATTGTCTTAGTGATGCAAGAGATTCAGAATGGAAAAGAAAAAGTCAGCGTTACCCTAGTCGATTTTGATTAAACTCCTTTGAAATCCATGTTGGAGTTTAAATGCCCATTCTTGAGGAATGCTTGATATAGAGGAGGCCCCTCCAAAGCTTTAAGCACATGTTCAGAGCAAGAGGGAGCTTTTCAGGTGTTATTTTGTCTTGTTTTGTTTTTTGCCAGCTCCTACTCTCGGGCTTCCAAATCTGGAGCGATGTCTCCCCAGGTTAAATTATCCTAGCTGCTGCTCCAGATCGCTTTCCCTGTGCCCCGCCGGAGCCCAGTAGTTCAAAAATTAAATTTGGGGCAAGAGGTGCGCTCCAGAGCGCAGCTGCTTCTGGACCCTGCGGCAGCGGTGGGGAGCCACAGGGCGGCGACCGTGAGCTCCGGGAGCTGCGCAAACAGCTGGAGACCATGTCTGAGGATGCGACCAGGACCCTGGGGAAAGGTGAGTGCTCTCCATGGGGTCCGCGAGCTGGGGGCGCCGCGTGACAGAAAATGATGGCTTCGGTGGAACTGCCTGGCCTTGGCCTGCAGACCAGCGGGGCAGGAAGGGACTTGGAGGGCTCTCCTGAAGAAAAGCCACGTGCAGCACTGTCCTCTCTGGGACTTGGGAGTTGGAGCTCCCACAGCCATCCTGGGATCCGGGCAAGTGAGCGAGCTCCCTCCTCACTGGGCTGACTAAGCCTCTCCTTTCCCTGTCCCCCTCCATCGCTGCTCTGCAGGAAGCCAGCCCCCAGGGCCAGTCCCGGAGGGGCTGATCCGCATCTACAGCATGAGGTTCTGCCCCTATTCTCACAGGACCCGCCTCGTCCTCAAGGCCAAAGACATCAGGTGAGAAGCGGAAACCCAGAGCCCCCGAGCAAACCCAGTGCCTCACAGGAGCCCGGGAATGTTTAGCATCTGGGGCATCTGCTCAGATTTTAGAAGGGGCTCCCTGTCCTTTTTCTCCGGAGGCAAAGTCAACAAGTAATTAGCAAACGGCGGGCATTTTTTTAGCGGGCCCTACTGAAATGCGGAGCCCTTTTCCGAGTCCTGTAACTTCTAGGCCAGCGCAGAGGAATCTGAATGAGGGGGCTGGTGAATTGGTTCCCTCCCAGAATGTTTAAGGGCGCAGCCAAGGCTACTGAGGCCTCTCCTGACTGCTCCACAGAGGTAGTTCCCCCACCACACCCCAGGCATCTTGGGTCACCTCTGTTTCCTTTCGTTATTGAACTTACTGCGTCCAGCATTTTCTTATTTGTTCATCCATCTCCCCTCCCCAGTCCCCTTCACCCATGTGAGTTCTCCAGGGTAGGAACTCTGTCTCTTTTATTCATGAGCTAGGAGACAGCCTGTCACATAGTGGGTGCTCAAAAAGTATCTGTTAAATGAATGAACAAATCTTTCCAAACAATGAAATAAAAGGAATTGCTATCAAGAGGTGTCTGGAAGTTTTCAAGACACCTTGAAAACTTGAGAAATGGGTATAGATTCTTCCAGAAGGAAGTTTGCAAGACCAGCTCCTACAGGTCTGGATCTGGAGGGCAGAGCAGCTTTGCTGGGATGTGGACTGCATAATACAGCTGGCCTCCAAGCTAGAGTGTTGAGAATGTGTCACTCCAGGTTCCTGACTCTTGTCTCGGAGAGTCCATCACAAGGGGGTGACTTCAGAGTTTCAGACTCATGTCAGAGAGATACAAAGACTAATATAGAGATATTTTAAATAAAATTATGTAAATCCACCTTGTTGAGTATATAGGGCCTCTATTTCCAGATTCTTCCCTTTTGCTCATATTAAGTTGACCTTAAGGTTACCTGTTTTTTGAGGAAAATAACAACAACAGGATGTTTGCCCATTTGGTGATAAATTATCAGCCTAGGAGCTGATGTATTTTCTTAGGGCAGGGTTTCTCAACCTTGGCACTGTTGACAATTTGGACCAGATAATTCTTTGTTGGAGAGGTGGGATAGGAGCTGTCCTATCCATCGCTGGATGTTTAGCAGTATCCGTGGTCTCTACCCATTCAGTGGTCTCTACCCATGACAGTAGAGTCCCCCTTCCCTATCCTCTATCTTCAGTTGTGACAGCAAAACAATGTCTGCAGACATTGTGATATGTCCCTTGGGAAGGAGGCCAAAAATCACCTCTAGTTGAGACTCACTGCTTTAGGTTTTTTAGGTCTTTCTATGTGGCCTATGCTGGTCGCAAACTCTTGGGCTCAAGCAATCTTCCCATCCTGGCCTACCAAAGTGCTGAGATGACAGGCGTGAGGCACCTCATCCAGCCTCTGCTGTAGGTTTTAAGACAATCTCCTAGACTAAGCAACGAATGTTCCCATTTGTTTCCTTTCATCTTTTTAAACATATGTTCATGCTTCTGGCAACTTTATAGTTATCTAAATAATAATTGTATTATTATGTGAACATTAAATAATAGTATTATTTGAACATCTAATAATTAGAAGAAGAATTAAAAAGTTATTGCATGCTTACGTGCCAGGCACTGTCCTAAACACTTTACACATATTCACTTACCTGATCACCACAGTACCAAGAGATGGGTGTAATTCTTAGCCCCATTTTATAATTAAGGACACTGAGCACAGAGAGGTTAGGAATTCGGTTAAGGTCCCAAGCTAGACTGTTCATGCCAAAACTCATGCTCTTAATTGTTAACATTTACCATATTCTGTTGTGACCTGTTAATATCAGATTTGTATTTTCAAGCTGTAAAATGTACTAAATTCTCTCATGCCATGGTTAAGTGTGTGAACTCTTGAGTCTGTCTGTCTGTCTGTGATCTTGGCTCCACTACTTCTTTTTTTTTTTTTTGAGATGGAGTCTCTCTTGCCCAGGCTGGAGTGCAGGGGTGTGATCTCAGCTCACTGCAACCTCCACCTCCCAGGTTCAAGTGATTCTCCTGCCTCAGTCTCCTGAGTAGCTGGGGTTACAGGCACCTGCCACCACGCCCGGCTAATTTTTTGTATTTTTTAGTAGAGATGGGGTTTCGCCATGTTGGCCAGGCTGGTCTTGAACTCCTGACCTCAGATGATCTGCCTGCCCCAGTCTCCCAAAGTGCTGGGATTACAGGCATGAGGCCCCGTGCCCGGCTGGCTCTACTACTTCTTAGTGGGTGGCATTGTGTGTGAGATTCAACCTCCTTGAGCCTTCTTTCCTATGAGGTGAGCTTACTTCATGGGGAATTATGAGGAACAACTGAGATAAGACATAGAAAACATCCAACACATCTCACTGCCGGAAGGAAGATGATGATGTTATATATTTTATACAAAACTTAAACCTTAGAAAACTAATAGCAAATTTTAACTTTTAAACTGATTGCTTCTGCTTTCAAGAAGAGTGCCTGCCTGCAGATGCCTCTCATTTTTGTTTTCCTTTTGCTTTTTAAGACATGAAGTTGTCAACATTAACCTGAGAAACAAGCCTGAATGGTACTATACAAAGCACCCTTTTGGCCACATTCCTGTCCTGGAGACCAGCCAATGTCAACTGATCTATGAATCTGTGATCGCTTGTGAGTACCTGGATGATGCTTATCCAGGAAGGAAGCTATTTCCACACGACCCATATGAACGAGCTCGCCAAAAGATGTTGTTGGAGCTATTTTGTAAGGTATATTCAATTTAAAAAGCCACTCACACTCTATTTTACTTTGCATGTCTTTCCCAAACCTCAACCCATTTTAAAGCCAAATCATTGGTGAAACTGATTTGTTTTGATACCATGTGATCCTCAGGAGATTAGCTAGCATGGAATTAGGGTAGAGCATGGCCACTGATATTAAAGTTAAAGGCTTAACTGCTAGGTGCTTCTCCATTTCAACTGGCAGGCTCAGGAGGTATGGTTATGACATGGCAATGACCATGTGACTTGAAGCAGGAATATTGAAAGAACTGAAAACTGGTGATCCTTAAAGGGACAATTTCCCCGACTTCAGGTAAAAAGTAATGGAGTGTGACGATTACGCATAGAAGGTGATGCTCTTCTTTTTTTTTTTTTTTTTTTTTGAGACAGGGTCTCGCTCTCTCTGTCACCCAGGCTAGAATGCAGTGGCATGATCTTGGCTCGCTGCCACCTTTGCCTCCTGGGTTCAAGCAATTCTGCTGCCTTAGCCTCCTGAGTAGCTGGGATTACAGGCGCATGCCATCACACCCAGCTAATTTTTGTATTTTTAGTAGAGATGGGGTTTCACCATATTGGCCAGGCTAGTCTTGAACTCCTGACCTCGAGTAATCTGCCTGCCTCGGCCTCCCAAAGTGCTAGGATTACAGACATGAGCCACTGTGCCTGGCCAGTGATGCTCTTTAGAGGCATAAGAGTGCCTGCTGCCCAGGAAATGTGAAGAATAGATAAATGGTGGCAGATTTGATAATGAAAGAAAAAAGAATGGAGAAACTTTAAGATGATGTCTTTGAAAAGGAATTTTTAAAAAACTTCAGTGAGATTAACAGCTGACATATATCAAGCACTTATGATGTGCCAGGCACTGTCCTAATTACTTTGTAGGAGCTAACTCATTTAATCCAACTGCCCTTTGAAGTGGGTACTGCTATTGTATCCATTTTTCAGATGGGAACACTGAGGCTTAGAGAGGTTGAGTGTCCCACCTAAGAATGTATAGCATGGAAGCAGCTGATCAAGTAAGGAGCACTGGAGAAAGCCTCCTAAAGCACCCTGTTTTCCCAGAGTGCTGTGAGAAGCAGATTCCTACTTCTCATTAGGAATCTGGGATATGTCCGGGATATGACATTATCCTGGAACCACAGACATAACCTAGTGCCCCTCACAGGGAGCTGGGGGTCGGATGTGGGTGTTGCCCTGTTAGGCTGGAGTTATAAAGCTTTGCTGCCTTTTCAAGCAGAGCAGGAACTGGAAGTTTCTGCAGACTTCTCCACTGAGAACCTGTGTCCTCTGATTAGGTCCCACATTTGACCAAGGAGTGCCTGGTAGCATTGAGATGTGGGAGAGAATGCACTGATCTGAAGGCAGCCCTGCGTCAGGAATTCTGCAACCTGGAAGAGGTACAAAAAGGGGTCCCTCTCCTGGTCAGCTACAATGGAGGAAGCCAGGCAGGGTTGCTAACCTGGTCACTCTGACACCGGCCTTCACAGGCTTATTCTTTGTGCCTTTGATAAGTCAGACTTCTGATCATCTGATTACATGTTTGCCCTCCTCTAACGTGCTCTGGAATTATTCTGGAAAATCTGATGAGGAGTTGGGGAGGACATGCCATGAATTACTTCCTTTCCCAGAGTCACCCCATCTTCCTGAGTATCTCTGCATGGCTTCTGTAGCTTCTGCCAATGAGGTCAAGGTCTGTAAAGGTTAGGGATTGTGTTTGGCTGCTGGAGTCTAACTACTGTAAATTCATGTTGTAAGGGTTTACTGTCTCATGTAACATTCTCTCACATATTATAACGGCTTATTGTCACATATACGGTGGCTCGCACCTGTGATCCCAGCACTTGGGGAGGCTGAAGCGGGAGGATCACTTGAGCCCCAGGAGTTTAAGACCAGCCTAGGCAACATAGCAAGACCCCTACTCTACAAAAATAATTTTAAAAATTAACCAGGCATAACAATGCATAGCTGTAGTCCCAGCTACTTAGGAGGCTGAGGCAGGAGGATAGCTTGAGTCTGGGAGGTCAAGGCTGCAGTCAGCCATGATTGCACCACTGCACTCTAGCCTGGGTGACAGAGTAAGTAAGACTGACTCAAAAAAAAAAAAAAAAAAAAAAAAAGCCACAGCTAGGCAATTCAGGCCTATTTTGATGGCTTCTTTATGACATTATCAGGAACTGAAGCTCTTTCTCTTTATGGGCTCTGTCATCCTTAGCACAACTTAGTACAAGGCTATCATCCTCAAAATAACAAAATAGCTGCTGTCACTGCAGCCATCACATCCAAGTTCCAGGCTCTGAAAAGCAGAATATAAAGAAAAAAATGGCAAATGGCCATGCCCCTTTTAAAGGCTTTAAATCCTACCAGAAATTCTACCCAATGGCTATTTACATTTCATTGGCCAGAACTTAGTTGCAGGGTCATGACTATCTTAGGGAAAGCTGGGAAATATAGTCTTTTAGCTGGGTTACCCTGAATAAAATCAGGGATCTGTAATTAAGGAAGAAGGGGAAAATGGGTGCAGTGGCAGGAGCACTCTTTGCCAGTAGATCCTTCATTAACCCGGCAGTAATGGAACTACTTATCCCATACTTCTAGAATAATCTGGAAGGCAGTTCTTTTACTCCCATTGTTTCTTTTGTTCCAGAAACTAATAAATTCACCTTATGGGTGGGTGGTTCCTCTACTGGCAGCCAGAGAATACGATTTTTTTCCCCTTAAGGGAAGACTGGTTATTAATACTCTTCTATTTGACCTTTATCAAGTGGAAACAGATTAAATGTATTGATATTTCCAGTTGCCTATCTCAGATTTGTACAGTTAAGTTATGGATGACGAATGGTCGTGTGTAGGAAATGTCAGTCTTTTGTCCTGAGGTCACCAACTGTGGCCTTGACCCCAAGAAGGCCGTATGATGTGGTGGAAAGAGTCTTGGATCTTAGGCTTGGCTTTACTAAATTCCAGAACCTTGGGCAATGTTCTGTACCTCTCTGGGCCTTGGTTTTCCGGTGTGCAAAATGAGGGATTATTTTGAAATGTGCGTTCCTCAGAGCCTCTGGGTTCTGCAGTGGGTTCTCCACTCAACTTCCCAGCGAGTGGAGGCCTGGTAGATGGTTCCAGACACTGCTTCACTCAGGTCAGCACTGCCTTTAACCACCATGTTCAACCTCAAGTCTAAGAAGACGGCATTTGGGGAGAAAGGAGAACTGCTGCTTTAAAAAAGAAGTTCAAAAAATCTTGTGACTAGAGAATTTATAGTCTTTATTTCAAAGATCAGCTGAATGGACCCCATCATGCCTGGTTACCTTCTCACAGATAAACAAATACTGGACCAGGGAAAGGAGCTGGGGGAAAAAAACCCTTTGAATTCAAAGATACAGTAATTGAAACATTTTCATCCGTTTCCCTCCTACCTCCATTTGGATGATGGGTGAACTTTTTAAATTATAGATTGCTAGATGAAAGTATAGGGTTATGATGGAGATGCAGTTCTTCAGTTGGGGGTCTTTCCCAGGGCAAGTGAACCAGTATTTTGTGCCGTGAATCATGCTGCAGATACTTTGCATACATCATCTCATTGAATCTTGCCAACAACCTTCTCAGTTACAAATGGTACTAGTCCTGTTTTGCAAATTGGAGTGGCCTCTTTGTAAAGGCTCAGAACTATGTACTAGGAATAAAGAATATTAAAGACCTTCAAGGGGCTCAAAGCCTGGATGGGGAGATAGGCTGTTAAGCCCATTTAAAACCTGGGTGTGTTGAGTGCTAGGCTGGAGACATGCATACGAGAAGGCTGGTCTGTGGGGGTAGATAATGCCTCTGTTGACTCTTAGGATGAATTAGAGGCACAAGGGCGAGAGCCTGGTGTGTTTGGCAAACAGTAACCAGTGAGGGGTTGCCAGCGAGGGAGTGATTGATAAGAGGCGAATGTGGAGGGTGGACCAGAGTCAGACGCTGGAAAGGCCTTTTCCACTGTGCCTGGGGATTTGTACTTTATTTCAGAGTTGATGGCGAGTAATTGAAGCCTGTCAAGCAGGAGAGTGGTATACTCCTTCATGCTTTTAAGAGTATTTAGCCCATCACTTGCACCCAGGATGGGGAGGTTGCCGTGAGCCAGGACTGCGCCACTGCACTCCAGCCTGGGCAACAGAGTGAGACTCTGTTTCAAAAAAAAAAAAAAAGGAAGAAAGAAAAGAAAAAGTATTCAGCTCAGCTGAGCACAGTGGCTCAAGCCCATAATCCCAGCACTTTGAGAAGCCAAGGTGGGAGGATCACTTGAGCCCAGAAGTTTGAGACCACGCTGGTCAATGTGGCGAAACTCTATCTCTTTAAAAATACAAAATGTTAGCTTGGCATGGTGGCTTATCCCTGTAGTGCTATGTACTTGGGAGGCTGAGGTGAGAGGATCACCGGAGCCTAGGAGGTTGAAGCTACAGTGAGCTATAATTTCACCACCGGACTCCAGCCTGGACAACACAGTGAAACCCTATCTCAAAAAAAAAAAAAAAAAAGAAGAAGATGTTCAGCCCAGCAAGAGTATAGAGGATGGATTAGAGTGGCCAAGAGCAAGGACTGGGAAGGGACAAAGAGGGCCCCACTAAAGAGGGTTGGAGAGGGAGGTTTAATTAGAGAGATTTTGAGAGACTAAGATGAGATGAAATCTGAGGAAGGAGTAGGAGTTACCGAGGATGGTTTCCAAGTTTGTGGCTGGTAAATGTGATGCTTTTCACTAAGAGTTTGAGGGAGGACACATTTTGTCAAATTTGAGGTGTTGATGGGATATTCATATGTGGGCAGAGCTTAGAAGAGCAACGTATGGTCTCTACTGGACCTTTGGAATGGTTTTATGGGCTAGGAGCTTTAACCAGAGAGTTTAGGAATGTCATCAGCGGTGTGGTGATAAATGTTTAACAATCAATTTTCTCTTAAAAGAGAAAGAAAAAGAAAAAGCACTGATTTATAGCATTTGCTGATTTGGGTGGTGTAAATACTTCCGCCAAGGCTAATTTTGAGCTACCAATGTGCTATCTCTAAACTCAAGAGCTGGCAAAAGATGTGGGCAGCTCCAGCATGTCATTGAATAAGAAATTTCACTTTATCTTCAATAACTGAGCCCCAGAAACACCATTGTTAACCAGCCTCTGTATAGGTAGCTTTCACTAACCAGCCTTGGTGTAGGTAGCTTTCACTGATGCTATTTAAGGAACACCGGGTATTCCACATTGTTCTAACAGGTTTGAATGTGGTTTTGTCCCATAGACTGTTAGCAATAATTGTAACTATGGCTGGGCGTGGTGGCTCACACTCGTAATCCAGGCACTTTGGGAGGCCAAGGAGGGAGGATCACTCGAGGCCAGGAGTTCAAGACCAGCCTGGGCAACACAGTGAGACCATGTCTTTACTAAAAATAAAAAAATTAACTAGTCATGGTGGCGTGTGTCTGTAGTCCCAGCTTCTCTAGAGGCTGAGGCGGGAGCATCTCTTGAACCCAGGAGTTTGAGCTTGCAGTGAGCTATGATCATGCCACTGCACTCCAGCCTGGGTGACACAGCAAGACCCTGTCTCGAAAACAAACAAACAAACAAAGAATTATAACTACAATGTAGGAAATATTGAAATCTGAAAACATGACCAATGAACTTGAATTATGTGATCTGTTCCTTTAAATGCCAATATATTTATTCTAGGAGAGTCTAGTGAAATTGAAATTTGTCAGAATAATTTTAATGGAGATGATCCCCTGATTTATGCAACTCTTTCACATGATTTTGCAAAGTCAGGATTTTTTGTGAGCTAAAAATATTTTAAATACTCATTGTCTTTCTGAGTGATAAGCAAGCCAAGATTTCATGTATAATCTTCTGCTATGTTATCCTCAAACAAAAGGCCAGTTCACCTTTTGTGGCCTTAAACTCTGACACTTTCTTCTTTTGAAATAACTGCCTTGTCTAACTTTCGAAGTTTTTTTGTTTGTTTGTTTGTTTGTTTTTGCTTGTTTTTTGTTCGTTCGTTTGTTTGTTTTTAAAATCTGGTTTCAGGTGGGTTCAGTGGCTCATGTCTGTAATCCCAGCACTTTGGGAGGCCTAAGCGGGCAGATCATTTGAGCCCAGGAGTCCGAGACAAGACTTGACAACATGGCAAAACTTCGTCTCTACAAAAAATACAAAAATTAGCTGGATGTGGTGATGCACACCTGTGGTCCCTGCTACTTGGGAGGCTGAGGTCGGAGGATCACTTGAGTCCAGGAGGTCAAGGCTGCTGTGAGCTTTGATCATGCCACTGCACTCCAGCCTGGGTGAGAGTGAGACTCTGTCTCAAAAAAAAAAAAATTAAGTTCCATCAAAATCAAATATTTATTATGCTTGTTATATAACCGCATTTTTCTCTATTATCTTTTACAATTCTTTGAGATATATTACTGCCACTTTTATTATCAAACTAGCAGCGTGCTCACTGGCTTTCCTGTTCTGAACATTGGCATGAGTTTTAAAACTACGACACTTGTCTTGCTGTACTTTATGTCTTCACGCAGATTTTCTAGCCTTTACTGAATCATTAATCTAAGCAGCACACATTTTTTAGTTGTATTCTTTTTCAGGTATTCACTTTCCCATTTCTGAATGGGACTTGAGCCAGGCTTCATTTGATCTTTGTGGATTTGAATGTGGCAGGACCTCTTGGTGTCACTTTTCATCTGTGCCTTCCAAAAATATTTTCATTATGGAAATAGTCAAATCAAGTTCAAGTGCAGTGAAAAGTAGGATTTGGTCATGTTTCCTTGAGGCTTTGGAGTTTTGCTTTAAATCTAGAAAGTGTTCGTGGCTTATGAATTGGTTCTGCACGCTGACTATTGCTTAGTCCTTTCTTCATCATCATCAGAGCTCCATAAAGGAGAGCAGGGAGAGGACAACATAAATAATGCTGAAATAGCACTGAGGGATGAGACCTGGCCCAGCAACTGAAGCCTTTGTCTGCCGGCGGCCACAAGGCACTTTATGATTTTGCTTCTTGTCATCCAACCACCTGCCTTGGGGTGCTTCACTTTGCATTTCCATGCAGAGTTTCCCGCATTGCCAAATTTGATTGCATGCCTTATGTGTAGCAGTTTGCATGAGGCGGAATTTGCATAAATTATGTGTGTATCACCCAGGAGCTTCTATAGTTAAGTACTTTATTGATTCTAAATGTCACCCATAATCTTATTTTTTTAATTACTTTATTTTCTTTTCCTCTTTTAGAGATGGGGGTCTCTCTCTGTTGCCCAGGTTGGAGTGCAGTGGCACAGTCATGGCTCACTGTCGTCTTGAGCTCCTGGGCTCAAGCAATACTTCCACCTCAGCCTCCCGAGTAGCTGGGATTACAGGCTCAAGCCACCGAGCCAGCCTCCATTATCTTAATTATTGTTATAATTATTTTTTTGAGTCAGGGTCTCACTCTGTCACCCAGGCTGGAGTGCCGTGGCACAATCACGGCTCACTGCAGCCTCAACCTCCTGGGCTCAAGTGATTCTCTCACCTCAACCTCCCGAGTAGCTGGGATCACAGGTTCAGGCCACCATGCCCAACTGTTTTGTTTTTGTTTTTGTTTGTTTTAATTTTTTGTGGAGACGAGGTCTCACTGTGTTGCTGTCTTGAACTCCTAGGCTCAAGTGATCCTCCCACTTCAGCCTCCCAAAGGGCTTTGATCACAGGCATGAGTCACTGCACTTGGTAATCTTAATTTTTAGTCTGTCCTTTCTTCTCATCAAAAAAGACATTTATTCAAGTTAGATTATATTGTCTTGGTTTAGTTTTGTTTTTGCTCTTTCTTAATTTTTATTAATTTCCAGTGGCAAAATTATTTATATATTGTTTAATTGTTTCTCCTTCGATAGCACCAGGAAAGGAAGGCAAAAAAGTTTATACCTGGTTAATTCATCACTGAAAACAATTTTCTGTATCCTTTTATATATAGCAGACTACAGGCTAAATTTTTTATCATCTAAGTTAACATGTCTACAAACTAAATTCATTATTACTAGCTATTTTGAATAACAAAGTTGTTGAGATATAATTTGTATGCCACAAAATTCACCCTTTTCAAGTGTACAATTCACTGGCTTTTAGTATACTAAGAGAGTTGTGCAACTATCACCACTATTTAATTTCAGAGCGTTTTTTTATCATACCCCAGAGAAACTGCTCACTCGTAAGCTATCATTTTCCATTTCTTCTCAGTCCGCCTGGCCATACGTAGCCACTAATCTGCTTTCTGTCTCTATGGATTGACTTATTCTAGACACTTCATATAACTGGAATCATACAACGTGTAGCATTTCATGAGCTATTTTCACATACCATGAAGTTCTTAAGGTTCATCCTTCATTCTTTTTTATGGCTAAATAATATTCCATGTGTGAATACACACATTTTGTTTATCCACATCTGGGAAGGTTCCACTCTTGGAACCAATGTGGATAATGTTGTTGTGAACACTGTGCAGGTTTTTGCATGAACATACGTTGTGATTTCTCTTGGATTTGCTAGCTGATTTAGCATGTTTACTAACATGCCATTTTAGTTGTAACCACCTTTCTTTCACACTTGGGAATGGGTTATCCCTGACTCGGGATGCCTGGTTAAGTGTATTAGTGCTGTTGCTAGTTCAGTTACTTCATTCATCATCCAATTCTGACAGCTGCTTTCTAGATAAACTAATATTTGCTGTACTTCTTTCAATAGCCTTCTGATATACCCTTTCCCATCACATAAATAATAGAATAATAATTATTCTTATTATTTGAAAATTATTTTTACTCTTCTCCAATTATAAAGTAGTACTTGTTCATTAGAGAGAATTTGGAGAGTACAGGAAAACATAGAAACTAAGGGGAAAAAATATAATCCCACTACCAGAAACAACCACTGTTACAATCTTGGGGACTTTTTTGTTTTTGTTTTCTGCCCTTTTCTGTTTTGTATATTTTATGTAGTTGAAACTTGATTACTATTATGATGTAAATATTCCCTAGACCCCCTGCCATTTTATTTTGAGACAGGATTTTACTCTGTTGTCAGGCTGGAATGCAGGGTGCAATCATGGCTCACTGCAACGTCGAACTCCTGAGCTCAAGGGAGCCTCCCAACTCAGCCTCGTGAGTAGCCGGGACTATAGGCGTGTGCTACTATGCCTAGCTAGTTTTCTATTTAACTTTTGTAGAGACAGGGTCTCCCTCTGTTGCCCAGGCTGGTGTCAAACTCCTGGACTCAAGTGACCCACCTGTCTTGGCCTCCCAAATTGTTGGGATTACAGGTGTGAGCCACCACACCTGGCCAATTTTTATAAACTCTATAAATGCTTATTTACATGTATAAGAGTGTTTCTTAGAGCAGCAGCATTATTTGTGATGATGGCAAATTAGGAAACAATATTCATTAGATGGTGAGTGGTTAAGCAAATCATGTCTGTCTTGTGGAATTCTGTGGAACGGCTGAAAATGAATGAGGTAAATCTGTGTACTGACATTAAAAGATTGCCTAGAAATATTAAATGAATCACACAGTAATACAGCTGGTATGATCCCATTTTAGTAGAAGAAAACAAAACTGAACCATGCAAGTGTGCATATACATGTAAATAAATGGCTAGAAAAGTATCTAGAGAGAAACCCATCCACCTCCCAGTAGTGTCTCACACTGGGAAGGGGACTGATTAGAATTGGGGTGGGTAAGAAAAGTGGTTAAGGGCAGGGATGTGAAGGGAAGATTTTGCCTTTTACACTGTTTTCTGTGTTTGATTTTTTTTAAATGATGGGAATGTATTTTTGTATTAAATATGTAATCTTTAAAAGTAGAAAAAACACTTTTTTTTTTTTTTTGAGACGGATTCTTGCTCTGTCGCCCAGGCTGGAGTGCAGTGGTGCAATCTTGGCTCACTGCAAGCTCCACCTCCCGGGTTCACGCCATTCTCCTGCCTTAGCCTCCCAAGTAGCTGAGACTACAGGCGCCCACCACCACGCCCGGCTAATTTCTTTTTGAATTTTTAGTAGAGACTGGTTAGCCAGGATGGTCTCGATCTCCTGACCTCATGATCCTCCTACCTCGGCCTCCCAAAGTGCTGGGATTACAGGGATGAGCCACTGCGCCCGGCCGAAAACACTTTTAATGTCTGCATACTTTGCCATGTTTATAAACCATAAAGTTATTTATCCAGTACACTAATTAGGAGTGTTTAGATGGTTTTTAGTCCTTTGCCATTTTGAATGGTGCTACAGGGAATATCAGCTTCTTTGCCTAAGAAGCATTTTCTGTATTTTAGAATATGTTCTTAAGCTGGACTCTCAGGAATGGAATGACCAGATCAAAGGGTAGAATGAGCACGTTGGAGACTTGTGTTGTTTGCCCCTCACCAGCAGTATGTGAAAATGCTCTTTGCCTTATCTCCTTTTCACTGGGGGGAGAGTTCATTCAAAAAGATATTTGTTTGTTGAATAATATTTGCTGTGGAGATACACTGTAGCTCCTCATTGTTGACTTAATGCATATTTCTTTGATTGCCAGGGAAGTGGGAGGTTTTCCCTGAAGTATGTCATCTCTTGCTCCTGGTCTTGTAAAATTTGTCTGTTCAGTTCAGGGGCTTTGCCTATCTGGCCATCTGAATCTTACTAATTTTCCTTGTTGATTTGTAAAAGTTCCTTTTAAAGCGTTCCTTGTATAGAAAAGATATTTGGCTGGTTTTAAAACACATTTTTGTTTTCTTTTGACTTTTAGTTTGGCTTATATATTTTTGCATATGGAAGTACAGCATCTGAAAGTATTATGCTGTAAGGCTTTCCTGCTATGATTTCCTCCACTGTTTTATGTGTAGGAAGTCCTCTCCCCACTTCAGAGACTTGATAAATATTCATTTATATTTTCTTCCACCACCAATCACTTTACAGACATTTGACTGGTCAAGCATTACCCTCCTAGCTTTTCCCCCACACTATCTTACAAATATATTGTGATTTGTTTTAGTTTTTGTTTTTGAGACAGGGTCTCACTCTGTCACCCAGGCTGGAGTGCAGTGGCATGATCACGGCTCACTGCAGCCTCGACCTCCCGGGCTCAGGTGATCTTTCTACCTTAGCCTCCTGAGTGTCTAGGACTACAGGCACCACCATGCCTGGCTAGTTTTGTGTATTTTTTGTAGAGACGGGATTTCTCCGACCGTCCGAGACTGGTCTCGAACTTCTGGGTTCAAGCGATCCTTCCACCTTGGTCTCCCAAAGTAGTAGGATTAAAAGTGTGAACCACCACATCCAGCCCTACAAATACATTTTGAAGATAAGAATTAAGCTCATTAAAAGGATGCCAGCATAGAATTTTGAGTGGTCCTTTAATCCCCAAATTTTGACAAGTTGTATTCTGCACCTTCATGGAGAATCGAGGTCATAACTGATGGGCAGCAGGAGGAGCACGTTCTGTTGCAGGTCCTGCCTCTAAGTCTCCTTCCCAGAGGAGAAAATGGTCTTAAATATGCCCTAGATTTGTTCTACACCCTAGGTTTGTTTAACAGGGAACTGGTTCATCACATAGTTAGCTCAGCCTCAGCTATATCATTTTAGCAGGGATCTGAGATTTGAAATCTTAAGAAACTCCATTTATCTTTTATGAACTCAAAACATTTCTGCCCTGCAAAAGATTTGAATAGACATTTCTCAAAAGAAGACACACAAATGGCAAACGGACATATGAAAAGGTGCTCAGCATCATTGATCATCAGAGAAATGCAAATCAAAACTATAACGAGATATCATCTCACCCCAGTTAAAATGGCTTCTATTAAAAAGACAGGCAATGTGAAATGCTGTTGAGGATGTGGAGAAAAGGGAACCCTCATACACTGGGGCGGGAATGTAAATTAGTATAACCCCTATGGAGAACAGTTTGGAGGTTCCTCAAAACACTAAAAATTGAGCTACCATAGGATCCAGCAATCCCACTGCTGAGTACACACCCAAAAGAAAGGAAATCAGTGTATCAAAGAGATACCTGGACTCTTATGTTTGTTGCAGCACTGTTTACAATAGCTAAGATTTGAAAGCAACCTAAGTGTCCATGAATAGAGGAATGGATAAAGAAAATGTGGTACAGGTGGGGTGTGGTGGCTCACTCCTGTAATCACAGTACTTTGGCAGGCCGAGGCTAGCGGATCACTTGAGGTCAGGAGTTCGAGACCAGCTTGGCCAACATGGTGAAACCTCGTCTCTACTGAAAATACAAAAATAAGCTGGCATGGTGGTGCATGCCTGTAATCCCAGCTACTCAGGAGGCTTGAGGAGAATTGCTTGAACCTGGGAGGCAGAGGTTGCAGTGAGCTGAGATCACACCACTGCACTCCAGCTTGGGTGAAAGAGTGATACTCTGTCTCAAAGAAAACACAAAACAAAACAAAACAAAAAACAAAGAAAGAAAAAAAAAAAAAAGAAAACGCAGTGCATACACACAATGGAGTACTATTCGGCCATAAAAAGAATGAGATCCTGTCATTTGCAACAACATGGATGGAACTGGAGATCATGTTAAGTGAAACAAACCAGGCACAGAACGACAAACATCACATGTTCTCACTTACTTGTGGGATCTAAAAATCAAAACAATTGAACTCATGAACAGAGAGAGTAAAAGGATAGTTACCAGAGGCTAGGAAGGGTAGCATGAGCTGACAGGGAGGTGGGGATGGTTAATGGGTACAAAAAACACAGAAAGAATGAATAAGACCTACTCTCTGATAGCACCACATGGTGACTATAGTCGATAATAACTTAATTGCACATTTAAAAATAATTTAAAGAGTGTAATTGGATTGTTAGTAATTCAAAGGATAAATGCTTGGGGGAGTGGATACCCCATTCTCCATAATGTGCTTATTTCACACTGCATGCCTGGACCATGTATATATCATGTACCCCATAAATATATACACCTACTATGTGCCCACAAAAAATAAAAATATTAATAAAAGACTTCTGCCTTGGAGTTGAGTACTTTTCCGCTGCTTCTGGAAAAGGGCCAGTATTGCTGATGTACTGGCGTGTTGCTGTGTGTCTTTTCAGGGGCCGCAGAGGGTGGAGGATGGCTTCTGGTTTTTTGGGGGGCAGAGAGTAGGGGATGGCTTCTGCATTTTCAGAACGATTTTAATGAGGAAAAACTCTTCCTCCTCCAGCAAGTACAGCAGCCCCCACTGGGAGCCACCATACTGTTTCGGGATTGGGGGCCCAGGATTTCTTGGCAATGAAGGTGAGGTGGCCGCTTCAATGTTTGAAGCTCAATTATTGAGGCTGAACCAAAGAGTTGAAGACTGGCGCTCTCTCGAACGCCTGGTTTGGATTCTGGGATTCGCTTCTCTTAATGATCTTGCTTCTCTCGCAAAAACCTTGCAGATTTCTTCATCCTCCTGTTGAACGTTTTTTGGGGAGCCGTGGCCGACGCGCCTCGCACTGATGGCCACCAGGGGGAGCCCCATGCGCTTCCTCCTTCCCCTTGTGTTCCAGGGCGCACCTCAAAACGCTGACGTTCTCCTTCGTCCCTCTGGGGGCGCCCGAAGGGCCCTCGCAGAAGATGAGGTGCCTTTCCAGCCAGGCTTCTCGCGTGCAGGGCGTGGGAACAGTGCACCCCCGTCCTACCAAGTAGTGCCTTCCTCTTCATTTGCATTGCTCGCTCGTTACCCCTCATCGCGTCCCTAGTCTTATTTTTCAGTGAATTGGAGAACAGAAAATTTTAAAATAGATTTTTCTCACATTCCAGAAGGTCAAACACCTTTCTGCAAAATATCTACCATGCTAAAGGGGAAGTAATTTTACATGTCTGGGGAAGGTACCATGTTTGCATTAGAAAGGAGCTTTTCTATTGTACTAAAGACTCCCAACAAACCTCTTGAACTCTTAAGCCTGAATTGAAAATGTGTCAGTGTTTTCAAAAAATCTGAGGCCTGGAAGCTAGAGCCTCAGTTCCCTCGCCTGCCATTTGTAGAAGCCTTATAGGGGATATCTGGGGTCTTTGAAGAAAAACATTTTCTAAGAAGGCTATTTTGGTTTGCTTGCTCATACAAAAGACAGTGGTTCTGAAAGTGAGGAATGCCATTGTGAGGGAAGCTATTCAACATTAAGAATGGCCAATATCTTTTTTTTTTTTTTTTTTTTTTGTATTTTGAGATGGAGTCTTGCTGTGTTTGTTGCCCAGGCTGCAGTGCAGTGATGTGATCATAGCTCACTGCAGCCTCGAACTCCTGGGCACCACTACACCCGGCTAACTTTTTTATTTTTTGTAGACACAAGGTCTCACAATGTGCCCCGGGCTGGTCTCGAACTCCTGGCCTCAAGAGCTCCTTCCACGTTGACTTTCCAAAGCACTGGGATTACAGGCATAAGCCACAGTGCCCGACCACTGATATCTTTTTTTTTTTCTTTTTTTGAGACAGGGTCTCACTCTGTCACCCACGCTGGAGTGCAGTGGCATGATCACTGCTCACTTCAGCCTCTACCTCCCAAGCTCAGGTGGTCCTCCCACCTCAGCCTCCCAAGTAGCTGGGACTGCAGGCACACACCACAATGCTCAGTTAGGTTTTTTTTGTAGAGATGGGGTTTCACCATGTTGCCCAGGCTGGTCTCAAACTCCTGGGCTCAAGCAATCTGTCCACCTCAGCCTCCCAAAGTGCTGGGATTACAGGCATGAGCCACCATGCCTGGCTGTATCTTTAAATGTGATATATAATCTGGTGGGAGAACTCAACATAGAATTCTTTAAAAGGACAGATTGGATATTAACATAACTACTGCTAAATGGATCTAGATCTAACACCCATTTCTCATTCCATTTCTGATGATAAAACACTTAAGAAAGACAAGACATTGGAAGTTAAGACTGTCAGTTTATTTTGCCTCTGCCTCTATCCTAACATTTTTTCAGAGGAGTAAATGGAAGGGACTTGCTTTAAATTGAGTACAAGAAATAACTAGTTTAGTAAAGTTGCCTGATCCGCTTATCAGTGGAATAAACCAGGAAGGAGAGAATTCTGATAAGCTCTTTCATCATGACTGTGTTGGAATGTCTCATCCCTCTGTCACTTGCTTTGGTTTGAGCTTCTGATTCAGACAGCATGAAAGAGTGAGACTAAGAAGGAAATTCTTCTCACAGAGAAGCTCAGAGCCGAGCCAATCCTTGGCTGCAGAGAAGGAGGAGCTTTCAGAGTTTGCTGGTTCCAAGTTTTTTTCTGTTACATTTAAAGCTGGAATAGAAGGTCAAAAACCAGGAAGGAAAACAGTATCAAGATATCAAGTCATGGTATTCTTTTTCATTCTTACAGAAAAGAATTCACAAGAGACGAGGAAGCTTTTTTATTTTTATTTTGTTTTGTTTATTTATTTAAGATGGAGTCTCACCCTATTGCCCAGGCTGGTCTCAAACTCCTGGGCTCAAGTGATCTGCCTGCTTTGGCCTCCCAAATTGCTGTGATTACAGGCGTGAGTCACTGCACCTGGCCAGTTTTTGGTTTTTTTTTTTTGTAGACAGGGTCTTGCTCTGGAGTGCAGTGGTGTGCTCACAGCTTACTGCAGCCTTGACCTCCCAGCCTCAAGCGATCCTCCCACCTCAGCCTCCTTAGTAGCTAGGACTACAGGTGTCACCACCATGTTCAGCTGATTTTCATATTGTTTGTAGAGACGGAGTTTCACCATGTTTCTCAGGCTAGTCTCAAACTCCTTGGCTCAAGCAATTTGAGGAAGCTTTTCATTAGAGTCTAAAAACACATATTTGAAATTGAATGACATAAGGTTGACACTAGTCTGGGAATTAGGAAAATACGATTTGTGTGTTAGTTCTGGTGTGATCCAGAGAGCCCCTTAACCTCCTTGGAACTGGGTTTCCTCCTCTGCATAGCAAGGCTCCCCTGTGCTTCCCCGTGGGAGACAAGAATCACATCACTGGCATGTTTTCCTCTCCCCTTTGGCTGCCAGGAAACTCAAGAGTCAAATTCAAGGCTTTATTGAAGGAACTCTGCAGGACCCAGGACATGATATCTTGATACTGTTTTCCTTCCTGGTTTTTTACCTTCTGTTCCAGCTTTCATTTTCCCCAATTATAGCATTTTATTATTTTTCATATTTAGTATGTAGTGCACATTTTTACACTACACTTCTAATCCTTTGTGTAATGATCATGGTATAATGAGGAGGTCACACTTAGATGAGTTTCAGGGGCCTTTCCAGTCCCAATTTTCTAGGATTCTTAAGGGGAAAAAGTAATTTTAGTGTCTGGAAGGTTCCAGGTTTGCACAGAAGGGAACTCTCCTATCGAGAGTCCTGAAGACTTCAGCAAACCTCCCAGGAGGCCTGTCCAGGATGTTCTCCTCCGTCTGTAAAGGAGCGAGCACTTTGTGCTAGTTTAGGGAAAGATAGCTTTTCTGTTGGGATTTCAGACTTGCCCTGCTTGAAATTGGTGGGGAAATACCTGTCTGGGATGGGGCTCAATAATCTGCAGCTGTATTAGGAAATGCCAGTAGTTTTGATGTGGGTGGTTTCAAGATACATTTGGAAAATGTGAGGGAAATGTGTATGTGCATTTGCTGGGCGGGGGACTGTGCTATCCCTGCCCCGGGACCCTAATCCACGGCTTGATTCTGGTCCTTTTGCCCTCTGTCCCTCACCAGAACCCTGATATTTCCAGATGAAAGCAAGAGTATAGCTTATTTCCACAACTCACCTGGGCCCAGCAGTCAAGATCTGTAGCTCTAGGGAAGTATCAAGTTGATTATGAAGTATATAGGTCAAAATGAGTAGCTTGCTTGATTTAACCAGGTAATTCGTGCCATACTTTTCTCTCTGGGAAGACCTGTACCAACAGTCACCTCTGCTAAACACTTTTGCTTTTTTAAACTTGCAGGTACTTTTTTGGGGCCATCTTTGGCTACCTGTCTGTTGTGAGTTTGTTTTCTTTACAGTCCCTCTACCTGGGTTTAGTCTCATTTGGGAATGAGAAATTTTATTTTAATGCATTAAGTAATAGTGTTGAGTGGCCAACAAATGTGAAGTTTGAAAAGCTCAAATGAAAAAAAAGTGTGATAGAAACACAGCGTTGGGGGCCGGGTGCGGTGGCTCACACCTGTATTTCCAGCACTTTGGGAGGCCAAGACAGAAGGATCCCTTGAGCTCAGGAGTTTGAGACCCCTGCACAACATGGCAAGACCCCAAGACCCCATCTCTACCAAAAAAAAATATAAAAATCATCCAGGTATGATGGCCTGCACTTGTAATCCCAGCTACTTGGGGGGCTGAGGTGGGAGGATTGCTTGAGCCCGGGGGAGGTTGAGGCTGAAGTGAGCTGTGATTGATCTACTGGATTCCAGCCTAGGTGACAGACTCAGACCCTATCTCAAAAAAAAAAAAAAAAAAAAAAAAGAAGAAGAAGAAGAAGAAGAACACAAGGTTAGAATTTGAGAGGGCCTATTAAACAGGATTCTCTTTCCTGCCTTAGTTTTGAATTAATTGAGAAGATAAAATAATAAGGCATGGAGATTACAGCATCCCCTTTCTTTTTTTCTTTTTTCCTTTTTCTTTTTTTTTTTTGCTCTTGTTGCCCAGGCTGGAGGGCAATGGCACGATCTTGGTTCACCACAACCTCTGCCTTGCGGGTTCAAGCAATTCTCCTGCCTCAGCCTCGCGAGTAGCTGGGGTTACAGGCATGCGCCACCACGCCTGGCTAATTTTGTATTTTGAATAGAGACGGGGTTTCTCCCTGTTGGTCAGGCTGGTCTCAAACTTCCCACCTCAGGTAATCCACCCGCCTCGGCCTCCCAAAGTGCTGGGAATACAGGCATGAGCCACCAGGCCCGACAGAATCCCCTTTCTTATTGATAAAGCAGATCTTGGAGAATGGGAGATCCTGAGTGGGGTTCCTAATAATAGACTTCAACATCATGCTGAGGCTCCCCTTGTTCTCAAGTAATGGGCAGTGCTGGCCTGAGGTGGATCCTCCTCTGTCCAGGGCTCAGCTTATCCTTGGAAGGCTTAGCACATGGAGGAGCTGTTCCAGGCTAAGAGGAAGGGGCTGGGCTACTCTGTGGGGGTGGTTCTTCCAGTTTCTCCAATCAGATGAGCCTCACTGTCACTCTAGTGTTGAAAGGAAGGAAGAGACAAGGTGGCCAGGAGTGTGACCCTAAAAGAGGCAGAGGAAACCTCAGAGAAAGGGAAGAAGCATTCTGCTAACCAGAGGGAGAAGGATAGAGGCCTCAGTTCTCCCTCTCTGGGAATTAATTTGAGATTTGCATTTAGTGTCTATAAACATGTCAGGAGATATATAAAGTTATTTGCTTTTGTTTTGTTTCCATTTTTAGATTCTTGAGTATCAGAACACCACCTTCTTTGGTGGAACCTGTACATCCATGATTGATTACCTCCTCTGGCCCTGGTTTGAGCGGCTGGATGTGTATGGGATAGCGGAGTAAGACATTTGACCTTGTGTTGGTAAATTCCCAGAGTCACACTGAGTAACACTGCTTAAGATGGTCTGTGTGCCCCCTGTAGACATGTTTCAGAATGTCTGTGAAGCGAATCAGGTTTCTAAACCCCAGTGTGTGCTTCCTTGTTAAAAACACATGTGCTTTTCCACTGCTAACTCAGACTCACACTTTGCCCGCATTTCTGCAGATAAAACCCCTAGTCCAGGAGCCTCCCACAGACTTCAGAACCTGCTGTCCTCACCAGCGCCCCCACATGGCTGGTCTGAGAGCTGGTGGAGAGTCACAGTCACAGTGCCCAATGCTTCCACCTAGTCCTGCCGGGTCCCCAGTGGACACCATATACCTTAGTCACGTCTCATTGCCGGACAAATCTTCCCCCAGATAGTAATAACCTTATAAAAAAGATCTGTGTAGTAATATATGCTTGGTTTTGGAACATACAAACAAAATGGCAATGAACACTATGGAAGTATGGAAGTGCAGGGACGTTAAAGGTGAAGAAATAGCTGTGTAGGCTCCTGGGCAGAACAGTGAGTGCTCTGTTACTTCAAAGCTCGGAGAAGCTGGACATGTGCAGACGCCCACCCTAATCCAAACCACTCTCATGGTGGGTGCTGGACATTTCTGGCACTTGGAAATCCGGCCCTGCTGAAGCAGAACTGTGTTTGCACCTTCATAACCCGTGGGCTGGAGCCCACCCAGGCACTGTCTCCTGCACTTCCGACTTCAGCTCTCTTTGAAGGAGCTTAGATACGACATATCAGGATATTTAAAACTCAGTCTCAAACATAAAATTTACAAAAGGCGGTATCCTCTGAAGACAGAGCATGGAATCACAGGTTAGGAAACCTCACTTCTAGTCCTGGATTTCCCACAACCCACTCGTATTATCTTCAGCTTGTCGCTTTATAAACCCCAGAACTAAATGTCCTGGTGGATCCTTGAAAGAGCCCTGTCAACTCCATGATTTCAAGGTTTCATTATTGTTTTATTCATTTTAAGCATGTTTTGGAAATTATTTGTCTTTATTTTTTTCTATCCTCTAAAGTAAAATCTGAGAATGACCCAATAATGTTTGTTTCAGAGGGTTGTCTTTTTGTTGGCAAACAGTGAAGCACATGTAAGTTTCTCAAGCTTTAAAAAAATATATATATTAAAAAACAAAAAAAACCCAATGACGCACAGACATGTTATTTTCCCAGAGCCATCAGTCCAAAGTATTTCACTGTATTATTAGAAGCAACAACAACTTCTACACATTTGACTTTTCCAAAAATGAGATTTTCCTCCAGTAAGTTATCATTCTCACTTGATAGTAAGATAACTGAGATAATTCCCCAAATAAACCCATTTTTCATATCTTGCAAATCTAAAAAGCAATGTGCATCCCCTTTCCTGATGCCTCCCCCTGTGCTGTGCTGACGCTTTTTTCCTGTCTTGCAGCTGTGTGAGCCACACGCCAGCCCTGCGGCTCTGGATATCAGCCATGAAGTGGGACCCCACAGTCTGTGCTCTTCTCACAGATAAGAGCATTTTCCAGGGCTTCTTGAATCTCTATTTTCAGAACAACCCTAATGCCTTTGACTTTGGGCTGTACTGAGCCTCACCGTCCACCCCTTCACCGTCCAGAATTCCCCAGCTTGTTGGGAGTTTACATCACGGATTGTCTTGGGAATCAATCTGTCTCACTTTCTTTTCTTTGAAGTTCCCAATAAAATGCAAACAGGAAATGTATTCTTCCAATAATCATTTATCTGACTCCTCTAACCCACAGCTGCCGCTGCTGCTGCTTTTTTATTTTTATTTTTTGAGACAAGATCTTGCTTTGTTACCTAGGCTGGAGTGCAGTGGGGCAGTCACGGCTCACTGCAGCCTCGAACTCCTGGGCTCAGTTGATTCTCCCGCCTCAGCCTCCTGAGAAGCTAGGACTACAGGTACGCGTCACCATGCCCAGCTAATGTTTTTTTAAAAATATTGTTGAGACAGGGTCTCACTATGTTGCTCAGGCTGGTCTCCAACTCCTGGTCACTCCGGGTCATCCACCCAACCTGGTCTCCAAAGTGTTGAGATTACAGGCATGAGCCACCTGCCCTGCCTAGTCTGTAGCTTCTAACTGTTTTCTAGAAAGTTTCTGGTGCTAATGTCAGAGCACATTTTGGGAGCCTGTGTGCCTCCTAACTCCTTGGCCTTCAGCCTCGTTTGATCTCCAGATTATTGGTGCAGATGCTGCTGCTGAGGTTCAGGGTCAACCTATGATTGCTGCTTGTCACTACAGATTGGCACCCTCCAAAAACCTCCCTGGTGGAAACTTAAGAAGAGGGAGAAGGAAGAAGAAAACACTCCAAGCCCAAATACCTTCCATTTGGCAAATGAATGCCGCTGTCCACGTGGGCGAGCATGAGTGTAATTCTCCAAACTTTGGCCATGGGCCTGGAGACACTGAGGGTCTTGTGACTGGAAAGAATTCCAAAGCAGGAAATGAAACACCGATTTATCACCCAGGACTAACTACGTCAGAATTTCACTGGTGCTGTCAGGGCTCAGGATGTCTCACAAAATGTTCTATAGCCAGCATCCTGCCTTAAAAAAATACACACATCCCAAACCCAGCCACAAGCAAAGGTCATTCCATTGGATTTGCGTCACACTCTCTTCCAATTCCTCTCAACAAATGCCTCTGGTTACCTGTTGTGTACCAAGCCCAGGGGCACACTGGGGATAAAGTTGAAAAAGACACTGGATCTGTCCCTGGGAGCCCCCATCTCTTCACTTACCTTGGTTGAGGTTTTGAACCTAGTGCTTTGGAGCTGCTTGTCTGGTGTGGGGATGCTTGTCTGTGATGGGGCCCCTCTGCCAGCTTCGCCAGGCAGTACCACCCCACTGAAGACAGCAAAGAGCTGAGGATGGCTGGTGCCAACAGGTCCCTTGGGCTGGGAGCATCTACTGCCTCACTGTGGGAGGGGGACCAAGTGTGTCCAGTGCCGTTTCATCTCAGTGTCTGAGGATCAGCCTGTGATCGTTTCAGCTTTGCTCACGCTGGATGCTTTCCCATCCTCCTAGCTGTGCGGAGACACCAGGCAGCAACAGGAGCGATGTTTTGCCTTGTCTGTGCCCCCCAAAGGAGCTGTCTGCCGCCTCTGCCTCTGAGACAGCCCAAACCAGCCCTCCTCTCTCCCCACGTCTCAGCCTGGCTCTGCCATCTGCTGGCTCCGGGTGTATTTTGACCCATGTAAATAGTTACCAGGTGTTACTCTGTGCCAGCTGGACAGAAGCAAGCCTGCTTGGTGAGATGGCCAGAACTTCCAGAAGAGGCACCGCGTGACAGGGGCAGTCTGCCGCACCATCTGCTCCGGATGTGGAGCCCTGTTGCCATGGCACCCGAGTTAATGCTGAGTGAGGTCTGTGAATCACCGTTTCCCTGGGATCTTTGCTCAAAAAGAGGGGAATCTTCTCCTGTGGCCTCTCGTAGGACTTAGGAGATTGATCAGCCTTTTGCCGGTAGAAATGCTGCATGCTAGTGAGTGCTTGGCGTAAGACCAAAGTTACTACTGATGCAACAGGAAATGGCATGCCTCTGGCTCACCAAAATGAAGGTGTTCTCTTTTGGGGCTCCATACACTAATTTAGAAAGCTTGAAGAACCAGGAATTATAGAATGGAGAAAAGCACCCATGGGGGAGGTTTGCAGCCTGGTGGCCTATAGCCCAGTTTGGGATTTGTGTGCCTCTTGGCCAGGCATGCTCCCTGCGGTTTACCAGGGTCCTGGTCACCTGCACGTCCTTACACTTCCTGCATCTCACTTCTTTGTCACTCATCTGACCCACAGAGAAAACTGAGTTGTCAATCTTTGAATAAAACTAGAAGGATGTCGCCTGGAGGAAAGAGGGAAGGAGGTAACTAAATAATGCTCCATGAAGGACTTTTAAAATATGCTTCTTAAATAAATAATAGATGTGGAAAGATAATACATATGGATTAAAAATGCAGTAATGTAAAAGAATAGAAAATCTTCCATTATCTTATGTCCCAGAGATAACCACTTTTACAAATTGGTGTCTACCTTTTTTTTTTTCCTTTTCTTTTAAATAATAGAGATGGGGTCTCGCTATGTTGACCAGGCTGGGCTCAAACTCCTGGCTTCAAGTGATCCTTCCATCTTGGCCTCCCAAAGTGCTGAGATTATAGGTCTGAGTCAGCATGCCTGGTAGGTGTCTATCTTATAAAAAGCCCTACACTTAAGGATTTAAAGGTAAGAGCCTGTATGAGGCCATTCTCATGCTGCTATAAAGAACTGCCTGAGACTGGGTAATTTATAAAGGAAAGAGGTTTAATTGACTCACAATTCCGCATGACTGGGGAGGCCTCAGGAAACTTTCAATCATGGTGGAAGGGGAAGCAAACACGTCCTTCTGCACAAGGTGGCAGAAGAGAGAAGTACAGAGCCAAGGAGGGAAAAACTCCTTATAAAACCATTAGATCTCGTGAGAACTCACTCACTATCATGAGGACAGCATAAGGAAAACACCCCCACAATCTAATCACCTCCCTTGAGGTCCCTCCTCCAACATGTGGGCATTGTAATTCAGATTAAAATTCAAGATGAGATTTTGGGTGGAGCACAGCCAAACCATATCAGAGCCATTCTCTATCTTTTGCAGATTGGAAAAAGAAAAAAAAAAAAATAGTTTAAACCACAGCATTTAAAAGAAGTCGTTGTCATAGATGATGTTAACATCAGAATGGAGGTTGTGTGGAGTTCCCCTCCTTGGAGGTTCTGAACTACAGCCTATCCTGGACTGAGTCCAGTTACAATCTAACATGGCTAGGGGGAGGAGGGATCATGATGGGGCTGGGCTTGTGTGGCTGGGACAGCTGGCTGTGGTCGTGGTGCTGGTGCTGGAGACTAAGTGGTACTTGAAATTTCTTTTAGATCTAAAATTCTGTGATATGGTTTGGATCTGTGACCCCACCAAATTTCTTGTTGAAATTAATCCCCAGTGCTGGTAGGAGGTGATTGGATCATGGGGGCGGATTTTTCATGAATGGTTTAGCACCATTCTCTTGGTGCTGTTCTCATGATAGTAAGTTCTCATGAGATCTGGTTGTTTAAGTGTGCAGCATCTCCCTGACCCCTCTTGCTCCTGCTCCCACCATGGGAGATGCCTGGCTCCCCCTTTGCCTTTTGCCATGAGTGGAAGCTTCCTGAGGGCTCTCCAGAAGCAGAAGCTACTATACTTCTCGTACAGCCTGCAGAACCATGAGCCAATTGAACCTCTTTTTAAAGAAACTTTAAGTTCAGGGGTACATGTGCAGGATGTGCAAGTTTGTTACATAGGTAAACATGTGTCATGGGGTTTGTTATACAGATTATTTCATCACCCAGATATTAAGTCTAGTATCCATTAGTTATTTTTCCTGATCCTCTCCCTCCTCCCACCCTGCACCCTCCAATAGGCCTCAGTGTGTGTTGTTACCCTCCATATGTCCATTGTTCTCATCATTTAGCTCCCACTTATAAGTGAGAACACGCAGTTTTTGTAAACCTGTTTTCTTTATCAATTGCCTAGTTTCAGGTGTTTCCTTTTAGCAGTGTGAGAACAGACTAATACAGAAAATTGGTACTGAGGAGTGGGGCATTGCTATAAAGATGCCTGAAAACGTGGAAGTGACTTTGGAACTGGGTAATGGGCAGAGGTTGGAAGAGTGTGGAGGGCTCCAAAGAAGACAGGAAGATGAGGGAAAGTTTAGAATTTCCTAGAGTCTGGTTGTATAGTTATGACCAAAATGCCAGTAGTGATATGGACAGTGAAGGCCGGGCTGAGGAGGTGATGGAAATGAGGAGCTTATTGAGAACTGGAGCAAGGGTCACTTTTGTTATACTTTAGCAAAGAACTTGACTGCATTGTGCCCCTGGCCTGGAGACCTGTGGAACTTTGAGCTTGAGTGTGATGATTTTAGGGTATCTGGCAGAAAAAATTTCGAAGCAGCAAAGCATTCAAGATGTGCCCCGGCTGCTTCCAACAACCTATGCTCATATGTGTGAGCAAAGAAAAGACACTAAGTTGGAACTTACATTTACAGGGGAAGCAGAGCATAAATGTTTGAAGAATTTGCAGCCCCCTATGTGGTAGAAAAGAAGAGCCCATTTTCAGGGGAGGAATTCAAGCAGGCTGCAGAAATTTGCATAAGTAAAAAGAAGCCAAGTGCTAATAGCCAAGAAAATGGGGAAAAGGCCTTGAAGGCATTTCAGAGACCTTTGTGGCAGCCCCTCCCATCACAGACTCAGAGGCCTAGGAGGACAGAATGACTCTGAGTATTAAAGTAGATTTAATCTAAATCATAAAGTACGAGCTAGAGCATTCCCTCCAGTGCTGCAAAGACTGCCTGCATGTGGTTCCCACATTGTTCCTTGGAGCTTTGGTGGTGGGGGTGGGGGTGGGGGCAGGTGTTATTTTTCTTGGTTTCTCACCTTCAGGTTTCCTTACCCATGTTTCCTTTGTCAGAGTCATTGGCCTTGATGGAGGGGGGACTGGGTTACTCTGAGTTGAGAACCAAGCTTGACTCCCCTGTGGTTTATAGCAGCCTAGCTTAGTTTGTTGTCTGAAGTCTTCACAAATAACCAAATATCCAGCCCAATGCAGTTCTCATTGAGTAATCTCCAGTTCCCACCCGCTGCCACACACACACACTGAACACTGTGCCCACTTGGGAGACCCATTTCCCATTTATTGTCATCTTTGAGTGCCTGGAAGGCTGAACATTTGATCTTTTCAAACATTTTGCTCTCATCTGACCTGTTAGAGCTCTTGAGCCTTTGAAAATGCCATTTCCTCTACATACTATTCTTCCTCAGAGCAGCCCTCTGGTTTTTTTCCCAACCAGTCTTTTCTCTTGCAAAGTTCAGATCAAAATTCTTCTTTATGTAAAGAGAAGTGGTGTGCTATAGGGGTTACAAACAGGGCTTCAAGTTCAGCGTTGGGTTCAAATTCCGGCTTTGCAACTTAAGTTTCTTGAGTAAGTTGCTTCACTTCTATCAGACTCAGTTTCTTATCTGTAAAATGGGACTGCTTAGTACCTATTTCACAGGGCTGTTAATTAATGATGGGCTCATCTATGCAAGGGCTTAGTATCAGCTGGGTGAAACTCAGTGAATGGCAGGCAACCTTATTATGATGAGGCTTCTGTCAGTGATCAGACTTGAACCCTGTGCTCATCCCCCCATCACTTTGTGGAACTAGATGTCCTACATTGCATATGGCTTGATTCATGGTTTGGAGTTGTTTTCTGGTGTTTCCTGTGTGCACGTTTAATCTCAACCTGTGATCCCTTGAAAGCTGTGATTTTATCCCTCCCCCTCCTCCTCCCTCACACCCCAAGGCCAAGTTTAATACTGCACATTCTGAAATTTTGCAATGTTGTTAATGATGTAAGATAAATATTCTCTCCCATGTTTCTGAAGAATACTCAGAATCTCACTACTCTCTGTTAAAGAAAAAAATCATTCACTGACACTTGTTTAAAGCATGTGAAGGAAGAATTACTCATAACCATTGTGATAGGTGCAGGGACCACTGCAATGAGACTTTTGCAGTGGGGGAGGGAGATTGGGCTCAACTCTGAGTACAGGATGAACAAGTGGGTAAATTTATAGCCCAGGAGTAGAGCAGAGGTCAGTGGATTGAAAATTACTCGGAGGAAACATCAGGGATAAGGAGGATTCTGGCTAAACTGACCTAACAGGATTCTTGCTGAAGAAGGCCAGGATGATCAGACATCACCTGTGGGATCGCGGAGGACAAGGGACTTGATCAGATATCAAGGATGATCTGATATTGAGGTGGGGAAGTTCTTTTGCCAAACTAACTTAGCAGGGTTCTTTGGTAAAACAATTTTACAAGGACATACACAGATGGACCTAGGAGGAGGTTCAGGAGCCTGACTAAAGTTTGGTTAAGCAGAGAATCTTTGTCTCCTCTTGGAGCAGGTTATCTGTTTCCGAGGGTTAAAATGTGAGGGCTTTGAAATGCTTGCAGGCCTGCCCAGTTACCAAGCAGCTCGGATGCTGAATGGAACGCTAAAGTGCCCCTATACCATGCTGCGCACAGACAGGATGGTTACACACGTGCTCCAAGGACAAGAACTGTGTAATACTCTGCCCTGCCATTTCCTCCCAAGGATCGCTGCAATGCCCACGAATCCCCTTGCACTCAGCAAGGGTCTCCGGCCTACTTTGTCATTAGCAAACAGCCCCTCCAGAGGGAGCAGTTGAGCAGCAACAGTCAGCTCCCCGCCATAGGAGCCAATATGAAGAGCCATTTCCAGTCCTGTCCTGCGGCTGAGATGGACAAAGCAATGGAGGTAGCGGTTGCTTAGTGATGCTGCTGCCCCCCAGAGAACCCTGAGTAGGGGCAGCCTCTGTTCCAGCGTCACAGGACTGGAGAACCCTAAGTAGGGGCAGCCTCTGTTCCAGCGTCACAGGACTGGGGGAAGGAAGTGGGAGGATGACTGTTAGCAGGAACAGCCGTTGCTAAATCTGGGCATAGTCTTCAGGTTATGCTCACAGGTGAAGAAAATCTCTCAAAAGGTGCGTGTGTGTGCGTGTGTGTGTGTGTGCGCGTGTGTTTACATGTTTTTGTGCCTTTCTGCCATAAGAGGAGAGTATCGGGATGAATAATGAGGAGCTGTGTAAAAGATAAGGGCGGGAGGTATTTTAAGTATTTCACTTAATGGTTGTTGGCCATTTATTTGTTAAACAGAAAGACCCTCTTTGGGGACTTTATCTGAGACACTGTCCCAGGTGATCTGATAGCAGCAGGGAGGTGGAGAGGTGGGGACACACAGACATCCCAGGTACAATGGCAGCAGGGGCTGCTTATCCTGGACGCCAGGGAAGAGTTAGCTGAGGAAACTGCAGGAAGCCCTAACTGGAAACTCGGGCTTCAGCCTTGGGTTTTGGAGGAGGGAATGTAGGGTAGATTCAGAACAACAGTAAACCTTCTGTTTACTGAGCACTTACTATATGCTAGGTACTTTACATATATTACTAATACCTCCAAACCTTATGAGGTAAGTACCAATTACTCCTATTTTACAGATCAGTAAACTGAGATTTAGAGGTGGAGTCACCTGCCCAGGTGTTGCATAGCTAGTGATGAACAGAGCTGAGGTTTGCTTGCGGGAGGCTGACTCTGGAGCCTGTGCTCTTAATCTCTGCCCTGCTCGGCCTCCCCACTGCCAGCACTACCTCGCCTCCCGCCCTTGCTGCCTTCCTCTTCTGCTTTCCCCCCTGGACTGGGAGCTCTCTCAAGGCAGGAATAGTTTCCCACTTGACTTTGTTTTCCTGGTGTTTGGCACAGTGCCTTGTGTATAGTAGTGATGAATGACTGAGCAAATGGAAGGATGGATGGATGGATGATGTAGAAACCCAGGCCACTTCCAGGAGCTCATCACAAGGCCACTATCATAGCTGTTTCCCCACTTTGCTGTCTAGAAGAGGTAGCTGCTTCTCTGGAGCCGCAGGGATGCCCCACCTGGTACTCTCTCTGGCTCCGCTGTTGCTATGGCAACTGCAGGTCCAGGCTCTGGCTGTCCTGCAGAGGGACAAGAACAGAGGGGTCAGAAGGGCAGAGGCAAGAGACTCTTTCTGTTCCCCTAAACAGGGGACATGTCCCAGACCCCTCCAGTGAGGTGCACAAACATTTTCTGAGCACCTGGCCAGCGTCTGGCCCTAAGGGAGGTGTGTGAGGGAATCCCCAGGGAAGACAGACCCCCATGTGTGAGGAGGCACTCCCATGCGGAGGGACAGCTTACGCTGCTGGGGGAGCCAGGCAGTAGGAGTTGGGCTGTAAGGAGCCCTCCTCAGAGCAAGGGGAAGAATCTCCGCAGTTTTTTTGTTGAGTTTGTCAGGCCCGAAGCTAACTGCATCACACATGCCCTTTCATTTAACCTTCTCAATGGCGCCAGCTTTGTCATGAAGGCTGGTACCTTGTGGGCAGGACCTTGCATAGGCCTCCATATTGAGAGGGTATATGGATAGAGAGGGCAAGGGGCCTGCTCTTGTTTCTCTCTGGATTTAAACGTTCAGGCTGAGCAACCTTGCAGCTTAGTGTGGCATCTTGTGTTGCTCTGGATGCGTGGAGCTTGTGCAGCTTCCTTGCCTGGCCAGAAGCCCTCTCCATAGATTTGTTTCCTCTTTGTGGCATTTTGTCCCTATGAAGAGGGCTTCTTAGAAACTGCACCGGGCAAAGCTGTGGATACCCAGGGGGCTGAACACCACTGACCTTCTCCCTGGCCCTGAATCTGGCTCTACATACAGGACCTGCTCTAGTCTCGCTTGGCTTTGATCCCTGGGGTGGGAGTACATGGGGTATGTATGGGCTGACTCACTGTCCTTGGCTGGGAGAACTGGGGGCTGACCTACAGCTTCCAGACCCCTGGGGGGCTGATTCAGCACTAGCCATGCCTTTTGGAAGAGATGCAAGGCCATCATCCCAGGAGACCTTTGGTCTAACATAGCCCAGTCCTTTCTTCAGGAAGAAGGCCTTCTTCATGGCAGCAAGGCCGTGGGGGCTGTGGGCGTCATCTCTGGCCAGTTGGGAAGACAGCCAACGGCAGCTAATGGGAAGAAACAGGGTGTGGGTCTTTGCTATTTCTACTTTAAATAAAGCTGCTCCAAAAGAAACCTAAAATATCACTGACCTGTGGGTTTGAAAGAAACAGATGGGACAAAATTTTCCGAACTCCCTAACCCACCCCTGTGCTACAACTCTCACTTCACGCTTTTAAGGCCCACCTTTTCCCATCAAGAAGAAATGTCTTTGAACATCTCTGAGGTTTATGTGGTTCCCTCTTTCGAGTTTTATTTTCTAGTTTCTTTGTGGGGGTGTAGAGAAACATCAAAGGGTGGAAAATGCCATTTTCACTTGTAAAGTAGGGCCCCACATTGTGCAGGAGGAAATAAACCAGACCCGGGCTAGGATGAATGGAGTAAGTAGAAGCATTTGAGAGACAGAACAATTATGTGGATTTGATTTTCTTTGGGGAGGCTCTTCACATTTTCCCATTTGTAAGGGAGCTAAAGAGGTTACAGCTGAAACTCAAAGCTGATCTGTTTTCACATTCCGCTCATGTGGGCTTCAGAGTCACACAATTTCACTTTCAATGACTTACCACACTTCATTGATCTCTGACTTACTTTGCAGCCATTGGTAGTCTTCCTATTAGACCCAGTTCCTTGGGGACAGAGCCCCCATCTTATAATCTTGTTCCCCACATAAAGCCGGACCCAGGCAGAGCACATGCTGTTGCTCAGTACTTGGTCAAACGCCTTTTCCCCACTGTTGATTCATGACGATTGAATAAATCCCAGGCAATGGTTCTTTTTAGAAGATGCTTGGTGGTGAATCCATACACAGGAAGTACAGAATATGGAGATTACTGGGAGAGGAAGGATCATTTCAAAACAGGATTTGTGCACAGAGACGTTCACTAGAGTGTTGTTTATAACAGCAAAAAGTGGAGACAACTTAAGTGTTCCTCAGTAGGGAAAGTTCCTCGGTAGGGAAATATATGTGTGTGTGTGTGTGTGTGTGTGTGTATATATATATATATATATATATTTTTTTTTTTTAAGACACGGTCTTACTCTGTCACCCAGGCTGGAGTGCAGTGGAGAGATCACGGCTCACTACAGCCTCTGCCTCCTAGGCACAAGCGATCCTCCTGCCCCAGCCTCCTGAGTAGCTGGGACTACAGGTACATGCCACCATGTCTGGCTAATTTATGTATTTTTTGTAGAGACAAGGTTTGCCATGTTGCCCAGGCTGGTCTCAAACTCCTGGGCTCAAGCGATTTTCCTGCCTTGGCCTCCCAGCGTGCTGGGATTACAGGCATGAGCTACTACACCCGGCCAGTAAGCAGCTATTTTAAAGAATAAGGTAGAGCCAAATGTTCAAAAAGATAACCAAGAAGAATTAGTCGGTATGATGCCATTTATGTAAAAAAGGACTAAAACGTTGCATACATATATAAATACACGTGACGCATACACAGAAACATTTTGGAAGGATGCACAAAAAACTTCATATTGGTTATCTCTGGGGAGTGGACTAAGAAGTCAGAAGTGGGACCGTTAGTCTGTTACTTAATTTTCCTGTTAGTACTTGAATTTTAAAATTATGACTGTATTATTGCTTTTATGTTTATTTTTTAAACAACAAACTAGTTGTTTAAGCAAGCTATTTTTGGACGGCAATGAGAAAAGTTAACTCTAAAAGATGCCCCTCCCAGGGGCAGGGGTGCGGCAAGGCGGAGTGGGGTGGAGAGGGAGGGCCCAGTTGAAGGCACACATTGCCTTTCACTCTGTGACTCTTGGCTCCCTCTGCTTTCGGTCGCTGGCCAAACCAAACAGCCTTCCAGCTTTGTCCTATGAGGTAGAAACAAGATGGACCACGAAAATGTTCTGAATCACAGCCTTGGGGCGGCTTGAGTTAGGACTTCCTGGACATTCACCGACCACTGCCAGCTGCCACCAACCTTGCTCTGGCAAGCCATGTACCCTACAGCACAGTACATGGATGACACTGATCACATAGATGAGGACTCCATAGTTTGGGGGTGAATCAAGTTACTGTCTCACTCAAAACCCACCAATGGCCCATCTCTGCTTGTTGTAAGGTCCAAATTTACCTTGTATTAGCATTCAAGGCTTTCCATGGCTCAGTCCCACTCTTATCTTTTCAACCTCATTTGCCACGACTTCTGAGTATATGCCAACATATACACCAGGACTCCCTGGGTTGGAATCTGGGCGGTGCTACTTACCACTCTGACAGTAGGTAAGTCACTTGCCCCTTCAGTGCCTGTTTCCTTATCTGGAAAGTAGGGAGGATAAGAATAGCACCCGCACCATAGGACTGACATGGAACTGTGTGCATTAACAAATGTGTGTGCGGAACGGTGCCTGCCATACAGTAGGTACTTCCCACCCTCACTCCATGGTTCTGGCCGGAATGCCTTTCCTGGCCACAGTCCTGGTCATTTTTCAGAGGCTCTATCTGGCAGCACCCCATCATGAGGCCTTCCCTAATCACCCCAGGTACCAGTGGTTCTTGGACATCCAGAATCACGTGGGGAACTTGGTGAAGTGCAGATTCTTCTATCTAACTTCTCAGGATCCCACTGGAGTCTGACACGGCCCAGGAAGCTGCACCCAGGTGATACCCATATGTGTAGTGCAGGCTCACGCTTGGAGTAGGTCAGTACTTGGAAGGCTACCTTCTGCTGTCTCTCCTAGGGAACAGGCTTGGTCCTATTCATCTTCCTATTTTCTACAATGTCTCATGCATGTTAGGCTCCTGACAAATGCTTTTGGACTACTCATGACCTGCTTGGGAGAAGGGCTCACCATCTTATGCCTTCCTGCCCTCTCTCTGATGCTTATGGCACTAGTGTGAATGTGGGTGCCCTCATGAGAAGTTTGTGGTATAGCTGATGCCACTTAGACCACAGATTCCAAGCAGGCTCACTGGCTTTTCCCAGGTCTATCTATCTTCCAATAGATCTGTAGGGAAAGTAGTCCACTTGGGTTTTCTTTAGCTTTCCATTAAGAAAGAAAGTGAGAAGCCTTCCTCAGCTAGGAGTACTATCAGTCACTTGGGGGAAATCTTTAAAAATCAAGCCTAGCCTGACCACTCCAGACTGGATTCTGAGCACCATGTAGGTTCGAGGCGGGGTCTAGGCAATGGACCAGGTTCTGCAGGTGATTCAGATGACACCCTTGATGATGAACCAGAGCACCACCCCAGGTTCTCAGGGGGGGCTGTGCTTCAGCCAGGCATGCAGAGGGGCTGGCACTTTTGAGGACATAAGGCCCTTCCCCAACATAACCAGCCTCTTGGCCTAGGGGCCAGCCCTATTCATTTTACCCTTGTTCTTTAGCAAAGCAAGTGAGTAGATGCTGGGGAAAGTCAAGCATCCTTGGGAAAGAGACTCTGGAGAAAGAGGGCAGGGTTGTCCTTAGTGGAAAGGCCAAAGTGCCCTAGAAGACTCAACATCCTCTATTTAAAATTCAATCTCTTTCTTTAAAACCCAAAAGCTTCCTGTTAGTTCCAGCTCCTGTATTTCTCAGCTCACATCAGCTCTGTGAAATAAGGTCTCAGGCTAGAATCCACCCTACAGCCAGCTTTCGAAGGCCCTTTCTGGACCTCTGCAGGTAGCACACAAGTTGCCTCAAAGACAGGGTAGAAATGTTCTGTTTTGTTATTTTTTAAAGTTTCCTGAAAGTTTAAGAATAAAAAGGGAGTGAAAGCTTCTGCTCTGTCAGTAGGAAATCCACCCCCCTGTCCCCAGCTGTGCCCTGAGAGCCTCACAGATTTCCTGAAGTTAAAAACAAACACTGTGACCATTTCTACTGCTTGCAAGATTTAATTCTTCCTTGAATATAAATAAGGCAGCATGAAACACCAAGAGCGCCACTGCTTTCTGCTTTAGAAGCAGCTTTGGTGCAGAAAAGATTCTCATTTCCCCACCGAGTTCTGCTGTCTCCGTATAAATAAGAAGCTGAAGATTTTTTTTTTTTTTTTCCAGTGAACTTTCTCCTGGAAGCAAAGGAGAAGCTGTGGGAGATCGAGGCACAGGTTTGGCTTCTGGAGGCTGTTTTTTGGTTATTGGGGTCTCTTCAAAGCAAAACCGGATCAGGATGAAGCGGGGAAAGGCATGGGCCATAAATAAATAAGGAAATTTGCCCCGATTCTACAAATGCATCTGATGGAATGAGGAGGGTGGGGCTGTGAGGGGTTCGGGGTAACTCCAGGCTGCTGTTAGGGACACACTTGAGCTGATTCATTCCCTGGAGTGCCCCGCAGCTGGGTCTAGGGAGAGGTAGGCCCAAGCACGTGTTCAGTCTAATTCCAGCTCACACTGGAAGCCTTCCTACAGGTTTGGTTACCCTGATCACAGCCGAGCTGCCCCACCAGGAATTAACCCTGGCTGGGCAAAGGGTCCATTTTCTCAAGCTTTCTGAGGCTGGTTGAGAGAACTCCTAGGGATGGGGGAAGGATCTCCTTCCTTCAGTTTATGGGGGAACTGGGCACCCCTGTCCAGTTTTTTTGTGCTCTCTGGAAGGCAAGGCCGGCTGAAACCCTGGAGGGAGAACACAGGTATATTCTCGACCCTGGCCCCCTGCAAGGGTAACTGAAGTGATGGTGAGAGAAAATCTCAAAGAGCCAGTGAAGCCACAGGTGGAGAAGAGGCTTCCTGATCCCCCTGAACCAGACCTGGAGATGGAGCACCTCATCGAAGAAGTCCACTGTCTTACAGTAGAGACTTTGCTGCAGGACGCAGGGCCAGAAGAGGTTGAGAGGCTTGGCCCTGCGCACAGCCTCTGGGAGTGCCATGGCCTCAGGCGCCTTGCGGTTGCCAATGAAGAAGTGATAGAGCTTCTTTTCCAGCTGTCCTTTGCCACAGTCACCCTGTGTGTCTCTTTTTCCAGGTCAGCTTCTACCTTTAGCATCCATCCTCCCCCTACCACAATGAGAGTCAGAGAGACCAGCTTTGGAGAGAATAAAGAGAGGTGCAGGGCTGCTGAGCTGGCATCCAGTGTGGCAAATGACATCCACCATGCTCGGGATCCAGTACATTGGGGAAAGGACAGCAGAAGGGGGTGCACCTGAGTGAGAAGCATAGCTGAAAAAGTGGCTGGGTTTCTCTATGCCACCAAGTACCCATTTCTGTATGACAGAGACGTTAGTCACTCGGGCCTCGAATTTATACAAGGTCTTTTCTCCAAATAGTATAAAAAAGTGGCAGCCATGGCGGGACCACTATTGTGCAGGATGTGGATCAAAGTTGGACATTCCCACACCTGTCCCTGTTAGTGCTTTGGCTGCAAGATGGTCAGGCCAGGGGCTCCTGGCAATAGCGGTGCTGGGTCTTAACACGGTTCCCTGTCAGCCTTCTTGTAGATCCTCTGCTCATATTCAAGTACAGACTGGATCTGGGATGCAAAAAGAATTACACCAAATCCAATATTTGCATTGTCTCTAACTCAGGGTCCACAGCATGTTCTGCCACCATCTTGGCCATTCATGGTGATCGAGAAGTAAACTGCAAGGGATCAGTCCCTAAACCCAAATAACAGCTTTACCAACAGATCCCAATGGTATGAAAGCAAACCAGCTTCCCGCTGAAATTCTGTTTCCTCTGTACTGTAGGGCTTGGCTTCCTGGCAGGCTGAGCATGGCTCCCACGAAAGCCCGCCTTGTCCCCAGAACAGGGCTAGCAGATGCCACCAGGGGTGTGAACGTGAGGGATGCCCTCATCTTAGCTTGAGGGTCCCACATGCTCTACAAGACGTCAGCTTTTTGGGGTAGGCTGGCGTGGTCTGAGGGGACATGTAGGGAATACTCGCTAATGAGTGCTGGGGCATTCTTGAGCATCTCATAGAAGGAGTCCAGTGTCTTACGGTAAAGACTTCGTTGCAGGACGAAGGGCCGGAAGAGGTTGAGGGGCTCGGCCCTGAGCACGGCCTCCGGGAGTCCCATGGCCTCAGGCACCTTGCAGTTGCCGATGAAGAAGTGGTGGAGTTTCTTCTCCAGCAAGCTCTTCTCCAGGAAGCAGAGCAACTCATGCAGACGAGCGTCCAGCTGCCCCGCCTTCCAGTCGGCCGCCTGCCGGAGGAGTAGGAGGTGCAGCAGGGCCGTCTTCAGGTGGTAGCTGCTGAGCCCGCTGGGGCCGGTCAGGCGGCTCTGCTTGGAAAGCAGGAAGGAGGCTATCTGCAGGCAGCTGAGGTGGCAGGCGCCCTCGGGCAGCGCCTTCAGTGTCATCCTGAGGAAGTGTCGCTCGTAGACAGCAAAGGACAGGAGCCAGTCTGTGCTGGAGGCTGGGGTGCCCTCAGAGGGCTCCCTGGGAAGGTGGGAGACAAAGTACAGGTCCGAGTCATCACACTGGATCACAGGAATCAGGTTGAAGGGCATGAACTTTCCTGAACGGAACTTGATCTTCAGGGACCCCGGGCTGTCCAGCTGGCCAAAGGCCAGGTCGAACTCGTACTTGTGGGCGATGCCGTGCCAGGCTCTGGTGAGGGCCGTCTGGAACCACTTCATGACTTGCATCGTGTCCAGGTACAGGGAATCTGTGGCACACAGCAGGTTCTCCATGTCGCCGCAGGGAGGCGCCATGCTGTTCCTGCCGTGCAGGAGACACAGCATGTCTTCCCCAAGCTTGGTCTTGCCACAGATGCAGCTCAGTGTGTCCCCGTCAGCGCGGACCACCTTGATCTGGCCGTAGCCCTGGCGATCCAGGGGCACTGAGCGGCCGGAGCACCAGAGCTCTGGGTGGAAGCGGTAGGGCTCGGGGGGTGTGAAGGGCACAAAAAGGTGGCACAGCAGCGGCCTGTCCACCTGCCAGTTCTCATACATGCTGTCCACGCCAATGAAGTCCTCCACCTCCATGTCAGTGTCCCGGTTGCAGAGGCTCCTCAGGGCTTCCAGCAAGTCATCTACGAAGCCTTCCAGGAACTCCCGGGTACGGGCTGCATCGGCCGTGGCCCCCCGGATGCAGCGCTCATAAAAGTGGCCAAGCGTGGCCTTGTTGGGCAGGGTGAGGCCCTGCAAGGGAGTGCCCCCCAGCCCAGGCAGCTCATCCTCCTCACCACCCAGGCACTCAGGTGAGGGCCCCTCCTGGTGGTCCTGGCGCCACACCTCGATCATCAGGAAGAGGATCATGCAGAGGGTGCTCCAGAGGTCCCATGCCACACGTGTCTCATTCTGCTGCCTGCCCTCCTCCGCCACCTGCTCCAGTGCCTCCTTCTCGGCTGCCAGCCGAGCCACCTCCTCCTCCAGGCGCAGCTGCTCCAGCTGCAGCTTCTCCTGGTGCGCCTGCATCTTGCGGATGATCTCCTCCTCGTTCTCAGGGACCGTGGTGTTCTCCCGCGGGAACAGCAGCGGATGGTTGATGATGGCCGTCACCACCACCAGACACACGCGGAACAGCCCCATGGCCATGGTTGGAGCTTTCCTGGGAACAGAGGGAGACAGATGGTTACACCAAACTTCCCTCAATGCCACTTCGTCCCTGGACCCCGCACTAACCTCAGCCCCTCAGGGCTGATTAACGTCTTAGTTCTCCCACCTAACCCATCGAGAGCTCCCTGTGGCTGCCTCAGGAGCTTCAGTCTAGCCATGGAAGAGCCCCAAAGGCCTACCCTGGGGTAGACATCTGTTTTTGTCCTACCCAGACATTCCTGGATGGCAGCAGCACTGCACTGTTCCTGGGGACCAACCCTTTTCTCCTACCAGTCCTTATGGCCAGGGCGAGGATATACCCACCTCCAAGCTCCTGGGATGGGCTCAAAACCCAGGCCCAAGACAATCAGACATTCTGCCGCCCAGCTACAGCTAGAGCGATTGGTTCTGGGGTGAGCATTTGATCCAATTCGGACCAATGAGAGACAGATGTAGGGTGTGTTGGGCCTAATGGGAAGAAAAACTCATCCTGTTGCGAGTTTGGTTGCTAGGTCGCTGAGGGAACAGGATTATACCTGAAGTGGGCTCTCGCGAAGGGAGCCCGCCTAAGAAAGACACCAACATAGAGGAAAGCAGAACCCCCCTCCCCACACTCAGCTCTGCTGGAAGGCATTGCTGTCTGAGCTCTTTAGTCATACTAAAGAAACCCTTTTTAAGTCAGTTTGAGTGGCCTTTCCACCACTTGAAATCAAAATAGTCCTGAATAAAATATCCCCTTCTCTCCCAAGTGAATGTCATCTTCCTGCAATACAGTAAAGCCTAGTGGTTAAGGGAGAAAGGGCTAGGTTCCAAACCAGCACTGTTAACTGAATAGCTGTGTGACGCTGGGCATGTTAACACACCTCTCTGAGCCCTGGTTTCCTTACTGCACAAGGGGAAAGCAATAGTATCTCACAGGGTCACGGTACTGATAGATGCAATGATACCTGCAAACTGCATGGCCCAGTGACCAGTGCATAGCACATATTCACTGAACAATAACTTTCGGAAGTAGATTTGAGCCCTTATCCTCCTCTTCTGTAAACATCTCCTTCTGACCTGGAAGAGCTTACCCCAAATTCAGACACACTCTCCTGGCTTTTGTCTTTCCCCAGGACAATCTTGGTGACGACCAGAGAGCAAAGAGTCACTAGTTTCTTCCCACCAGGCATCTGAACTTTAAATCTGACTTCTTAGTTGTGAAAGGAGGCACTCTTCCCCTAGGATAAGTGAATTTTTAAGCCTCAAGTGACTTTTGGAGAAAGGCTAATCCCTACAATCTCTGCAAATCAAAGTGTGGTTCATGGACCAGCAGCTGCAGTATCTCCTGGAGCTTGTTAGCAATGCAGAATCTCGGCCCCACCCACACCTACTGAATCGGAATCCACATTTTCATACCATCTACATAAAAATCTGAGAGGCACTGTCTTACGCTGCAAGCCTTACTTACACCCTCTCCTCTCCTCAGCAGAAACCCTGGGACTTAACAATCTGCTATTTCCACACTGAAACTATCCCCCTCCTTGCTTGGGACCTCCGTGAAGGAAGCAAATGGCCAAATGCAAATCAGTTGAGGTCCTGAGGTTGTTGAGAGCACAGGGCTCTTCGTACCATGCCCTGGTGCACGCCAGCACTGGCTGATAGGAGCTACTGTGCCAGCCTGAGCCCCATTCCCTTTGGCTTGAGCCCCTGACCTGGAATTTGCACAATGAAATTCTTGTCCTAATGGTGCCTAGGACAGGGATTTGTTTCCAGGTAGATACCTCTGCAGGTTGTCCCTGGCAAGTGGCAGTATGGAGATGGACTGAGTTGGCTGCTGGTCATGCCTGGACAAAGCTTGCTGCTCAGATGTGACTCAGACATTCCACCCCATACACAACTGGACAGGTCTGCAGGAACCAAAAGGGTTGGGGAGTGGAGAAGGTCCGTCCTCCACCCTGAGGATTCTCAGCGTACGCCTCAGAGGTGAGCTCTGAAGCGCTTACAGGTTTCCGCTGGAGGAGGAAAGCGGGGACAGGATAAAGTGGAGGAAGTCACACTGCAAGGTGGGTGGGGTAAGGAAAAAGTGCAGGGGGCAGCGAGCCAGCTTTCCTTCCCCAAGCCAAGGAGCAGCTTGCTGGATAGTCGCAGAAACAGGTCAGCTTGGTTTCTACATTCAACAAACATCAACAGAAAGTTTTGCCAGGGAGGGTCCAAGGCATAACTAACTGCGAGGCTGGGTGATTAACATGGGTGAGAATGTTAACACAAAGGTGGAGAGTACTCATAGCAGAATATCAGGCAGCAGCCAGTTAGGAGATAATTTGGGGGGTTTTAGGGTCCTTCAAGGCACCTGGATCACAGGCAGCCACCTTTGGACACAATGGGCCTTGACCAGTCACAGTAATGGCCCAGACAACCACCTACCCAAGTTCCGTGTCAACTCAGGGCAGGATGCCACGAACAGGGGAGTGGGGCCGTGGACAAGCCCTATGGTTGGGAACCCTCCCTGTGTCTACGCCACACTTCACGGTGCTACTTGCTACATCCTCATTCCTGCCAGAGGAGGAAGAGCTGTAAGAGCCTCCTTGTATTGGCGCAGGCAAGGTTCAGAACTCCAAACCAACTGAAGGGACCAACTCTGTGTGCAAGGGGAAAAGAGGAAGACTCGAGAGGAGACAGACTGGGTCAGAACCCAGTATGTGCACCTACTGGAGGTGACTTCGAACACATCACTCCACTTCTCAGAACCTCAGTTTCTTCATATGCAACATGAGAATAATCATATCTGCTGTTATAAAGCTTTAACGAGATAATGCATGTAAAGCGCTCAGCAACAGGCTTGCCCCTGAGCAAGTTTTCTTATAAAAGAAACTGTGATGGGATGGAAATACGCAGATGACCCTGCCTGCTGGGGTTCAGGGTAGAGTGCGCCGCAGACACCCCTACAAGGAACTTTGGCAGGAGGTAGGCAGCGAATAGTAGCACTGATAATTGTAGGATTACAGACAAGACTCAACAGAAGCACCAGGGAAACAGGGCACCAGCCCGGGGAAGGACTGCAAGGAAAGGGGGCCTGGGCTGTAGACCCAGCAGACCTGTGTTCTAACCTTGAGTGACTACAAGTGGATCACGCAGCCTCTGCGCTCCCACGCTTTCCCTGTGAGAAGGAATTAATAACACTGCCTCCTTCATAGGGATGTTGGGAAAGACGAGTGAGATCATATACCTTGGGTGCTTAGCACCGTGCCTGGCACAGGGCAGGCTCCTTCTCCTCAGCATCCACCTACTTCTGCTTTCTCACCTGCTGAGCACAGCAGCCCTGCCCGAGCCCCAGGCACGGAGAGTAAACACACGCTCAAAAGTGCTCTGAAAGCACAAGATGTTCCGCTGCTATTTCTCTTTCTTGGCACACCCCTGGGTCCGCCCTGGCCCCCAGCAAAGGGGAGAAGACTTCAGAGCCTGGGATCCTCCTGCAGGTCAGGGGTTCCCTCTGACTCACTTTCTGACGTAAACCATCTCCCCACTTCCCCGGATCCGATCCCAGCTGTCATTTGGCTCCTTGTTAAACTCTGCACAGGCTGGCTCTGTCTACAGCACCCTATGGGATAGGACAGGCTGAGGCAGAGAATAGGGCTGTGGCCGCTCAGGGCCCACTAGATGGGGCTCAGTTTGAAGCCTCTGCTCTTTCCTCCTCCCAAACCCAGTCATAGAGACACCGCCCTGGGGACCCCAGGGGTCAGAAGAACCTCCTGCAGGCCAAGGGGATTCCAAAATAAACCTTAAAAACTAGTTCATGCCATGATGGGAAGGAGGAGCCAACAAACCCCATTATACCCTCCTCCCTCTGGAATTCAGGCACAACTGACCAGCATTAACATTAAAACAGAGATCCTAAGAGTGACAAAACAGGCCGGGCGCGGTGGCTCAAGCCTGTAATCCCAGCACTTTGGGAGGCCGAGACGGGTGGATCACGAGGTCAGGAGATCAAGACCATCCTGGCTAACACGGTGAAACCCCGTCTCTACTAAAAAATACAAAAAAACTAGCCGGGCGTGGTGGCGGGTGCCTGTAGTCCCAGCTACTTGGGAGGCTGAGGCAGGAGAATGGCGTGAACCCGGGAGGCGGAGCTTGCAGTGAGCTGAGATCCGGCCATTGCACTCCAGCCTGGGCGTCAGAGGGAGACTCCGTCTCAAAAAAAAAAAAGAGTGACAAAACAGACTCTGTAGCAATAAGATACCAAATTTCAATGCAATATAGCATCACATGAGATAGCAGGCCTTGAAAGAAATCAAAGTATTTTACCCCAAAATATAATTTCTTTGACATATTTTGAAATGGCCCTGCAAAGCTGTCTATTGTCAGGAAAATCTACATTCTATACAGTTTCCTTCCCTTTCCAGGTCTCTTCCTGATCCAGGAGAGATTAACTAAGAGTCTGGCACCTTTTTAGGTCTGACAGAGATGTACCATCTCCTCTCTCTGAAATCCACTTCCTGGGACTTCATCTACATAGTAAGAACCATGGTCTCCATGTCCCTTATCCCAGACACTCCTTTCTACTGATTCCAGGTCTTTAGATAATAACTTACTTAACTCATTCAACCAACTACCAAGTCAGAAAATCTTTGAATCCACCTGTGACCAGGAAGTCACTCCTTGCCCTCACTTCAAGTTGTCCCATCTTTCTACACCAAACTAACATATTCCTTACACATGCATTGATGAATGTCTGCCTGTAACTTCTGTCTTTTTTTTGGGGGGGGTGGTGGAGGAGTAAGTCTCATTGTGTTACCCGGGCTAGAATGCAGTGGAGTGATCTCAGCTCACTGCAACCTCAACCTCCCAGGTTCAAGCAATTCTCCTGCCTCAGCCTCCTGAGTAGCTGGGACTACAGGTGTGCCCCACCATGCCCAGCTAATTTTTGTATTTCCAGTAGAGACAGGTTTTCACCATATTGACCAGGCTGGTCTCGAACTCCTGACCTCAAGTGATCTGCCTGCCTCGGCCTCCCAAAGTGCTGGGATTACAGGCGTGAGCACCTGGCCTGCCTGTAACTTCTGTCCCTCTAAAATGTGTAACATCAAGCTGTAACCCAACTGTCGGGGGCACATGTTTTCAGGATCTCTTGGGACTGTGCCTCACGCCTTGGTCACTCAAATGGGTTCAGAATAAATCCCTTCAAATATTGTATAGAGTTGACTTCTCCACAAAAGGGAAGGAAGCAGGGCATTCTGACATTCTGATACAGGACGGGTAGTGAGGAGCCTCTCACAAACCATGGATATGTGTATATGTGTACATGTACTTGCACATACCAGCACATGCCTCCCCAAAGAGTACCCTACTCCCAATTCCAAGGATGTCCACCTCTGCCTTGGCCCAAAGTTCTCACCTCTACCAGGCTCTCCCACACTTGTGGTCTGAGACATCAGCTGGCGGGTTTGGCTTTGAGAATAAACCTGTGTCACTTGGCGGGTTTTTTTCTGTCTGCTTGCCAGGAAGCCAGAAGGAAGCCTGCTGAATTCCTTTCCACCTCCGCCCTTGTCCACAGAGAGGGGCAGCCCATGCAGTTCACAGCTAAAATTAGCCTGGCAATGCTGGGGTCACGGGGCGACAGGGGCTGAGGGAAGACGGAAGTTCTGGGTGGCCCGGACAGAGGGCTGCAGGTGGCTCGCCAGGACCAGTGGTTTACTCAGACCCTTACTCTGAGGCTGGCCAGAAGCCAAGACCCTGGGGGAAATCCAAGACGGCTTCCTTCCTTCACTGAGGTCCCTCACTCCTGGGTCCCCCAGAGCCTGCAGCACTCCCCACCATCGCTTAATCCAATAAACACCACAAAGCATTGTCTAACAGCCATAGCTCTCCCCTTTCTCAAGCCCTCACTAGGATGTACTGGGCACTGCACACACTGACCACTGTAACCTTCTAAGAGGTGGGTGCCATCCCCGTTTTGCAGATGGGTTAACCAAAGCCCAAGAGACGAAGTCATTTTCTAGCCACAGGACTAGAAAAGCCATAGCTGGGCTGAGATTCAAGCTCATTCTCTCTGTCTTTGCCAGCAAAGTTCAAGTTTTTCCACTGTGCTACATGTACGGAGCACATACTGAGTTCGAGGAACATGCTGGACGAGTATGGCCTGACCCCCGGTAGCAAAAGCATTACAATCCACGTGGGAAGGTAGACAGCCACTACGTATGGAGTCCCCAGACAGAATGAGATGTGGGGCACAAAAGGCACTTGAGCTACAGGCTGCAAAATGCAGAGGAGGGAGGGAGCTTCCTTCCTGTTCTCTGAGGGCCTCTCCTTGTCTGGTGCTCTCCCTGCCCTCACCTGTTGGGGAGATGTCGGTGTGCAACCCCTTGGCTCCACCTTCACCTCCTCCTCTCCTTCCAGACAGAATTCCTACAACCAACCAGGAAGAGTAGGAGCCTGTGTCCGGCCCCACAACTTGTTCATCACACCGCTTTTGCCCCACTGCCCACCTCCTCCCACCGAGAGTTGGCTGACCATAGCCTTAAGCAGCATGGGTCAGGGCTGCAAGGATGCCGAGAAGAAGAGGAAGAGCGCGGCAAGCCCAGAGCCGCAAACGCACCCTTTCCACCTACTTTCCAGGACCCATTTTCTTGGCCGCCCGGTATTCCCTCTGGGACAGTGGTTCTCAACCTGCTTAGCATCAACAGTGCCACCTGGCAACTTGTTAGAAATGCGAATTTTCACAGGCAACCTCTGACCTGCTGATCAGAAATTCTACGGCTGGGGCCCAGCATCTGTGTCTCAACAAGCCCTCTAGGTCATTCTAATGCCCGCTCATGTCTGAGAACCATCCCTTCCCAAACCAGGCATCCTCTGGGTAGGAGGGTGGGGCTCCTGCAGTGTTGCAGCAGCCCACATCCTGGAAATTGCCAAGGGCTTGCCCAGCACGCAGCCTGACAGATGCAATTAGCTCTGCTAATTACAACAGCAAAAGAAGGCCTGGCCCTGGCGTCACGTTCAGAGCCAAAAGGAGCAGCTGATAGGTTTCCTTTACGAAATGGAATAAAGGACTGGCTGATGGCAGGGGAAGGCGCTTTTAGCCCAGGCCTTGGGGGTGACTTGGTTCCCTTTCACTCTCTAGGTTCTGGGTCCTCCAAGAAAGAAGGAGCCAAGGGAGACCCGGACTGCCATGAGTTTGGGCTGAACTCCTACTGTATCCTGGCCTTGTGCTGCAGTTTCTCAGCCCCAGCTTATGAGGTACACAGTTGTTGGGGGAAAAGCAAGCCAAAAATTTAAGCAAGTCAGAATACAGAGTTGAATTTGGGTTTCTTTATTTTACAGAGGTAGAAACTGAGGCCTCAAGAGGAGCCATGCTAGGCCTGGAGGGTGGGTGGAGTGGAAGAGGCAGGCTGAGCATCATCCCGTGGACCCTCCCAGGGAGCACCTGGCAGTGATTCCAGCACAGAACAGGGGAAGGGTGGTGAAAACTGAAGATGTTTTCATGACTAGCCATTTACGAAGCAGGTACCCGATACCAGGCAGGATGCTAAGTACTCTGCATGTGTTTTGTCACTTAACTGTCACAACCTCATTTAGGTAGTCGCATTAAAACTCTTACAGATGAAGAGACTGATGTTCTGGGAAGGTCACTGGGTGGCCTCTAGGATTTCTGAGTCTGCAGTGCATGACTGAATGTGAGCAGCACCTAGGCTGAGTCTGCCCCTCCCTCTGGTCTCCTTCCACCCCCTCAAGGGACTGATGGAAAACTGAATGAGTCCCTTCTCTTCCCTCCTTGTTGCCTAACTCAGGACAGAGGACACAGCACAAATGGCTCAGTAACACTGGATCTGAATGTGTCACTGCTCAGCCTGATTGGCTCCCATCCTTCCAGGACAGTGGGAGAGGAGAAAGGCCTTATCCCAGCAAGTGCAACGCCTCAGAGCTGCTCCCACCAGGGCATCTCTGGCTGGGTCCCTCTTCACTTGCATTTTAAAAAGGGGACAGGAGAGGGAATATAGGGGGGCAGTTGAGCAGACTGGGGCTGGAGGCTGGGCCCTGGAAGGGAAGGGAGGGACAGGCAAATAAAGGAAGTGAGGAAAGAGGAAGGAAGAGGACCAACAAAAAATCATTGAGAAAGTAGGTGGAAAGGGTGCGTTTGCAGCTCTGGGCTTGCCGCGCTTCCTCTTCTTCTCGGCATCCTTGCAGCCCTGACCCCATGCAGTCACCTGAGCCCTCTCCCACTGAGCAGGACCATCATGTTGGCCAGCTCACCTTCCCCAGACCTGCCACCCTGTGGCCACTGGGCTCCTTCCCTTCCTCTCTCCAGACACCTGTCTCGAGGACCTAGGTTGTAAAATCAAGTGTCTGGGAGGGCCAGCCCGCAGGGAAAATGAGCGGGGCTGTGGTGGACAGTGAGAGGAGGGGACACTGGTCAACTGGATGGCACATGCTTTGTCTGAAGGGGTGAGTCCCCATGCCACACATTCTGTGCACCTGGAATGGCAAGATCTTTTTTTCCCTAAGAAAAGCCACTAATCTGGACTTTATCAAAATCCTCTCATTTTTAAATGTTGGCTGCTATTTCAAAAATTCTTTAAAAACCATGTGAGCAACACTGGGTGCAGTGGCTCACACCTGTAATTCCCAGCACTTTGGAAGGCTGAGACAGATGGATCGCCTGAGCTCAGGAGTTCGAGACTAGCCTTGGCAACATGGTGAAGCCCCGTCTCTACCAAAAATATAAAAAAATTAGCTGGGCGTGGTGACCCATGCCTGTGGTCCCAGCTACTCAGGAGGCTTAGGTGGGAGGATCGCTTGAGCTTAGGAGGCAGAGGTCACAGTGAGCTGAAATAGTGCCACTGCACTCCAACTTGGGTGACACAGTGAGACCCTGTCTTGAAAAGAAAAGAAAATGAAATAAAATATGTTAGTGACCACCCAGAGCCTGTGGGCTGTGGTCTGCAACCCCCCATGAAGCATTCCTCAAGGTAACCCCTAACCCGGGACTCTCCTTACTCCTACCCCATCAGCAACTGCTCAGCAAATCCACTATTTCCTCTGAGTCCATGACTCCCTGAAATACCGGCTCCACCTTTCTCCCCAAACCTAGGCCTGACTCTACTCCTGTGCCTCCTCGTTGGCCCCAGCAATCACACTTGGGATAATCCTAACCAGCACTTATGAGGGCTGACTCTGTGCCAGGCCTTGCAGGAGCTTAGTGTAAATGCCAGAGCAGATTTTCTTCCTTCCCCATGGCCTCTGCAAGGACTAGAAGAAAAGAGAAAGAGGCTTTGTTGGGTTGGCATCCTGATGACTTTTTCTAAGTCCCTCCCTCTTCCAAGAGCGAGCCTTGAATACACTTAATGCTTTGGGTGGGTGGGACTGGGCACCCCCTGAGTCCAGCCAGTGTGTGCACATGCGGACAGCAGAGGCTCACCTAAGCCAAAAGGCCTAATGGTGCCGCACTAAGGAGCACTTGGTATTACAGTAAGGTCTGTGGGCCCCAGGAGCCCTGACTGTCCCTCCCTAACCCAGGGGAGAGCCCAGACTGACTGACTGGGATGCTGGGCTCAGAAGCACCCGGGGGTCAGTCTGGACCTTGGTGAGGTGGGGCAGCAGGACAGACAGCAGAGAGGGGAGAGCTCCAGCCCAGTGCCCACCTGAGGTGGCCCGACCGCCGAGCCGGCGGGGAAGGACACACGGGGCAGGAGCTGCCCTGTTTGCTCCAGCGAGCCTCTGTTGTCTGCACGTGAGCACGCTGGCTGCACTCACAGGACGTGCTGCTCACACCCGTCGAAAGCATTACGTGCTCTGAAGGCCCACTCTCAGAAGAGGGAGCGGTTTCAAAAAGTCACCAGGATGCCAACTCTATCCTCAGGACTGGGTCATGGGGGTGGTCTGCCAGCCAGCAGAGGCACAGGAAGGACAGAGGGCTGGACTCTGCCAACTCTGGGTGGGTGAGCCACATCCTTCCTGTTCCCGCTCCTCCGCCGGCTGAGCAGATGGAGAAGGCAGGGAAGCCATCCTCTCCCAGGAAGGACAGAGTGTCCCTCCGTCCAGCCGCTCTGCCTGCCTCCCCCAGCAGGACATCGCAGAAATCTCAGCATCTTGGGACAGACAGACAGACAAAGGCCTGATCTCTATGGCCGGGTTGTGGAGAGGACAGTGAGAAGAGATTACAAGGAGTCAAACAGTAGCAGAGACAAGGAGGGGGCTCCCCTGCAACCCCTGAGCTCTGGCCCACACCGCCTTTTCTCCCACCCATCCCCTCCAGGGCATCTCAGATACGTTCAACTGTGTGGGTTGAATGGCAGCCCTCAAAATATACATCCTCACGCTAGTCCCCAGCCCCTATGAATGTGACCTAATTTGGGAAAAGGGTCTTTGCAGATGTGATTAAATTAAGGATCTTGAGATGAGATCATCCTGGATTACCTGGGTGGGCCTTAAATCCAATGACAAGTATCCTTATGAAGTGACAGGAAAGAGAGAGACAGAGGAGAGGTGAGGGGAGATGGAGGCCGGGATGGGAGTGATGCTGCCACAGCTGAGGGTCACCTGAGCCAACAAGAGCTGGAAGAGGCAAAGAGGGACTCTCCTCTAGGGTATCCGGAGAGAGTGTGGCCCTGATACTTTGATCCTGGCCTCCAGAACTCTGAAAATAAATGCCTGCTGTCTTAAGCCCTCCCCGTGTGTGGCAACTTGTTGTGGCCACCTCAGGAGACTACTGCAGTCTCAAATCGCGATGCACCCTCCTCTCTCCCAGCCAGCTCCCCTTGCTGACCTTCCTCTTTGTTGGAGTATCTCCAGTCTCCCCAGCCACCTCTGACCTGGCCTTTGCTCTGCACCAAAGCCCGGGGATTCCATGTGAAATGGTATCTCTCTCACATACTGGCCAGCGTAGGCCTTTGGGGTCAGCTCGTCTGAGCTCTCCCTAACACCCCAAAACCCCCAGTTAGCTCCCCAACCCTGCACGTCTCCCCTCCCCATTTCAATGGAGTCTTGTTTCCATGGGACACAAGTCAACGCTTTAAGAATGTTCAAGGCCTGGCCCAACCAGCCTCAGAAGTCCTCTCGGTGCCCTCTCTGCCTGGCCCGGCCACTTCAGATCATCTCCTGTCCCCCAGATACCTCCTGCACCTCCCCACCATTCCCGGAAACATCCATGCTTCACCTCTGTGCTGGCCGAAACCCTACCCAACTGACCTCACAGCAAGCCCATCTCAGAAACCACTTCCAAGGAGCCTTCCAGGATCCCAAGACAAATCCCTTTCTTCTAAGGGATAGAAGAACAGGGGAGGGGGACATAGGAATTAGGCCTCACTAAGTGCAGCCAGGCCCCTCATGTAGGTCAGGTGGTTCTGTAGATGCACCGGCACACAGCAGGCACCCAACTGTGGCTGGTCCCGTGTGTCTCTATCTTTGAGTTATTGCATGTAACCCACGCAGCAACCCCGGGGGAGGGGGCCAGGAGCCTCACGTCCCTGGCAGGAGCCCAAGGCGCTGAGAGGTGGGGCAATGCGCCCAAGGTCGCACAACAGCCTGGCTCCAGGCCCCGTGTCACCCTGGTGTGCCCAACGGCTGCCTCTGTCCTTGTCTTGCCCCATCACCTTCCTCACTGTGAGCTCCTCCAGGGCGAGGGCAGGGTCCTGTTTGTCTTTGCATTCCCCTGAGCAACTGGCATAGACCTGTGCTCCGTGCTAAGGACACACACTATCCTGGGAGCCCACAGCTGACACCACGCACTGGAGGCACTGCTTTCACAAGAAAGCTCCCCACAAATGCCCGCCACTCGCAGGAAGGAGGCGTCTCCTACAGCCAGCCTGCGGGGTAAGGTCTCCCTTGGCCACCAGGACTCCCACCTCCGGTTTCTATGCCTGAATCACAGTCCCAGCAATGTGCCCTCACCACTTCCCGTTGTCCTACATTGGCTTGGTCTGGGCTTGTATTCCTCCAAATTTCCCCTAGCCCTGTGGTTGCATCTCACCCACAGGGTGCTGGTTTGGAGACAGCATCAATACCCACCTCAGGGCAGGACATGCCAGAGTTCCCACGAGTCGTCCCCTTTCTCTCTCTCCACCCCATGATCTCACACCCCCTGCCTCCAAGCAGAGCCACAAACGTTCAGGCAAAACCACACTTTCTCGGTGGGGCAGGGAGGGGAGGCTGCACGCGTAGACGCAGGCTCCGCACAACAGCAGACACACTGACTCAATGGAAAGGGGAAGGGACTGGAACAGAACCCGGGAGTAAACACAAAGGAAAACAAGGAGGGAACAAAGCCCTCCCTTTGGCCACTCCCCGCCCCCTCCTACTTTCCCCCTTTCACCGAGAAACTGGGATGGATGGAATTAAATAAAGGGCCAGCACCCACCTTCCTTTTGACCCCTGGATGGGAACAAAGACAGCCCAGCTTAGACAGACACCCTGCCTCTAGGAGATGGGGGAGGATGAACCCCCCAAGGCCTTGTCCATGGCCTCAGAAAGGCTTGTTCCCCACCACAGCCTCCCCACTCCACTGGTCTCTTACCCACGTCCTGGCTTCCTGAGATTCTGGGCCCCACACAGCGAAAGAAATCCCAGACTGTTCTTCTAAGCTGAGTCCCCTGCAGCTTAGGCAGTACCTGACACAAAGCCTGGGCCCCAGCTGGGCTGGGGAGGGCGGGGAGGGGAGAGGAAGGGAAGCGCTGTGGGCCTCCTGCACGCATACATACACACACACACACACACACACACGCACGCACACGCACACTCTCCCTGAAAAGATCTAAAAACCCCTTTCATCTCAATAAAGGGGAACAGTAACAGACACAAAGACAAAGGGGAGGCCAACCCAGCTGTAAAAAAATTAAGAGCGTCTTTGCTTATGCTCTGCTGCAGGGATCTGGGCTGAACAATAGAGCCGGGCCTCTGCCAACCCTCCTACACCAGTTAGTCAGAGCAAACCAGTCCTCCTCCTCTCTGGAAAGCAGAGGGCCCACATGGTAAGGCTAGGAACAGTTAGCAAAATTGCTCCCAGAACTACCTATGACGACTCAGAGTCACACTCCCTACGAATTGCACAAAACAACCCTACTATGACATCATTTTCTAGCCACAGGAACGGAGCAATAAGGTGTGATGCGGGTGCTCCACCGAGGCTGTGCTGGCACCCAATAGGTGTCCAAATAATGCCTGCTGAATGCATGGACCCGCACTCGTATGTGTATCAGTCAGACTGAGGTGGGCAGCAAGCAGCCACTGATAGTATCAAGTTCACATTTCCACTTCCTAAGGTCATCGAGAAAGAAACAGCCCAAAGCTCATCAGCTAAGAAGAGCTTAACAGTTTGCAGAGGCTTAGAAAACCATTGCTAAGGAGTCAAACTCTGGAATCCGATGGCCTGGGTTTGAATCTTGGCTCTACCACTTGCTATGGCAATAGTGTCCAATTTACGGCCTTGTGGACCATCTCACAGTCACTCAGCAGGGCTTGGTAATGATACTGCTGTTGGCACTGGTACTGGTGCTATGGTCGGGTCTCCCTTTGGATTTGTTAAATCGTCACAGTTGCATGTTAAGGAGTCCTCTGGGAAGAAGTGGGTGAACGACATCCCTGCAGCTCCTCCAGAAGCCTGGGGAGTATGACTAAGTTGTCTCCTCCACCTCCTTCTAAAGGCCCCAGGAGCTGACACAGAGGAAGAGGAGGAAGTTTGGAGACCTAGGAAGGTCAGCAGCACCCTCCCTCGCTCCCTCCAATCTGGCATCATTGACACTGGCAGCTCTTCCATTAGGTTCTGAGTACCCAGCGTTGGAAGAGGGTAGATGCTATAATGATGAATGCTTGCTGAATACATGAATGGAGTTAGGATTGGGATAAGAACCTCACTCACTGCCTTTACTCCCAGGAGCAGGAATCTGAAATTCCTGGAGTGAAGTGGGAAGCTCTGGATAAAGTAACTTCTATGTTCTTTCTTCCTGGGAGGCACGCTGCAGTCAGAAAAGCAACGTGCTAACAGTCTAAGTGCCTTGGAAAATGTAAGCAAAATCCCTTCCAGACGTAGCCCTGGAGACAGAAATGGCTGCAGCCCCGTTTGGTCTGGACTGGCCTTCATCTAACTGCAGGCGGACTCACTGCCAACGTTTAGAAAATGGCCCAGGAATGAACCCTGACACGTTTGTCTGACCCTCAGCTGCCGTGCTGTGGACATCTCCCTTCTTGCTCAAGCTTCTTGTAGAAATGGATGATAAACAGAGGATTACAGGGTAAGAGAAGGAGCAGAGAAGTAATTCTTCTTTCAGGAGAAAACTGGACAAGCCTCAGGGCCCTGACACACCACGGGAGGGTTTAATAAATTACAACTACTGCATCCCATTTATTGAGGCTTAAGCATTGTGCAACAATGCTTTACACGTATCATTCTCACATTAAACCTCTGAAGCAGGCACTTATCTCCATTTTACAGAAAAGGAGACTGAGGCATAGAGGTGAGGCCCCCCACCAACATCATAGAGCCAGGATTTGAATCCAAACCTATCTGACTTTCAAGCCTATAATCTTCCCATGAAGCCACAAGCTGTGCTGCTCAGTGACTTGGTATCTGTGAAACATTAGGCGTGTACCTATGGACTTTCCTCGCCTGGACTGTTTAGGGGAGGGTAGGTGACAATCTAGACAAAATGTGGCTATGAAGCAGGGAGTTAAACCTAATGAACTTATGAGACTCCTTTCTACCAAGATTCTGTGAGGGTGGCCTGGGCTATTTGAGATAAAAGGAATGGAAAGCCTTCTCTGCAAAAAAGGGAGTGAGGGCTCTCTTGACACTGGCAGGTAGGTATGTGTTGGGGTGAAACATCAGGAAGTGGCATGAGTACATCAGGGACATTTTGGGGCAGCACACAGGGGTAGGACCCAGGCAGCCCCTGCTCTCCTACCCTCCAGCCCAGGCATGCGGCACCCCTGCCTTCTTGGGAACTTTGGAACAAAGTCTCAGCAAACAAAGGACGCGTTCATAAACTTCAGGCGGGTCCCCTGACGGCTGCTAAGAGGCTATTGAAGCCAGTTCCCATGAGAACAGTATGTTATGAGCATGTGCTTTTGCACTAGCGGGCAGGGCCAAAATAATGACAGCACCTTCCCTGCTGCTTTGATACAGGAGGAGGGGGCGAAGGTTGGGGGGACTCCTGCATCAGCTTCAGGGAAATGAAAGGAGAGAAAGCAGTAGCAGCCCAGGGTAGTATCCAAGCTGAGCCCCTCTTCCCAGGCAGTGAGCGTCCCACTGTGTTATGCACCTGGAAGTGAGTCATTTGATAATTGTGGGGCTTTGTATTTTTCCTAGGGACTTCCAGCAGAGGATTGCAAAATGCTAGGAATATTATCAGGAACTGGTTGTTACTGTGCCCATTAAACAGAAAAGAAAACTGAGTGCTGGAAGGGAAAGCCTTTCCTTCCTTTCATCCTCAGATAGCTCAGGCCACACTCACAGAATCTCTTGGCAGAAGGAGTCTCCAAAGTTCACTAGGTCTGCTAATATCAGAGTGAGTCACAGCAGGAAGGGACCAGAAGGCTCAGGCCTGGAGTTGGTGGTCTGCTTGCTGTCTTCTCAGTTTTGACACTTAAACTTTGTGGGATTCTTTATGCCATCTGTATGTTTTCTGGGCTATGGTGTCCAGATGCCTGAGGTGGGAGAAAGAGCCTAAGGCTCTGGGAGAGAGCAAAGCTAAGTTCGAATCTCTTCTCTGTTGTTTTCCGTTTGGGGCAAGTCCCTCTGAGTCTGTTTTTTCACCTGTAAAACTAGGATAATACCCACCTTGAAGGGCTGTTGTGAGGAAGAGAAATAAATACGTATAAACCCCTAAAATGGGGCTTTGATCAGTAAATGAAGCCACTATTTTTTTTTTTACAAGGCCATTCTACTTATATGAACAATATCATATCCATAATGGTGGATTCAGGACCAGATTTGTAAATAGAATCACAATCTGCAGGTTAATGATACTCTAATTTTCATTTATAAACCTGAAAAAGCTAGGTGCATACAAGAATTAGGGCAATGACTTTAGCCACTGATACCCCGGACATCAGAAAAGCACCTGAAGTTATGCCTAGTTGCACAAAACAAAAACTTTAATCAGGCGCCTTCGAATGGAAGGACAAGGCGATTCCTGAAACCTCTAGAGAGAGACCTACTGTATCATCTAGTTTTTCATCTTTCTTCAGGGCAGGGAGTCCTCCCTTTCCTGCCTCCTTCGTCTCCTGTGCTGATGTTTGGCAGCCCTTGCTTAGGAGGAGCAGCAGGCATCACCTGATAAGATGTGACAGAAACCACAGGTCACCAAGTTAAGAGCATCAGAACTGCTGAGTGACCTCAGCCTTGTAAACAGTGCCATCCCAGGGACAAGGTGGACATCCATGGCTGCCCCCTCTGACTCCACTCCCAAATTAGCAAGTATATCTCAAGCACATCCAACTGAAAGCATTCCATGAATTTAGTTTAACTCATCTAGAATTCCACAGGGAATGCTAAGCTGAGTGAGGTGAACTGTGAGACAGGATTCCTATCTCCAGTTGGTCCTGCCTCTTGGGGCAGTGGATTCCATACACTCTTCCTCTCCATGTGCATTTCATCATAAGGCTCCACAAGGCCACTGAATCCCTGGCACGGGCCATGCATAACATAGATGCACAATGGCTGCTTGATCAATGAGGCCCCTGTAATAAGGATGTGAGTATCCTATTTCTCACTCTCTTTTGTTGGGAGGTTGAAGAATAGAAAGTCACTTTTCTGATGGCCCCAACACTGCTCCAGCCTGCCCTTCCCCTAACCCTCCTTACAGATCCAGGCTGCAGGAGGCCCCCTAAGGAGTCCCGCTCAGAGAACTGAAGGAGACGGCAGCTGTCAGCACTGGGCTCTCTGACCCAAGGCCTAAAGACACGCCACCAACAGACGCAGCCCAGATCTGAAACTGCAGCACCTCCCTCTTCTCTTCACCCTCCCGCTAACTGGGCCCATCCTCTCCCCAGTCTCTGAGAAACATACCTGTGAACGTTACACCTTCTATGTCTCTTCCCTTCAACATGCGTCTTACACTTGAGGCCGATTTTTCACCTCCCCGTCCATCTTAGGGTGGAGGCGTTGCCCTGAGCAACAGTGATGTCACCTGCAGGGTGCTTCCATTTCACTGATGTCATGGGGTGAGCCTAACGGATGGGGGGGATGCACTCTCTGTGGGAAAAAATGTCACAGGTCCTAAACTGTTGAGGAGGGGTCTGCAGGCCTCTTGGGCACTCCCAAATGACCCCTTTCCTCTCCCAGAAGAGCTCCTCACCCTTCCTTCCTCTCTGGACGCCTGTTGGAGCTCAGGCCTCAAATCTGACTTTCCCTCTGCCAGAGTCAGCCAAAAGATCAGCACGAGCAGCTCCAAACAAACTGCTGGAAAGAGCACTGAGGATAGATGTCCTCCCCGTCGAGGATAGATGTCCTCCCCGTTGAGGATAGATGTCCTCCCTGTCTAGGACAGATGTCCTCCCTGTCTAGGACAGTCTAGGCCCCTACAGCCTTGTCCTTTGTCCAGACCTCAGAGGAGGGAGCATGACCTGATGGGGAAGTTGGGGCCCAAGTCGGCAGAGAATGCAGACCTCCAATTGACCTCTGCTGTCCCAAAGAGCGCACACTGGCCAGATTTCCAGTCTGCGCCAAGCACGGTGTTCAATGCCTTCTGCGCATTGTCTGGCTCAACCCTCCCCACAGCCCTGAAGGTCATCCCCATTTTACCGATGATGTTACCGAGACTTGAAGAATCAAGGCACCTGCCCAGCTACTGAGAACGCCCAACAACTGAGTGGTGGAGCCAGGATTCAACTCATGTCTGCCCCACTTCAAAGCCCATGCAGTCACACCTCCTTGGCTCTGGGCACCTGGAGATGCGGCTCACTAAAGATGAGCCATGAAGGGCCTGGACAGAGACCAGAAAGAGCCCTTTAAATCCAAAGAGGCCAGCTGAGCAGGGCAGGTTGCCTGAGGCAGCCAAAGCAGGCACTGCTTTAGGAATGCTTCACCCTTGGCCTACACAGGGGATGCAATAACTGGCCAGCCTTGGGCCAGCCTCCATGCTGATTAGGGAACATATATCCTTGCTCTATGCTTGGCTTTCTATTGATCCATCCAGGTTACCTGATGCTCTTGATTTGCATATAGCATTTACTCTCATTGCCTGGCTCTACAACCCTAAGATTGTACAGTAGTTACTGAATTTACACACATGCAAATCTATGTCTCTGGGAGCTAATGCTTGCAAAGCACTAAACAAATAGGTAAATAAAATAAAAAATTACTACATTATGAAAGAGGAAAGGGAGAAATGCTACCAGGATTTCTCAGGGAAATAATGTCCTTGAGGCACTGGCCAAGGAGATGCCCACAGCCAGGCTGATCTGAGTATCCAGTCTACCTGGCAGGTATCTTTCTGCTGGTGAGAGGGCCGCAGAGGTAGACAAAGCCCTGCACTCTTGGACATCACTGTCCCTCACCCCCACCCCATGGTCCTCCTGCCTGGTTCTGACTCCAGCTTTGATAAGCGCAGTCCACCTTCTGGTCTTTGGTTTCCCATATGGCTTGTCCAGGACACAGGGAAGAGACGACATTCAGTCTGTGTGATGTTTGCAAAGTCTCCTTGCAAATTAATAAACCAGCATTCTGACTCCTACACCCACTTCTGGGAGCTTTCTCAGGGTGAATCAGTAGCTCAAGTCCAAACCACTCTGAAAATTATGGAAATCGGGTTTCTGAGTAGGCACAGCTAAGAGCCATCCCCTGGGACAGGCGATGTGATCCAGGTAAACACCACCCTCTGAGCAGTCTGCTGGGCACCAGCTGGCCCCTCCCAGGAGGCATCTTGACTTCCTCACTGATGAGAAGCCTATTTTGTTTAAAGTGCCTATTGACAGGGCATAGTGAAATGCTCGGTTCCAGCTAATTAAGCGCTCAGCTGTACGGTGTGGAAACTAAGCGATCATGTATATGGAGCTGTGATATGGAGTTTCAGGAAGGGTTCCTGGACGAACTTGGGAAGGGCATTTGTGGGTGAACAGGACTTCAACAAGGAAGCAAGAGACCACAGATGGGGATCAGGGGTTTGGAAGGTCGGGACAGTTGTCTCACCTCCTTCCACTCGCTGTCTGTCTAGGTCAAGACCCTGCGTGCAGCCACCGCCGGTTCCCTCTGAGCCACACCTAGGGGCACTTACTCATCACCCTCATACCAGGCCCCAAACTGGATCTGCCATCTCATACCGCCCCAGAGATTAAGGAAAGTCACTTGATTCTTGGGCCAGGCTCCCCATCAGCCATCAAGGCCCAGCTTTGCCTCTTTCTTTCCTCCTCTTCCTCCTGCCAGATGAATTTCCCCTCCTTCCTCCACCTGGGCTGAGAACAGGTATTTCCTCCTTTGAAAAAGAAAGAAAAAGGCAACTGTTCTTCCCCCTTTCCCACGAGGGTTGCCAATTAAATTAGCTTTTTAAGCTTAAGCTGCTTCTTGGTCTATGAATGTCCAGTGATTGAGACTCACCTTCCAGGCTCCAGAACACTTAACATCCCTGTGCCTCACTTTCCTCATCTGTAAAATGGAGTTAACAATACCTAACTCATAGGGCTACTGTGAGGATTAAATGAGTTAATACAGGCTAAGTACTTTTGGGGGAAAAAAAAAAAAGCCTGGCCAATGTTAAGCCCTAAATAGTGGTTGTTTATCAGGGCTGCTGTGAATGGTGGGCCAAGCAGTGTACTGCTCAAGGCACTTGGCTGAGGGGTGAGGATAAATCCAGCTCACATGCCACTTGCCCAGCTACATGGCTTGGCTATGTCCACTCAAATAAGGCCAGTATTTCTAAGAGGCGTCAAATCCCATCCTCTTGCCAAGACGGAGCACCTTATTCTAATTCATGCGAAGGACTGAATGGGCTAGCAGCAGCCCTGGAGGTTATCATGAACAGTTCTCAGCATCCTCGTGGCTCTGTACTCCTCCCCAGCAAGACTGGATGACAGAAGGGTCCAGGATGGCCGGTGTCATCCATAATAAAGTCCTTCTCAGCTCCCAGAACACTTGGAGCACCCGCCCCTCCCAAGCAGGTTCTCCATTAAAGCCCCACAGGCTGCCGTGCCACCTCATCCCTGCTGGGGCGGACTCTCAACTCCAAATATGGAACCTGAGTCTTGGACTCTGAAAACACCTTCTCCTGCCCAGTTATTATTTTTTGGGGTGGGGGCAGTGGGGCATGGGGGGGTAGGTGAAAGCCAGGGTCTCAACTCTGTCACCCGGATGGAGTGCAGTGGCATGATCCTAGCTCCAACCAAATGATCCCAGCTCTAAGCCTCGAACTCCTGGGCTCAAGCAATCCTCCCACCTCAGTCTCCCAAAGTGCTGGGAAGACAGGCATGAGCCACCCAGCCCAGCCTCTTTCCTGTTGACGGCCACCTGTCTCTGCTGACAGCTGTGAAAGGAAAATACAACCTCAGGACCCCAACCTCAGGATGCCAAAGGGAAAAATTAAGCTTGGGAACTGAGCCATGCAAAAAACAAAACCGAAAACTGGGTTCCTTTTGTTGCCAAACAGATAGCTATAATTTCACATGCTTACTTTATCTTATGTAAAATGTAGAGTTACTGAGCATGAGAAGAATGCACCCAGGGAGAGCAAAGAGTCAGTGTAACTACTTCATGGTTACCCACAAGTGGAGAAAATCTGAAGGCAGAATGGCCTGGAGCAGCAGCGACACACACGAATTAGCAAACAATGAAAGCCACTTAGGCACGTGGGCTGGAGGGAGGACTCAAAAACACAGTCTATTCTGTTCTCATAAGGGGGAAAGACAGCAATCCACTTTTCTGATAATCTATTTTCAGGGCTAACCTGGGCCTAAAACTGCACCAACCACGGATGAACTTTAGCTGGCAGTCAGATAGACTTGGTTTGTAAAAGGCAAGAGCCCTGGGTCATATCCAACAAAAAAACAAGAAAATAGAACGGGACCCCAATTTAGATCCAAAAGACCAGAGTGCGGATTGCGACCAGTATCTAGTACTCTACTATTTGTGAAATGAGACCAATATCTGGTACTCTACTAGTTGTGAAAGGGTGCTTTTCTCACACCAGGAGAAGGGCAAAAGGCAAAATGAGGTCCCTGCCTGGTTCCATAAAATATTTTACCTTCCTGGTCGGCGGCAATTTTTTTTTTAAAGAAAAAGCGTTTTGGATGGGGAATCCGGCCCCGGAACTCCTTGAGTCTTCACCTGGCAGCCAGAATGGCGAAGTCACAGGGATGGGGCTGAGGGTGGGGTTAGGGGTGAAGTGGCAGGGTTATTTGCAGCCTCAAGAGCAAGTCTGCACAGCGTGAGGTCTGGTCCACTAATAGTCCCGAAAGAGGAAGCGCCTGGGACTTTATCCGGCCTGAAGCAGCCCCCTAACTCCACTACCAGGAACCAAGAAAAAACAAACTTCACTCCCATTCCTCCCTTACAGGAAGGGAGGGAAGGGGAAGGGGAAAAGGGGGCAGCAAATGAGCAGGGCGACCCCGCTTTTCTTTCTGCGGTAGCGCTCTGCTCAGGATGTGAGAAGTAACGGGTCACCTGGGCACTACGAACAAAAACGTGGTCCCGCTCTGGGCTCCGAGGCTCCGCGCGCCTCGAGGAGGAACTGCCCGCAGCCTAGCTGGAGCGAGCGCCCGCGACGCATTCCCCCGCACGGCGGGAACGAGACGCGTGACCGCGGGGAGACAATGCGCCCGCCTGGGCACGCGCGCTTTAAGGGGGTCTCCAAAGTCAGCCCCCACCCGGGGGCCGAGCAGGCGCCCGCGATCCCCACACCCTCCTGCGCCCCCTCTCTCGGCAGCCATCTCCCGCACAGCTCCTCCGAGTTCGCGGTCTCCATCGCGCCCTTCTTCCTTTAGTACACTAGGCTGCCCCGGGACTTACGATTGGCCTGGGTCCCGGTCCCGGTCCCGGTCCCCGCCGCGGGAGGACGGCTCCAGCACAGGCTTTGCGCGCGGGTCGGGGGCCGGGGTGCCGCAGCTTGTAGGTGGCTGCGGCGGAGCTTGCGGCCCTGCACTTAGAGGGTCCCGCCTTCTGGCCTACAGCGGCCGGCTCTCAGAGTTACTCATTTCCTGGATGTCACAAAAACTTTTTCCTCCTCAGAAGAACAAAACACCCGCCTCTACTCGCGGCCGCGGAAGCTCCTTAAGGAGGACCGTGTGGGTTTTGGTGGTTGGGCCCAGGGTCGGCCGGGAAAATCTGCCCAGTGGACCCCAGAAACTTCCCCCGCATGGCAGAACTGGAGAGTGACTGGGAGAGACGGAATCAGGCCACTCTAGTAAACTGGAGCGAGTGGACAGGGGCCCGGAGAGGACGCCCTTAAAAGTCGTTCTAAGCAGCGGAGCGGAAGGAGTTAAGTCCTTACAAGTCTGGGAGAGTTTTCTGCGGCGCGTTTTACAAGTGGCGGAATTCATGGGGCCACCTATTTAGTCTCTTGGAGGAAAATATAACTCTAGACATAACGCCAGCCTTTTTCTCTTGTGCAGCTTGAAAGGATTAAAATAACTCGCTTTTTTTTTTTTAGAAGGAGTTTCGCGCTTGTTGCCCAGGCTGGAGTGCAATGGTGGCGCTATCTCCGCTCACTGCAACCTCCGTCTCCCGGGTTCAAGCGATTCTTCTGCCTCAGCCTCTCGAGTAGCTGGGATTACAGGGATGCGCCACCACGCCCGGCTAATTTTGTATTTTTAGTAGAGAAGGGGTTTCTCCATTTTGGTCAGGCTGGTCTCGAACTCCCTACCTCAGGTGATCCGCCCGCCTCGGCCTCCCGAAGCGCCTGGGATTACAGGCGTGAGCCACCGCGCCCAACTTTTATGATACTCAGATGCATGGTTGCTTTTCTCCGGGATTAACCGGGCACAAAGGAGAACGGACAGGCGCAGAAGTTTCTGGTTACTGTTGTGACGGTAGATAAAGTGTTACCACCCCTATGTTAGAAACAGACAACTGAGGCCTGGAGGAGCAGCAGCAGCAGCGTTCTGGTCGAGCTTAGTAGTTTATGAAATCCATAACTTCTACTGTCTTCCTTTTGACCTAGCCAAATCCCATCATCAGTGGAAAAGGCAGAGAAGGGTTTGAATGAATTCTACATTAAGCGGCTTTGGGGGGCACCAAATGCCAATGAAGGCACATTGGGGAAATTGGAACACGCTGTCCAAAATGATCACCATTGCTACTGCTATTTGGTCTCAGATCACCTTCTTTTCGTCTTTTCCTTTAACACTCGCCTAGAAGACTTTTTGGCTGAGTCCGAAAGATAAACAGGCAATGAGAAAATGTTCTAAAAATAGACTCCCTGGCCCTTGGCCCAGGGTACTTGTATTTTCAAGTTTCTACTGCTGCTTAAATTCTTTCCTTACATAAGAGGTTATGGCAGAGTTTTGGGGGTCAGTATGGGTGTTGGAGGTGGTGGGGGCGATCTGGGGAAACAGTCTTGAAAGAGCTATGTATTTCCAAAATGTCTACAAGTTGGTCGGGTGGGTTACTCACACCCTTCACAAAGCAGGTGGGGGAAATTTCTCTGAAGTGAGTGCGCTGGGCTGAGCTTTGTAATCCTTGGGCTAAGAGTTCAGCGTTGTGCTGGAATGCCAAGGTTAGTGCTTGAATGCCCTCTGAGATTGTCATCTGCAAAGTAGTTTCAGCAAATTCTAACCAGCCATGTATATTTATGTAAGGAATATTTATTATATTCGTTTTGCTTTTAACCTGATGATTTCACCTTCTGCGATCTGATTGATTCCTGTCTGTTCTAAGGTCCACCGTTCTAACCTGGCATGTAAGTCGTTCATGAACTGGCCTCTACTTATCCCACCAGTCTCGTATCTCACTCTGTGTCCCATACCAAACTCCTTGCAGTTCTTGGAACGTGTGCTTCTCAGAACTTGATATGCTCTTTGATATGCTGTTTGCATGATATGCTTTTTCTCTCCCCTTGGATATTCATATGTACTTTACTTTCTGCCTGCCACAGTCACCCCACCTCCTCCTCCAACCTGTCTCCCCAGTGCACATGCATGTTATTTTGCCGGACTAATTGTATGCTCAGTCTTCCTGTCTCAGAACAGGCAGTTCTCCTTCAGGAAGTCTTCCTTGAACCCCCGTGTCTGGGTTGGACACCCCTCCTGTGTCATTTCTACAGAGCCCTGTGCTAACTCTAGAAATGTTTTTTAAAAGATAGGAAAGTACAGATGTTCAACTTGTGGGAACTTGAGCGGTCAAGAAGTCAGGGAACTCCTGCTTTGAACAGTGAAAGGCTGAATAAAATATATCAACAATGGAAGGGAAGAAAGCTGGTCTCCAGGTGTGAAATAGATCAAGGGGACTCAAAAGTATGACATGAATATAAGCCCAAATGGCTAAGGACCAGGGGTGAGTACCCACTCAGTGACTGGGGTTAGTATCTATTCAGGCCTTGAGTTCTACAAAGACAGGGATCTGTACTTGAGATCCCTGCCTAAGGCTGGAACACTGGAAAGGCTGCCCTTTAGTAACAGGAGGATAGAAAACAGCCCTCTTCCCATTGACTCAGGGTCACGGCAAGGAAGCTTGTGGTTTATCGGGGCCCTGGATGAATTTTAAAATGTTTTCTATAGAAATGAAAACCCCTAGCCTGCCTCTACTATGCATAGGTGTGAGCTCCCAATTTATAACACCCATGTGCTGAGGGAATCCTAATGTCAAGAAAAAACACAAAAAACCTGTTTCAAAGTGGTGAATCCCCTTGGCCCTGTCAGAAGCAAATGTAAAATTCAGTTGTTTATCCTGGTCCCTAGCGGAATAAACAACTCCCATTGAAGTTACAATAAGAAATTAAAATGTTTTATGATAAGAAATTAAAATATTCTTTATATTTTTAAAATTATATTAATTTCTTAAAATTAAGAATTATTAATAATCATTAAGCTTATAATGAAAAATTGAAAACCAGACTAGGAAATGAACCACATGAGGGTGTGAACTGGTAAATGTAATAAACAGGAAAATTAGCCCCTTAAGTATCTGAGTTTGAAAAAGAGTATAAAATAGTTATGGTCAAAATATAGAGATAAAATGATAGGACATGGGACTATGAAAAAAGAACAGGTAAATTTGAAAAAGTACAGATATAATATGTAGAAATAAAAAGTTTAGTCATTTACATTTATAAAACCTCAATGATCGAAATTCTTTTTTATTAAGGCCATTATATCAGTCAAAAATCTAATAAAAATAGCTCACTGAAAAAGGGAAAGAAAACTAATGTATTAATCTCCTTTATAAACATATAAATTATTTCAGAAATTTAAAATAATATATTAACAAATAGAATTCCAGCAGCACATCAAAGAATATTACATCATTAATAGATCAAAAGAGAAAAACGGAAAGATCATCACCATATATTCTGAAAAGCCATCAGATAAAATTCGTCATTGAAATATAAACAAACCCTCTGTAACATGATAAAAACAAAGGGTAAAGTTCAGCCCCCAAACCAGTGTTATGCTTAATGGGGAAATACTAGAAACCTTCTAAAGACAGTGCAAGATGTGAATGTCCTCCTTCACCCCTAGTCTTTTTAAAAATTACCAATTAGGAGTATGTTTGGCTGAAAGTAATGGAATACCAGACTGTAATTTTTATAGTGTCTAAGACTATAAAAGGCTTAAACAAATAAGGATTTGTTTTTCTCACATAAGAAGCTTGTATATAGATGGCTATTTTGGGTCAGTGCCTTGATAGTTTCAGGGCGGATCAAAGGATATGTGCATTTACTATTTTTATATATATTACAAAATTGCCCTCCAAAGAGATCTCACCAATTTGAACTATTTCGCATAGTATGACAATTGCCTTTTTCTCTACATTGTTGTCAACATTGGGTATTTTCTATTATAACTTTAATTTAGTTTGCTTCTTTTATAGATGAAAAAACCCCTAATCTCAATATTTTGGTTTGCATTTCTTTAATTATGAGTGAGGCTGAACAGAACATCATTATTGGCCACTTTTATGTTTTTATGTATGAAGACTCTTACAACATCCCCCAGTTTTCTATTGGCTTATTTATGTGTACACGTGTGTATGTGAAAGTAGATGGAATTTTCTTTATGATCATTTAAGTGCTAGACGAGGCTTCAAATTCCATAGTGAAAGGTGACTTGTCAGCTGGGTGCGGTGGCTCCTGCCTGTAATCCCAGCACTTTGGGAGGCCAAGGTGGGTGGATCACATGAGGTCAGTAGTTTTAGACCAACCTGGCCAACATGGCGAAGCCCCGTCTATACAAAAAAATACAAAAATTAGCCAGGTGTGGTGGTGCATGCCTGTAATTCCAGCTACTCAGGAGGCTGAGGCACGAGAATCGCTTGAACCTGGGAGGTGGAGGTTGCAGTGACCCGAGATCGTGCCACTGCACTCCAGCCTGGGTGATGGAGTGAGACCCTGTCTCAACAAAAAAAAGGGTGACTTGTGACAAAGTCTGAACCAACTGCAGGGCAGCTTCACACCATATCTCAGGAGCACTGGAAATTTTTAAAAGATTAAATACACAGGGACAAATTTCCTGTTCACCCCTATCTGTGGTTATTCCAGTATGTGGAATAAAATGCATGACAATGGGAGAGACAGGAAGTCTATGCTAGTCATTAAGCATCTGATGAAGGGGAAAAAAGGGCACTTCCCTTGATTTGGTCAATTTCCCACTACCCTGAATTCAACTTCACATGGAATTTCACGAGATAATAGCAAGTTAGTTTACAGGATGTTTCACAGAACAGGCTGCTTTGCTGAGACCTCAGAGGTGTCAGTTGAAAAAGACAAATGATTTGCATTTGCCTATTTCATTTCTCAAGGTCAGTGCTGACCATGTCCCTCCTCTGGGAATGTCGGAGCCCACACGGCCTTTAGAGATTATTTACTGACAAAAATGAAGTTCAGAGAAGTTAGGTCACATACTCAAGGTCACATTGCTGGTTAGTGACAGAATAATAATAGCTAAAACTTGTGCCATGTGCTAGGTATTACTCAAGCATTTTACACCTACCAACTCATGTAATCCTCATATCAATTCATGTGGTAGGAATCATTAGATTCTACAGAACCTATGTTTTCCAAAGATTTTTGAAAATACATTTTATTTCACAATGCAGTATACTCACACATACAAGTGCATTATAATCGAAAGACAGATTCCTTAAAAACAATTGTTACGTTTACCGAATGTGATACAAACTGTTATGTTCCCTTTTCCTTTCACTCTCCCTATGTTTCCCTCTTTTGAAAAAAAATGTAGGCCACAACTTATTAAATGAGTCAAGATCCAAAGTTTGATGAAAATACTTTTTTAAAAATTTATTTATTTTGAGATAGAGTCTTACTTTGTTGCTCAGGCAGGAGTGATGGTCGGCTTCACTGCAGCCTCAGCCTCTCAGGGTCAATCAATCCTCCTGCCTCAGCCTTCTGAGTAGCTGGAACTACAAGTGAGTGCCACCATACCTGCCTAATTTTCCTATTTTTTGCAGAGATGAAGTCTCACTATGTTGCCCAGGCTAGTCTCAAACTCCTGGGCTCAAGTGATCCTCCTCCCTCGGCCTCCCAAAGTGCTGGGATTACAGGAGTGGGTCACCATGCTTGGCTAGAAAATATTTCTTTTTTTTTTTTTTTTTTTGAGACGGAGTCTTGCTCTGTCACCCAGGCTGGAGTGCAGTGGCCAGATCTCGGCTCACTGCAAGCTCCGCCTCCCGGGTTCACGCCATTCTCCTGCCTCAGCCTCCCGAGTAGCTGGGACTACAGGCACCCGCCACCTCGCCCGGCTAGTTTTTTTGTAATTTTTAGTAGAGACGGGGTTTCACCGTGTTCGCCAGGATGGTCTTGATCTCCTGACCTTGTGATCCGCCCGTCTCGGCCTCCCAAAGTGCTGGGATTACAGGCTTGAGCCACCGCGCCCGGCCGGAAAATATGTCTTTAAACCACTCTTCTAACTCACATCTCTGTTTTGAAAATTGTTATTGGTTTATATATGTTAATTTTCCATCTACATGCGCCACTTGGTGTGGGAAAGAACTGTCAGATGATTTCCATCCAACTTATTTCTGGTCAGTAGATATTCATTACTCTCCTTGTAGTTAATGTCTAAAGATGGCATCCTTGCCTTTAACACAAATCATTATGCTTTAACCTTAGGAATACCTTAATTCACTTATTCATTCATCCATTCATTCATTCAACAAATATTTCAGCACCTAATCTATGCCAGGCATTGTGCAAAATCAGGAGTTGGCAAACTATGGCTGTCAGGCCCAATCCAGAGTGCCACCTATTTCTATATATACAATTATATTGGCTCAGCCATGCCCATTCATTTATGTGTTGTCTGTGGCTGCTTTGGGGCTATAGCAGCACAGTTGAATAGCTGCCATGAGACCATGTGGCCCGTGAAGCCCAAAATAGTTCTTTTTTCCTACCTGTCCTCAGGATAGTTCTATTTTTTTCTACCTCAAAATATTTCTTAATGTGGTCTTTTATAGAAAAAGGTTGCAAACCTTGGTGCTAGATTCTAAAATACAATGGTATCTTAGATTGGTCTCTACTGTCCTAGAGGTTTAAATTGTCCTGCTTAGTATAAAAAGGTTTGAAGCTTTTTGCCTCCCTTGCATTGCCTCAAAAAGCACCTGTTCCCAGTGAATGCTCAGCAGGCATTTGCTTCTACTAAAATTATTCAGTAGGTCTTGCAGCAGGTATTGGCAAGAAAGCCACATACCTAACAGGTAGAAAGAGGCATGGTGGCTCACGCCTGTAATCCCAGCACTTTGGGAGGCCAAAGTGGGTGGATCACTTGAGGTCAGGAGTTTAAGACCAACCTGGTTAACAGAGCCAAGCCCTGTCTCTACTGAAAATACAAAAATTAGCCGGGCATAGTGGCACATGCCCGTAGTCCCAGCTACTTGGGAGGCTGAGGCAGGAGAATGGCTTGAACCCTCAAGGAGGAGGTTACAGTGATCCGAGATCACGCCATTGCACTCCAGCCTGGGCAACAGAGTGAGACTCTGTCTCAAAAAAAAAAAAAAAAAAAAAAGTCATTTGATATTCCTTTAACATAGCAGATTTCATTTTATAGATGCCTATCCTTGTTGCCTATGAGAATTCAGTAGTCCACCTGTTTTGAGTACCGATTGTCCACCTGTTTTGAGTACCCACCTTGTGGGTAAGAAAAAAAAGACATTGTTCTTTGGTATTTCCATTTCAGGTAAGAAAAAATGAGATAAATCCATTTTATTGTAATCCTTACTATCTGTACTTCTGTTTGGGACCTTGGTGTGTACTTGGAAATAATTTTAACTACTGTAGAATCTTAAATGTTCGTGTACTGATACCTTTCACCTTCCTTTAGTCACTAATCACTCCCAAGAGTAATTGCTGTGTGCATGAGTTTATAAGTTAATTGTATTTTGCATTCATTCATCAAACTTTTTACTTCTAGTGTCTCCTATGAGGCAGCACCATAGATGTATTAAAGAAAAGACTGGTCCTCCCAGTCTGGTGGGGGAGACATAGAAGTCAACACACAATGATAATGCATTGAATTGACAAAAGATGCTTAGTCTTTCCAGCAGCACAGAGGAGAGGTACCTAACTGGGTAAGATTCTTTTGGATGAAGCAAGACTGAGCTGACACTTGAAAGAGCTAACTGGACAAATAAGGAGTCATTTGATTTTCCAGAAAAGGATCAGCATTTGTAAAGTTAGAAAATAGAGACTTTCAGGGCATAGTAGATATAAAACATTGGCCCATCATCAAAGGTATTTTGTGCTTTGGTTTTAAAATTTTTTAAATTTATTCACTGTGTTTGTCTGTTTGTATTGCTATAAAGGAATATCTGAGACTGGGTAATTTATAAAGGAGAGAGGTTTATTTTGGCTCATGGTTCTGCAGGCTGTGTGGGAAACATGCTGCTGGCAACTGCTTCTGGTGAGGGCCTCAGGAAGCTTACAGCCATGGTGGAAGGTGAAGTGTGAGCTGATGTGTCACATGGCAAGAGAGGAAGCAAGAGTGAGAGAAAGGATATGGCTGGCTCCTTTAAACAAACGGATCTCATGTGAATTGTTAGAGTGAGAACTCACTCATTACCTCGGCACCAAGCCATTCATAAGGGATCTACCCCCTATGACCCAAACACCTGAGGTAGAAACATTGGAAGTCTTGTATCAATATGAGATTTGGAGGGGTCAAAGCATCCAGACCATATCATTCACTTATTTACTTTTGTTTATTTGTTTGTTTTTGAGACAGGGTCTTGCTCTGTCACCTAGGCTGGAGTGCACTGACATAATCACAGCTCACTGTAACCTCAAACTCCTGGGCTCCAGTGATACCTCCCTACTCAGCCCAGCTCATTAAAAAAAAAAATTTTTTTATAGACCAGTGTTGCGGGAAGTCAGGGACACCAAACGAAGGGACCAGCTGGAGCCGAGGAAGAAAAATATAAATTTTGAAGATTTCATGGACGTTTATCACTTCCCTAATAATACTCTTATAATTTCTTATGCCTGTCTTTAATCTCTTAATCCCATTATCTTCGTAAGCTGAGAATGTATGTCACCTCAGGATCACTATTGTACAAATTGATTGTAAAACATGTGTGTCTGAACAATATGAAATCAGTGCATCCTGAAAAAGAACAGAATAACAGCAATTTTCAGGGAACAAGGGACGATAACCATAAGGTCTGACTGCCTGTGGGATTGGGCAGAATAGAGCCATATTTTTCTTCTTGTAGAGAGCCTATAAACGGACATGTGAGTAGGACAGATATTACTGAGTTCTTTTCCCAGCAAGGAATATTAATAATTAATACCCCAGGGAAAGAATGTATTCCTCAGGGGAGGTCTATAAACAGCTGCTCTGGGACTGTCTGTCTTATGCGGTTGAGATAAGGACTGAAATATGCCCTGGTCTCCTGCAGTACCCTCAGGCTTACTAGGATTGAGAAATTCCAGTCTAGTAAATTCTAGTCAGACCGGTTCTCTGCTCTCGAACCCTGTTTCCTGTTAAGATGTTTATCAAAACAATATCAGCACAGCGGGAGATAGACCCTCATCAGTAATTCTAATTTTGCCTTCGCCTTGTGATCTTTATTGCCCTTTGAAGCATGTGATCTTTGTGACCTACTCCCTGTTTTGTACATCCCCTCCCCTTTTAAAATCCCTAATGAAAACTTACTGGTTTTGAGGCTCGGGGTTGTCATCATGGTCCTACCAATATGTGATGTCACCCTGGAGGCCCAGCTGTAAAATTCCTCTCTTTGTACTCTTTCTCTTTATTTCTCAGATTGGCTGACACTTAGGGAAAATAGAAAAGAACCTACATTGAACTACTGGGGGCTGGTTCCCCCAGTAGACCAGCTCTTGTCATATTGTTCAGTTACTTATTTACCCACTCACTTATTTATTTATTTATTTATTTATTTATTTATTTATTTATTTATTTACTATTAGTGAGAAAAGGTTGTATGGAGCCAGTTAGTTTTGTTTTGTTTTTTGTTTTTTTTTTTGAGACCAAGTCTCACTCTGTCACCCAGGCTGGAGTGCAGTGATACAATCTTGGCTCACTGCAACCTCCACTTCCTGAGTTCAAGTGATTCTCCTGCCTCAGCCTCCTGAGTAGCTGGGATTACAGGGTCCTACCACCACACCTGGCTAATTTTTGTATTTTAGGTAGAGACAGGGTTCCACCATGTTGGCCAGGCTGGTCTCGAACTCCTGACCTCAAGTGATCTACCCACCTCAGCCTCCCAAAATGCTGGGATTACAGGAGTGAGCCATCGCACTTGACCCACTTAGGCTTTTTAACCAATCTGGTCCACCGGTTGGCTTGTGCACGTCCTTACCAGTCCTGAGTAGGACATCAAACTGCAACCTTGGCGTCTTGGGCAAGAAGCACCAACTGAATGATCTGGCATAACAAGTCATACCCAAAAGTAATCTGTGTAGGATAAGAGAGTAGCTGGTTTCAAGCCAATAAAATTCAAGGCAGGTAAGATGACTGGGTAGTTATGACACTGCTATCTCCTTCTCCTGGTAAAAATGCTTACCCGCTGTGGCTGCTCCCCCAGTGCTTCTACCTGGCACCTGACCTTTCAGTCTTCCTAATAAATCTGCCTGAGCTTCGTCGCCTCCTCAGGTGTCACGAGGGGAGTTTGTCTGGAGACCCTTTGGGAGCTGATGTCAAATGCTCAACAAATGTTCTGTTAAGTTAGCACTGCAGTAGGCGGGAAAAGGAGAAGATTAAAGGAATAAAATATGCCCCGAACAGTTTTGGAGAGCACTAGCCAGTGGGGACTCTGCTTTGTCATCTAAGGTGACCATAGGGTCGGCTGATAAATGATAACAATTTTCTGTAACACGTGGGCTTTTAATCTTCCTAACAGTCTGCAGGAAAAATGTTAGATATGATGACAGGAGCAGTTTTTACCATGTCGTTAGGGGCCCCAAATGTAGTTTTTAGATTCCATAGACACTAAATCCAGCAATGCCACAAGAATGCCTATGCAAACAGGATCTGTGTTGATGCAGACTTTAAATTTCTTTTTTATTTTTGATATATACAAAGAAAACTCACTTCCTCTGGCTTAAACAAATGAGGTGATTTTGTTAGGAGGATACAAATTATCTAGCAGAATCTAGGAGACCTGGTGTTGCTGGGTCTCTCAAGGGACTGCCACCAGGTTCCCACAGGGCATCAGCCACCAAGGAAGAAGCTCCCTCCCCCATTTTTCGCTTCCTGCTTTTGGTCTGTGGATTCCCCTCATTTATTTGCTTTATTCTTCCCTCCATACAGCCGCCTGCCTTTCTCTGCCTCTCCTGGGCTTCACATATTCAGTTCCAGACCTGAGCAATGATTGACTTGCTCTTAGTCCCTGTTATAAATTCCCAGGAAAAATAATAGAATTGGCTTCATGTGGGTCAGGTCTCCCCCTTGACCCATCAGCTATGGCCCTGGGGAGGTAGGTAGGGTGGCTTAGAGCATCATGGCTTCAGGGAGGCACGTAATTCTGGGTGGGAGTTGATAATCTCAGAGGAGATTGTGAATGATATAGATACCCCCAAACTAGCCTCTGGGACCTCTCTGATCTATTACAGAGGTAAATTTCTGTTAGGGCACAGTTGCTTGGCATTACAGGCTAGGAATTTACATGTAGGCCTGCAAGTCAGTGTTTCTGCTTCTTTGGAGGTTTACTTCATATCTTCACTGGGTGCTGTTGAAGAGGTGAACACTGGGTATATAATACTGTTCTTATTACTGTGTTACAGCACACAACTGAGAAGTTCTAGGAGGGTACTGACAAGAGGCGATTATATCCAGGTTTAAATAAGGAGCTTTGCAAAGGTAGTATAGCTCATGATATATATTTGAGATATCTGGCAGAACAAATGGGTGTGTTCTTGACTGTCCCTGGTCCTTGAGTTTGGAGACACTTCTCTGCTATCCTTCCAAGGCTCTCTGCTATTCACCCATGCCCTCTTATCAACTTTAGTGTCCACCAATACCTGATAGGGACCTCACTCTGCCTAAAGCAGGATTTTTGGATTCTCGCCTTGGTTTCTGCCCAATGCTGTTCCCCATACCTGAGATTCTTTTTACTTCCTTCCATGTCTCTAACTCATACATATCATTTAAGGTCAAGTTCAAGAACCATGTCTACCATGCACCTTTCTTTAAGATGTCATGGTTCACTGGGCTTCCTTACTTTAGAACTCATTCAATAGTGATTCACTGAACAGTTATTATTCAGCAGAGTGCTGGCTGGTTATGTTCGCTAGGGCTGTTACAACAAAATACCACAGACTGGGTGGCAAACAAAAATTGAGGCTAGGTATGGTGGCTCACACCTGTAATCCCAGCACTTTGGGAGGCTGAGGCGGAAGGATCACTTGAGGTCAGGAGTTCGAGACCACCTGGCTAACATGGTGAAACCCTGTCTCTACCAAAAATATAAAAAATTAGTTGGGTGTGGTGGTGCGCACCTGTAGTCCCAGCTACACCGGAGGCTGAGGCAGGAGAATCACTTGAACCCGGGAGGCAGAGATTGCAGTGAGCCAAGATTGTGCCACTGCACTCCAGCCTAGGCAACAGAGTGAGACTCCGTCTCAAACTCCTCCCCACTGAAACAAAACAAAACAAACAAACAAACAAACAAAAAAATTGATTTCCTCACAGTTATGAAGGTTAGAAGTCCAAGATCAAGGTGTCAGCAGGTTTGAATTCTTCTGAAGCCCCTCTCTTTGTTGTGCAGATAGTCTCCTTTTCACTGTCATTCCTCTGTGTGTACACATAACATACCTGATGTCTCTTTGTGTGACCAATTTTCCTCTTCTTGTAAAGATACAAGTCTGATTGGCCTTATTTTAACTTAATCACCTCTTTAAAGGCTCTATCTCCAAACACCATCACATTCTGAAGTAGGGGGCATAAGGACATTAATGTATGAATTTTGGAGGGACACAATTCAGCCCCTAACACCAGTGGAGACAGGGGTGAAGAAGATATGCATCATCTTAGTGCTCCTGTAGTTTGACAGCGTGGTAAGGAACACAGGTGTTAAGCAACCATTTACGTGACTAGGCCATTAGTTACCCTTGTGGGATGATGCAAGAAGTAGAATACACAATCCTGGAAAAGGTAGGCTGGCGAAGTGAGACTGAAGGTAATCTGAAGAAGTGAGATCTGAAAGAAGGATGGATGGGAGCCAGCCAGCTGAAGAGAGAAAGAGAGAGAGTCAAGTATTCTAGACAGGAAGATCAGCATTTGTGAATTCCGGGAAGTGGAGAAGAGCATGGCTACCCAGGGAATTGAAAGAACCAGTGTAACAAGGAGTGAGTGATGGGAGCTGGCACCAGAAAGTCGAAAGGGCCAGATTACACAGGACCTTATTTACTGACATCCTGATTTCAGTGCTTACTACATCCTGTCTTGGGACTGTTGTCAGAAAATCTTTTATGGGGGAGTGTTGGCATGCGCGTTTTGCTTCTCCTTATGCTCCTTGAGGGAGAAGATCTGTCTTCAACTCCTTTTGTATTCTCTCTCCATAGTATGCAACATAGGGCTGGACATATAGTAGGTGCTCAAGAAATAAATTAAGTGGATATAATGAGAAATGAGATGAATAGAAGCACTCATTTGTCTAAATTAGGGGCTGACGCGATCTTGTTGGGTGTGTTTCTCCTAGAGGCGCTGAAAGGTGAGGACTTTTGGTACTATAATGCCACCTAGTGATTCTTCTTATTACAACAACACAGGGGAGCAGGGTGGTGATTAGTCTTCTGTAATCCAGAAAATTGGAAATCAAGCATTTTGTTTCATCAGCATAAATTGATTTGTCCAACCACCCATTCTTTCATCCATTCATCCATCTCTGTTGATGCCCCCTGCATCTCTTTCCTATGAGCTGAACATGTCACGTGCCTTTCTACCTCCTTGTGGTTCTTTGATTGCTCATATTTGGGTCTTTTTGTCCTCCTATAAGTAAGGTCTCAGATATCAGTATCTAGATTCTCTGAGCTCCCATTGTGCTTTCTGTTAAAATGGCATATACTAAATTATACCATCATATTGCGTTAGAATTAACTGTAGATGTTCCCTTCTGTCTTTCCCCCAATACAGATTGTGAATGCAAAGGGCAGTGACTCTGCCATAGTCACCTTGGTGCTTCCTGTGGGCAGCCGTGTGCCTACCATGCAGTAAGTTCTTTAAAAATTGTTTACTGGATTGAATGGCTGTCACCTATGCAGGCCACCTGCTTATGAAATCTCTTTTAGGAGATCCCCTGGACATGGGAAGACACACAGCCCTGCACTTGACATCAGTGCAAAATATGGGTGACCAGGGCCCTCTAGGTCTTTATTTTTGTTATATACCTTCAGAAATGTTATGGAGTTTCTCTGGATCATGGCAATCCCACAAGTCGATGGTCTCAATGTGTAATCAGGTTTCCTGTGAACACACAAAGCAGCCCGAGCTGGGTTGCCGGTCCCATTTCAAGCTCATTTCTATTTGCTTGGCTTACAGTGTGGTTCAGCCTACCTCTCCAGTTCATCCGCCACCTCTCCAGCAACCTCCATGCACATTATGACTCAGCCACATTTCCCTCTTTTTGTCCACCAGATATATAGTGTCAGGTCATGAATGAGATGTCACTGCACAGTTGTCAATTTTCCTTGAATTAATTCATCAATTCAACACAGTTCTCATAAACTTGACAAACTTACTCTAAAAATTATAAGGGAGGATAAAGGTCCATGGATAGACAAAGCAATTTTGACACAGAAGAATTTGGAATGGGGAACTTGCCCTTCAACCGTGATGACTAACTAAAAACCCACAGTGATAAAACCCTGTGCTACTGACACATGAACAAACCAGAGAGCTCAGACTATACTCATGTCTATTTGAAACTTTCCTAAACCAATTTGGAAAGAATGGATTGTTTGACATGAGTTGTTGGAAAATTTGCTCACCCTATGGAGAAAAATATAGTTAGATCCCTATCTCACACCATATGGGAAGGAAAACTCCAGATGGATTAGATAACTGAATGTAACAAAGTAAAACTATGAAGCTAATAGATAGAAAAAAATGATGGGTGAATACCTTTATGACATTGGGGTTAAGGAAGTCTAAATAATACCAAAAAACTATATAAAATATAGGGGAAAAAAGAGCTAAAGAGCCACAGTATGAAAATTAAGGACTGTTGTTCCCTTAAGGACATAAAGACAGAGTTTCTAGTCTTCTAAAGCAGATTGATGTCCAGGCTTCTCAAAGATGTCTGCAAATCAAAAGAAAAAAGACCAATAGAAAAATAGGTGAAGACGCTGAAAAGGCAGTTCACAGAAGGGAATCTCAAGTAGCCTATTAATGTATAAAGAAATGGTCAAAAAATTCACTAGTAGTTAGAGAAGTGAAAATGAAAGCAAAAAATGTACTTACAGTACTTTCATCATATTGACAGAAATTAGAAAATTAGCTAATTAGATGAGTCAATATTTGCAAAGCACTTAGAATAGTATCTGGCATTTACTAAACACTTTATGAGTGTTTAATAAAAAAGACCTACCACGTTCTGGAAGGGATGGATGGAAGTGTTGGACGGAAACCCTTGTACAACACACTGGAGTACAGCCTAGGGTAGTAACTCTGGTACACAATCTTAAAGTGCTTGGTAAATACCCTGGGCTTGTACTAGGCTGTTGGACATCTTTGTGCTTTTGGAAAACTGTTCACTTCTGGCCAGATGAGTTTGAAAATATCACACCCTCTAGATAGTTACAGCCTTCTAGGTTCATGACTTGGCTGGGGTACAGAGATTTTGTGAGAATAAAAAGTGCACACCTTCCTCCAGTAGGGCACATGGCATGGGAAAGAGAGTAGAGGCTGTTTTTCAGCCTCCATTGCCCCATGGTTGGATGTGTTTGTGCAGGACGCAGCTGCATAAGCAAATGTCCCTATGCATCCCTATGACTTTAACAATTTTGCTCTTTGGCATATATTTCAGAGGAATTTGCACAGAGGTCCATAAGGGACCACGGACAAGGACGATCGTGGCTGTATTACCTGATGTATTGGAGAATTAGAGGCAGCCTTGTTACCTAACACCTCGGGAATGGAAGTGAAGTGTGGTAGATGCCCCTTCTGAAACGCTGTGCGGTACTCAGAAGCAATGAACTAGAATATGCTTGCCAATCGCAACGAGGACAGATCCTTAAAAAGAATGTTGAGTGAAAAAAGTAGAAAATAAGATAATCTCCAAAGTCCAGTAGCATTATTTAAACATTTTTAAAAAATACACTGATAAAAATGCTGTACATTTCCCAAAAATACATATGGAAGCACAGTAGCATGAATACCTATGGGGTTGAGGATAGGGGTTGGGAGTAGGGGTGGGGATAAAGGGAGAAAATAAAACCAGATAGGAGTCTTACACATTTCACGAACCAAGGAGTATAATTATTTCAACTATTTGTACCTGAAGTCCAGAAAGAGCGGAGGCAGAGGGGAGAGAAGAGGGCAAAGAAACGGTTTTGGGAGTGGGATCCCAGAAGAAAGATTTTCGTGATGTGGTGCTACATACGTTTTTCCAGGATATCTTAAGCTCTGCACCCTATTTTTCTCACCACTAATATTAGATTAAATCCTTTGAAGACAGCATCTGTGGTTTCTCTACTTCAGCTGTCCCTCCGTGTCTTGCACACAGTAGCTGTTTTACAAGGGTTGAACTGACTGGAAGTGAGATTATTCCTCGTTGTCTTAGAAGGCAGAGAGTAGCCGTCTGTCCTTCCCTCAACCAGAAACTTCTGCTCCACATTTCCTTCCAAGCGTTAGTCCTCGGTTCTCCATGCTTGGCTCCCTAGTCCCCCACCGTCCTTTCTGGGTGGCCTCTTCCCATTCGCCCACTTCTTTCTCCTGGGTGTCTCCATCTGCCCGCACTGTGGGACTCCTCCCAGCCTCTCAGGGGCACCGCTCCCTTATTTCCTTGGCTCCGCCCCATTCGGGAGATATTTGCATATTTCTCTGAGGAACCCTGCCCAGGTGCCAGCCTCAGAAGCTCCTCCCCTTTCGAATTCCCGCTAGCGCCCCTAGAGGGCGTGTCGGTTGCCAGGCGACGGGACGACGCGCCGAGCGCGGGTTTCCGCTCGGGGCGGGCGATAGAGACAGCGCGTCGCGCCTTTAGCTTCTTTCCCAGACTCCCGCTCAGCTCCTGCGATCTCCACAGCAGCCTCTGAGGCCGCCCCCAGAGAGCATCAGGATGGCTGAGGTCAGGAGTCAGCGCCCCTCTGTCGCCTCTCCCTTGACCCCTCCCCATTGTCCCTCTCCTGCTGACGATTGTTACAAACGGTGATTCCAATATTCCCCCTCATCAACATCTTATCTGTCTGCACCCTCACTCACTCCCCCGCCTTTCTCCGTTGGCTCTGGTCCCTTTACCTCCTGTTTCTCCTTCAATTGTGTGGACACCCCCCTACCCCCACTGTGGCATCTGCGTTATGCTAAGTGTGGTAGGAAATTAGTGAATTCTGAAATCCACACGTGACATGCACCCAGCCCTAGATCTTTAGTCATGGAGTGATACCACAAGAGAGGCTCACACGGAAATATTGGAGATGTCTTATCTCACAGGAGAAACCTGGACGAAAGCTTCACAGATGCCTGCTGTTATCCCAATCAATGGCCCTTGTCCACCTGTCACACCCTGATTTCCTAACATATGATCACCTGCTGTCACACATCTTCATTAAGGCTCTTCTGCCCAACACCACTGCCCTGTGTGCTCATTGGCTCCTGTGTTAACATCTTGTATCACCCCACCACTCCCCCATATTACAGTACACCCCATTTTCAGCCTCTCTAATGAGGGGTTATTTCTGCAACCCTTCAATGACACAATGCCTGCCCCCCAGCCCCCTCATTTATAACCTCAAGAGCCTCGGGTCCCTGTCATTACTTGCCATTCACAGTCCCCATCCACTGTTGCCCTACCTAAATCCTTCATGGCCCCATCAGAGCCCTTCGCCTATCACCCATCCCACAGTCTGTTCCAGCCAGGACCAGCTATATGATTTGCAAGGCCTGATGCAAAGTGAAAACACAAAATCTCTTCAAAAATTACAAAGAATTTTAAGACAGAACAACAGAGCATTCAACCAAGAATGGGACCTTTCTGAGCAAGGGGCCCTGTGCAACTGACCAGTTTTCACTCCCATGAAGCTAGCCTAAGCCCCATCTTCTTTCAGCACCATAATGCTCCACACCCCCCACCCCGTTCTAGTTACTCCCTTGCTTCCTCTGCACCATTCACATCCTCTCATCATTGCTTTTCCTCTTTCTCTAGCTTTATAAATTCCATCTTCCTGTGATCAACACCTCCTTCCTTTCCTTATCATACGATCTCTTTCATATCATCCGTCTTCCTCACTCCTGGGCTCCATCACTCTCATCTCTCTCTGACATCCATGCTGCTGTGGCCACATCACTTCTCCCCATTACCCATTGTCATTTGTGTCTCTTTCTTTCCATTTCCTTTCTTCTTCCTTCTAGTTCTTTATTGTCCCATTATTGCTTTTGAGTGTTTTCTCCTCTTTTCTCCCACTAGTCATCTTTGTTTATTTCATTCTTCACTCCCAGTAGGGAAGCCCCAGCCTCCCAGAGGCACCGCCCCCTCATTTCCTTGGCTCTGCCCTATTCAGGATATATTTGCATATTTCTCTGAGGAACCCTGCCCAGGTGCGGCCTCAGAAGCTCCTCCACTATTTGGATTAGTTATTTCCATTTCCCTCTCTCTGTTACTCCTCTCGTTTCTTCCTTTCTTCTGCTTTTCTTCTTACTTGACCTCAGCCAACTTTCTCGCCTCTGCTTTCACAATTCTCTATTTTCCCTCTGGCCTCACCTTATATTGCAGTTCTCTTTTCCTTTTCCTTCTCCCCAGTAATTGATATTCCCAGAACTTAGGACAGGACAGTGCCTGGCACATAGCAAACACTCAGTGAATAGGTAAAGAATAAAGAAATGCCACAGTTCCTTTCTGATCGGTTCATGTTGATTTCATGCTTCTGAAACAGATACTATTATATACTATAACAGTGGAAATATCAACTGTTTATTGGCCAAAGCTAAGAGTTTATTTTCGTTTGCTTTTAAAAGTAATATACTTTTTAATAACAATAGGAACAAATCTCTTTTGTTCCTAAAAGTTTCTTCAAAACTTTTCCTTCTTTGGTATTTTTCCATTCCTGTGCTAAGTGCCAGGTAAATAGGTAAAACTTGGACTGCAAACAAATCATTAGACTGCTGATCAGGTGTTGACATTAATACCATTTACAGGGATGGAACCAAGAACATTGTAGTGATAAATTTTTGTGTGTGCTTATGTTTAGCATCAACAAGGGAGAAGCACAGAGCAGTAGCAATACCATATTTCCTTAATATGGTTTCTCCTCCTTTGTGGAATTACTACATTGTGGTCTTTGCAATAATCTGCTTTTAGTCAGGAAGAAAAACCTATGTGAATTTAAAATTAGTACTAAAGTTGTTATACAAAATGCTATAGATATGCTTGTGACTCTACATTTATTTTCATTTACAAAGACTGTGTTTTGCTTGCATGTCATCATTAGAGATTTAATTAATAGTACAAGTGTTTCTGAAAACCAAAAATATTTAGACTTTCTCCATATTGGGCAAGACAGGCTTGTCAAATAGAAGGTAAGCGAGACTCCTTAAAAATCTTCAGGGTGAGTTGAAATTTTACTTTATTATTGGGACTAGAGATTGTTTCAGTTGGTTTCTTTTAGCAAGAGAGTGTTGATACCAAAGCCCTTTGTAGAGTAGAATATTAAAACATAATGTTGCAAATGTAAGTAAGGCCTTGCAAGCCTTATGAGTCCTTTGCTCAAAAGTATTGAGTGGTTCCCTGTGGCTTGCAGAGTAATGCAATCCATACTCCTTGGAATGTAATTCAGTGTCTTCACTGTGTGTCTCTAACTCCCTAGCTAGTGTTTGGCTTCCTTCTCCCTGTCATACCTCTTATCCTTTTCTAAAATGTGCACAGACTTTTTTAAACCTTTATTTTAGGTTCATGGATAAATGTGTAGGTTTGTTATATAGGTTAATTGAATGTCACGAGGGTTTGGTATACAGATTATTTCATCACCCAAGTAGTAAGCATAGTACCTGATAGGTAATTTTTCAGTTCTTTACCCCCTCCCACCTTCTACCCTCAAGTAGGCCCCAGTGTCTGTTCCCTTCTTTGTGTCCATGTGTACTCAGTGTTTAGCTCCCAGTTATAAGTGAGAACATGTATTTGGTATTCTGTTCCTGCGTTAGTTAGGATAATGGCCTCTAGCTCCATCCATGTTGCTGCAAAGGACATGATCTCATTCTTTTTTTATGGCTGAGTAGTATTCCATGGTGTATATGTACCACATTTTTCCTTTTTTGTTTTGAGATGGAGTCTCACTCTGTTGCCAGGCTGGAGTGCAGTGGACAATCTCGGCTCACTGCAACCTCTGCCTCCCTAGTTCAAGTGATTCTCCTGCCTCAGCCTCCCGAGTAGCTGGGATTACAGGTGCCCACCACCACACCCAGGTAATTTTTATATTTTTAGTAGAGATGGGGTTTTACCATGTTGGCCAGGCTGGCCTTGAACTCCTGACCTCAGGCGATCCACCCGCCTTGGCCTCCTGAAGTGCTGGGATTACAGGTGTGAGCCACTGTGCCCGGCCCATGTACCATATTTTCTTTATCTAGTCTACTGTAGATGACATTTAAGTCGATTCTATGTCTTTGCTGTTGTGAATAGTGCTGTGATGAGCATACGCATGCATGTGTCTTTATGGTAGAATGATTTATATTCCTTTGGGTATATACCCAATAATGGAATTGCTGGGTCAAGTGGTAATTCTAAGTTCTTTGAGAAATTGTCACACTGCTTTCTATGATGGCTGAACTAATTTACATTCCCACCAGCAGAGTATGTTCCCTTTTCTCTATAACCTTGCCAGCATCTGTTATTTTTTTACTTTTTAATGAAGCCATTCTGACTGGTGTGAGATGGTATCTCATTGTGGTTTTGATTTGCATTTCTCTAATGATTAGCGATGTTGAGCATTTTTTTTCATATGCTTGTTGTCTGTGTGTATGTCTTCTTTTGAAAAGTGTCTGTTTATATCCTGTCCACTTTTTAATAGGGATGTTTGTTTTTTGCTTGTTATTTTATTTAAGTCCCTTATAGATTCAGAATATTAGACCTTTGTTGGATGCACAGTTTGCAAATGTTTTCTCCCATTTTGTGGGTTGTCTGTTTACTCTGTTGATAGTTTTTTTTTTTTTTTTTTTTTTTTTGCTGTGCAGAGGCTATTTAGTTTAATTAAGTCCCATTTGTCAATTTTGTTTTTGCTGCAATTGCTTTTAGCATCTTTGTCATGAGATCCTGGTCAGGGCCTATGTCCAGAATGGTATTTCCTAGGTCATCTTTCAGGGTTTTTATAGTTTTAGATTTTACATTTAAATCTTTAATACATCTTGAATTGATTTTTTTACATGGTAGAAAGAAGGAGTCCAGTTTCAATCTTCTGCATATGGCTAGCCTATTATCCCAGCACCATTTATTGAATAGAGAATCCTTTTCCCATTGCTTTTTTGTCAACTTTGTCAAAAATCAGATGGTTGTAGCTGTGCCACATTATTTCTGGACTCTATTCTGTTCTGTTCATCCCTCTTATTCTTTAGCCAACTTGGATACTTGCTTGGCACTGAGCTTTGCTCAAGCTTTGCCATCTGCTGGGAATGCCCCTTTTCTCCATATTCCCCTGTGAAAATTCCACTTTTCCTTCTGGGCCTGCTCAAATGCCAATTCTTTTCTAAGATTTTTTTTTTTTTATTCTTGTTGCTGGGAATAATTCTCTTTCTGTGGGTTCATAGAAAACTTTGAATACATTTTATGATAGGGATCAAATCAAATTCTATGCTTTCATTAACTGCATTCATACCCCACCAGGAATTAAGTATAAATTCCCTTTGGATAAGCTGTTTATTCTTCATCTTGGTATCTCTTACAGAATCCATCACAGAATTTATATATGGCAGATGTTCAGTAAATACTTGCTCAATGAATGAATAAATGTATTAACCACACCCATTCTTCTTCCTTATTATGTTGTACATAACAAGGAGTAGGTGGATTTGTTTGCTAGGGCGGCCATAACAAAGCACCACAAACTGGGTGGCTTACGGCAGTCTGAGCTCATCTTAACTTATTAAATGACTCTGTTCCAAATAAGGTCAGATTAGCAGAGTTAGGACTTCAAAATACCTTTTTGGGGGACACAGTTCAATCCTGAAAAGTAGAGAAAGAAGAATTCTGATACAACTTGCTCTTAGGTTCTCATCTAAGTAATAGCCAGACTTGCTTGAATTATATCTATATGTCTGGGCTTGTGTTTTGAAATAATTTGTTTCCCATCTAACCATGGAAAGCAAATGTGGAAAAGTTCCATGAGTATTGCACAGGGGCATTTTAGGACACTGTGGGGCATGACCTAGCCTACATTTCTGAGGGATAAAAATGATGGAATCTCTTTTGGGAGACAAGTCCATATTTCAGATGAGTTTCACTGTATATGTGATTTCATGATATCTATGCCAAGATCTTCCTATGTCTGGCCTCAACACACCGTGGCCACCCCCGCCGCCCTTTGCAGTCTTAGGGGCAATAAGAAGCAGGGCCCAATGAAAAGAGACTAGGGTTGGAATAATCATAACAGCTCTGAAAATTCATTGAATTCCTACTATTCGCCAGGCATTTGGCTAAGTGTTTAACATCAGTGATCTCATTTAATCTAATCCTTAGCAACACCATGTGGTGGGAACTGTTATTATCCTAATGGATATATATTCTGCATATATATTCCTATGCCTATATGTATATATATGTAATGTGTATAAATGTATAATGTGTATGTGTGTATATATACGTACACACATATATATGTACATAAGCATCAGGGTCTGAACAAGGATCTTTCCTTTCATATAATCTTAATTTTTCTGCTTATCAGTGGTTTTAATTTTGCTCGTATGGAGGTGTTTCATTCAGAGATAATAGCAGTAATTCCTTGATAGTAATGATGTAAATGTTGCAATGCCCTTTCCCATCCCTGCTTTTTTTCTATAGGAAAAGGGTGAAAAGCAAGTCCTGGAAGAATCTGCGTTTGAAGAAATGGAAAGAGATTTTCAGGGAGTTCTTAATGAACTTTCAGGAGACAAAAGTCTGGAAAAATTTCGGATTGAATATGAGAGGCTTCATGCTGTCATGAAAAAGTCTTATGACAATGAAAAGCGTCTGATGGCCAAATGCAGAGAGCTAAATGCAGAGATTGTAGTGAATTCCGCGAAGGTTGCCACTGCCCTTAAGCTCTCTCAGGATGATCAGACCACCATTGCATCCCTAAAGAAGGTCAGTGATCTTCTAGAAATGGAATGAACCTGAATTTAAAACATCATTCTCTCATTACATTGGCACCTCTAGGCTGGTAGTAAATGAGTTATTAGGTAAAAATTTACATGATTTTATATTCATTAAGCCTAAGGAATAATGTACATTTTCAAAGAAAATGATTTTTTAGCCTGGGTGAATCACATCATTGCAGAAAATAATGGAGAATCTTACTGGCTTGGTTTCTGGGAAAAGATTTAGAGATAAGTAAATGCGATATTTGGAATCTCAATATGTCTTATTTGATGCATGATGAGTAATTTAATACCTCATGATGATAGTTTAACTGTTAAAGATATTTTCATATTTCTGCTTTTTCTGCTGTTTTAGTAAAGATTGCCTTGAGAATTCCCAGGTAGTAATTTTCATGACCTTTCTTCCTAGCACCCCTTTTCTTTCCTCTCAATCCTCCCAGTTCCTCATAATAGAAGAACAGAGATTCAGTCTGGGGATACTGAGGATGTATTGCCTTGTTTTACACTAGATTTTTTTCATCCTTAAATGTGTTGCATTATTTTGAAGGTAAAATATATGTTCCTTGTTGACTCATGGTGATAAGAGGTTGAAACATAATTAAAACCCTAAATATGAGAAACAATTTATAAAATTTTTAGACAGTTGCCTTGATATCATGCAATTAGATGCCACCCAGTTCAAATGAATTTCCAAGTCCAGTACTAAATATGGATTATCAATTATCTTAGAAACTATTCACTTTTAAGTGCTATTTTAAAATTTATTGTCATGTTAGCCTCCTAACTGGTCTCCTTGCCTGCAGAAGACATGTCCTTCTTTATTCCATCCTTGCTGAAAAACCAATATAAGAAGGCTTTAAGTCATTTTATAATGGAAAAAAATTTTTTCATTGCAAATTTAAAAACTGATGATGGGCGGGGAGTGGTGGCTCATGCCTACAATCCCAGCACTTTGGGAGGCCGAGGTAGATGGATCACTTGAGGTCAGGAGACCAGCCTGGACAACATGGTGAAACCCCATCTCTTCCAAAAATACAAAAATTAGCTGGGTGTGGTGGCATGTGCCTGTAGTCCCAGATAGTTGGGAGGCTGAGGCAGGAGAATCACTTGAACCAGGAGGTGGAGGTTGCAGTGAGCTGAGATTGTGCCACTGCACTCCAGCCTTGGCAACAGAGCAAGACTCTGTCTCAAAAAACAAAACAAAACAAAAACCCCAAAACAAACAAAATCTGGAAATGGAAGTCATGAATGGATTAAAATCTAATTAGTAAAGTTGATTTGGATAAAACTTTTGTAATCTTTTTTTAATGTAAATATCTTTCATTTGTGTTGCTAAATATAGCACATATGGTTGCTACATAATAAATATTCCACAAACCGACATTTTGCTTTGAATCACTGAATTATTTGCTATAGTTACCCAAGGTAATCTGTCTAATGTAATAGTAACCATGAATTTGTTACATTAAATACTCTCTTCCACCCATTTTATTCCTTGTCAATATACAAGTGGAATATTTTAACCTAAAGCTTATAGGTTCTTATCTATTTAAAGGACCCACATTCTACTTGACAGAATTTTGCAGGAAAGTTAAGTGGTAGCCTAAAACTCAAAGCTGTTGTATATTAGTTGGTCATCACATTGCATTAAAGAAATACCTGAGACTGGGTAATTTATAAAGAAAAGAGGCTTACTTGGCTAATGGTTCTGCAGGCTGTTCAGGAAGCATAACACTGGCATCTGCTCAGCTTCTTGGGACACCTCAGGAAACTTACAATCATGGCAGAAGGCAAAGTGGAGCAGATGCTTCACATGGGCCAGAGCAGGAGCAAGAGAGGGAGAGGGGAGGTGTCACACACCTTTTTTTTAAACTTTTAAGTGCAGGGGTACATGTGCAGGTTTGTTACATAGGTAAACGTGTAGCGTGGGGGTTTGTTGTACAGATTATTTAATCACCAGGTATTAAGCCTAGTGTCCATTAGTTATTGTTTCCTTATCCTCTCCCTCCTCCTACCCTTCACCCTCTGAAAGGCCCCTGTGTGTTATTCCCCTCTAGGTGTCCATGTGTTTTTATCATTTAGCTCCCATTTATAAGTGAGAACATGTGGTATTTGGTTGTCGTTTCTTGTGTTAGTTTGCTAAGGATAATGGACTCTAGCTCCATCCATGTCCTTGCAAAGGACATGATCTTGTACTTTTTTATGGCTGCATAGTATTTCATGGTATACATGTACCACATTTTCTTTATCCAGTCTATCATTGATGAGCATTTGGGTTGATTCCATGTCTTTGCTATTGTCAACAGCACTGTGATGAACATATGTGTGCATCACACACTTTTAAATGACCAGATCTCGTGAGAACTCACTCACCATCACAAGGACAGTGCCAAGAGGATGGTGCTAAACCGTTCATGAGAAATCCACCCCCATGATTCAATCACCTCCCACCAGGCCCCACCTCCAACATTGGGGATTACATTTCAGTATGAGATTTGGGCAGGGACATACATCCAAATTATGTCATGTTGCAAAATTTACTGTTCGTTGCTCCTTTACTGGAACTGCTGTAATTCACTTTTAAGTATTTATGTCAATATTACACATTGTAGTTTATAATAGTAAGGAAGCCAAACCTGCGTGGGTCATTGCCTCCATTCCCTGTTATGGGTTTTTTCCCATATATAAGCATTTGATAAGAAGGCTTGGGCTTGAGTTTCTGAAAAATGGGAATTACCAAGGTTGTTTGGTACAATTAGGTAACAGTAAAGAACAGCATTGTGTGGGTTGTTCTAAAGCTCACATTGCCACTAGGAGCTCACTTGGGACCAGATGATAAAATGTATTTTTTATTTACAAATCTATCGAGAGGTTTAATTCAGTCTGTCAATTTAGGACTTGGATCTATGATCATTCCTCATGTGATAAAATTTATTGTTTTTCCTTTTAATATCTGGACTTGGAAAGCACATAAACTTTTACTTCTAATTTTGCAAACTTTGCAGTAAGTGAGCCTTGTAGCCACACTTAGCTACACAAGAAAAAATACCCTCTGCCAGTCCCTACTTTATTTTATTTTTATTTATTTATTTTTTTTGAGATAGGGTCTTGCCCTGTCATCCAGGCTGGAGTGCAGTGGCATGATTGCAGCTCACTGCAGCTTCAAATTCCTGGGCTCAAGAGGTCTTCTAGCCTTTGCCTCCCTAGTAGCTGGGACTACAGGCCCGTACTACCATGTCCAGTCCAGTCCTCCTCTTTCAATGTGCTATTCACTATTGACTAGCTCATGTTAAACAATTTAGTCAATGCACATTTATACAACTATACTGTGGTTATGGTGTTATTCTGTTTGCTAGTTTATCTTGCATCTAGAACCCAGTTTGGTCTTTCTCACTGATATCCTATGGCCCATCTAGGAAATTGAAAAGGCCTGGAAGATGGTGGACTCAGCCTATGACAAAGAGCAGAAGGCCAAGGAGACGATTCTTGCTCTGAAAGAGGAAATAGTGAATCTGACCAAACTAGTCGAGCAAGGGTCTGGACTGTCAATGGACCAGGATAGCAAGTAGGTCATAGCCTTGTTGATGTATGTTGAACTTGCTTTTGCAGAGGCCTCCTTCAATAGACAGCCTGGGGCTTGCCAGTGTCTTCTTGAACATTCTCTGTGATACAAAACTCTTCTTTATTGGGTTCTCAGAGATTGTTTTCTGTCTATTGCATTTTAAGTAATGCTCTTTACTCCACACCTAAGAACTTCTAATTCGTGGTTATCTTAAACTTCTGACTCCATAGGAATTCAGTAGTATAGTTTCAAAATGAGTAAGATGTTAGGTTTATTTATTTATTTATTTATTTATTTATTTATTTATTTATTGAGATGGAGTCTTGCTCTGTTGCCCAAACTGGAGTGCAGTGGCTGGATCTCAGCTCACTGCAAGCTCCGCCTTTTGGGTTCACGCCATTCTGCTGCCTCAGCCTCACAAGTAGCTGGGACTACAGGCGCCCGCCACCTCGCCCGGCTAGTTTTTTGTGTTTTTTAGTAGAGACGGGGTTTCACCATGTTAGCCAGGATGGTCTCGATCTCCTGACCTTGTGATCCGCCCGTCTCAGCCTCCGAAAGTGCTGGGATTACAGACTTGAGCCACCGTGCCCGGCTGGTTTATTTATTTCTCTCCAATTTGTGTAGAATATAAATGACTGATTTTCTGCCCAGAGTCCCAGCTTCTCCCACCTACTTCCCATGATCAGTCTCATCACCATCCCTCCCACCTTCAGATTCTAGGCCAGAAAACAGAGCTGCTCTTCCCTCCTGCTGCTCCCCCATCTCTTAAAGCCACTGTCTTGTTGACTTGGTCTTCTAAGCACTGCCTTTCACTCCTTCTGGTCACCAGAGCTACTGCCTTGTTTCAGGCCTCCTGTTCTCTGCCAGATTTGGCAGTAGCCTCCTAACTGGTCTCCCTGACTGCAGAAGACATGTCCTTCTTTATTGCATCATTGCTACCAAATTTAGGCTCCTGAAACACATGTGCACCTATCCCCAGCATAAACACTTTCAATAGCTACCCATACCCAAAGGATAAAGCCCAGACTCTTGAATGTGTCATCCAGAGCCCTTTGAGAACCTGCCCCAGTCAGCCTCTCTAGCCTCGTGCCAGCCCATCAAGTTGCTCACACCTCCATGCCTTTGTACATGCTGCTTTCCATGCTCAGAATGCCTTTTCTTCCATTCTCCCCATGGTCACCTTTTATGCCTCCTTTAAGACCCATCTCAAACAGTCTTAACTTCATCACCATCAGCATCACTCTTCCAACATCCTCTCCACATCCAAACTCCAATGACCACACAGAAAGTCACTATGTTTTCTATTTCCATAAGACCCAACATTTACCTCCAGCATGGCACTGATCAGATTGTATTGAAAATTATTTGTTGATGTGCTTCTCTACCCACTAGGCTGTGAACTCCCTGAAGGAAGACACCTTTATATCCCCTCCAGGAGCCCAACACTGTATGGGGCATGCAAAACATGGCATCAATGAATGAATCAGGAATGAACATACACTTCCTTGGGCAGCCAAGGAAATTAACCAGATCTGATGTTGCTGTTTCAGTTTCTTATGCTTTTTTGATGTGTTGATCCAACATTGACAGATAGTTCTAAGTACAGGTGTTGGGAGAGGGAATAGGAAATAAAAACAGAAAATATGATGCCTGTAGTGTGGGCTTTATCTTCTTGTTAAGGAAGTCAAGCATATTCAGAGCAACTACTGAAGAGGATTGCGAGGGAACTGATTCAGATATGAGGCATTTTAAACAAGCATTGGAAGAGGGTGAGGAGGAGAACTGAAGAAACAATCCAGCCCATAATTTTATCTTTAACAGTGTGCCCAGGCGTAACTGTCTGTCTTCATAGTAACCTTAGAATTTGAGATTTTATTTCTGGAGTAGAATTTGAGTGCAGATTTAAAGTTTCCTTATTAAACATTTGTTACATCAGAGGTGTTGGTAAATACACTTTGTCAAATTACTGTGTTTTGAGCAGTCGTTTGATGACTGTCAGCTGCAAGAGTCTGCAGTGCAAGTTCTCCTCTGCCTTCTCAGCTCCAAGAACTGCCTTGCTCTACATTCATTCTGCTGCAGAGTTCGTATCAGACACTGAGCTTCCACTTGCAAAGTGCTAATTCTGCAGGAAGTCATGCCAAATCATATGGAATGGCTTTTGAAATTTGGAGGTAACTGGTTTACAATTCAAATCAATGAATATTATCACATAACCTCCAAAAATGGGCATCATGAATGGTTTTCCCAATTTTGTTCTTTGTAACATTTTATCTGGGCTGCATTCATTTGGGAGAAACTAATCTCTGTGGGTAAATGGATAGAAAACTAGCAAAGCATATTATTTGGTTCTGTTTATGTTTTATTCTAGAGTTTATAGCTGTGATCATAGCCCTCCAGTGGATATATTAAACAAATAATTTCCTAAATTGACATCTGCTTAGGATTAATTACCAGAGTTCACAATAGCAACATAGTCTTATTGCAACAAATTCAAGTAATACAGAGGTGTGAAAAGTATCAACCTCCACAACCTTCCACCCTAAATTTTTCAGAGATAATCAGTGATATGTTTTTCTGGGCTTCTGTAAAAATGTCTGTAAAACACACACACACACACAAACACACACACACACGCGCACTCTCTCATGCACGAATAGACATTGTATTTTCTTAAAGATAAAAAAATAAATTATACTATGCATGTTATCTTGAGTACTTCTTTCTAGTTAACATCTCACAATCTGATCCATATCATGGCATAAAGATCTTTCTCTTTAATGCCTGAGTAGTGTTAATCATTGACCTGACATCTTTCCCATGAAAATCAGCTCAGAGAATGATATGAAGGATCCCTGAGAGGATGGCCATTTAGTCTGACTCCTGTGTTCTTCCTTTTTAGCATCCGAGATTTACTGAAGTTCAAAGAAGAAGTGACAAAGGAGAGAGACCAGCTCTTATCAGAAGTGGTAAAATTACGAGAATCCCTAGCTCAGACCACTGAACAGCAGCAGGAGACAGAGCGATCCAAAGAGGAGGCTGAACACACCATCAGTCAGGTCCGCCATGGAGGGCAGGAAGAAGGAAGATTTCCTTCCAGGGGATGTTTGTCCTTCCACGGTCTCTATTCCCTTCTTGTTCCTTTCTCAAATTTACCCCCTTGTGCCCAAGTGAAGCATCCTCAGTTCTGCTTATCTCTTTAGTTTGTTCTCTGGAGAGGAGCTTTACTTGAATTGAGCGACTTGATTTGTTCTTTCTCTGCGTGCTCTGTCTGAGAAGTCACTGAGGCAGGCACTCCCTACTTACAATTCTGGCTCAAAAAGATGATCCCCATGAAGGCCAGGGGGCCCAGCACCTGGGGATGGTGGGAGCCGTTTCTTTGGCCCTTCTTATTTATTTATTTATTTATTTTTTATTAGAAAGCCATTTAGTGGACTCCTTCTGAACACTTGTATATAAAGCCCAAAGTCAAATAGATCATATGCAATGTGCAGTCCCCAAAAGAAAAACGTGAGACTTCTTTGAACATGAGATCAGAAAAAGGCTTTTCATAGAATTTGGACATCAGGATAAATGTATAGTGCTCTCTTTAGCAATATGCAGGGTCATGTAAAACACAATTTTATAGTTAGGGTAGCTAGTCACATTTTATTTAGTCCCTATTGATAGAAAATCGGATGAATTCTTTCCATGTTTAATGCCCCTAGAACTCTGAGCTTCCATATGTATTTGATTTTGTACCATACTTTGTGGATTTGTTGCCCACCATCAGAGTAGTCATTTGGTTTCAAGGCCCCGAGAAACAGTATAGAATATTCCTGAAAAGTTTGAACACTGGGGCTCAAGGATGTCTGCCCTATAGGGGAAATGCTACTGCAAAGTGACTGCCCTGACAATCACAGACCTGAGAGAGCGGGGTGGGGCTTGGCTGGCTGAGACCTGCCTTGGTCAGGGCTCATCTCTTTCTCTCTTGTCCTTCCCGCACCCTCTAGTTCCAACAAGAAATCCAGCAACGTCAGAACGAAGCTTCCCGGGAGTTCCGGAAGAAGGAAAAACTAGAGAAAGAGCTCAAGCAGATTCAGACAGACATGGACAGCAGGCAGACAGAAATAAAAGCCCTGCAGCAGTATGTGCAGAAGAGCAAGGAGGAGCTTCAGAAGCTGGAGCAGCAGCTGAAGGAGCAGAAGGTGAGTTGGGTGTGGGCCTTCGCTAAAAAGCAAGAAAAACCCAGAATGGCACCTTTGTTCACACCCATTTGTGCATTTTGAATTCTCTTGGAAAGCAGCAAATTCCCTACACTACTCGTGGTGATGATGTAAAACTTAGCATTGCAATTTGGTCTTTGAATGGCTCTTATGAGGTGGTTATGCCCCCCTTTTTAAATTTTCCAGCTCTAACAGGTTAATAAGTTTCTTTTTAACCTTTTATTGATCTATACTACACATATAGAAAAGAGTATATGTCACAAGTCAGCTTGATGAATTTTAACCACTCAACCGCATCTTGGTCACCTGCTCCCAGCCGGAGATACAGAACATTACCAGCACCCCCAGAAGCCCTTTTGTGCTCCCTCTTAGTCATTCTCCCCCTAAAGTACCACCGCTATCCTGAATTCTAAGCAGAGTTTGGTTTTGCCTGTTTTCATACTTTACAGAAATAAAATATTACAGGATATATTCTTTGTGTCTAACTTCTGCTGTATTCTGTTTGTGAGATTCATTCATGTTGTTGCCATGTAGTTATAGACTTGTAATGCCCAATATGGTAACCCTTAGCAACAAGTGGCTATTTAAATTCAACTTTATTAAAATGAAATGAAATTAAAAATTCATTTCCTTGGTTATACCAGCATAATTTCAAGTACTCAGTAGCCACAGGTGGCTAGTCGATGCCATATTAGCACAGACAGAGAATATTTACATCACTGCAGAAAGCTCTACTGGACAGAGCTCAGTAGACCATAAGCTCTCATTTCTGTGCAGTATTCCATTGGGTGAGTATAATAATTTATTTTTAACAGTTTTATTTTTATTTATTTATTTTTATTTTTATTATTATTTTCTTTTGATATGGAGTCTCTTTGTCGCCCAGGCTGGAGTATAGTGGCATGATCTCAGCTCACTGTAACCTCCACCTCCTGGGTTGAAGCGATTCTCCTGCCTCAGTCTCCCGAGTAGCTGGAGTCCGCCATCATGCCTGGCTAATTTTTATATCTTTAGTAGAGACAGGGTGTCACCATGTTGGCCAGGCTGGTCTCAAGCTCCTGACCTCAAGTAATCCAACTGTCTCAGCCTCCCAAGGTGCTGGAATTACAGGCATGAGCCGCCGCGCCCAGCCAATAGGTTTATTTTTAAGTTATTTTCAAGTTTAGCAAACTATGGTCAGTCTTTATTTATTTTTACTATGGTACTGTTTTTAACACTTTCTCTATTATAGCAGTTTAAGGTGGCACAAGTATTGGTAATTGTATTATGTTTTCTCTCATTTTTTAAAGAAGCAATTCATATAATTGAAAAGTCTTTTCTTAAATATGTTTTTCCTCAGGAAGCTTGTTTCCAAAGAATTGTCAAGCCATATAGCAGTTTTATACTCAAAAATAGATATAAGTATACCTTTTTTTGTCCATTGCTCTATTAATTTTATATAAAGCCAGAAGTCAAATAGATAATTCACAATGTGCTGCCTCCAGCAGAAACACATGACACTTCTTTGAGCATGAAACATAGGAGAGAGGCTTTTGGACATCAGGATAAAAACTATCCTCCTATGAAACACAATTTCATTTTTAGCATAGCCGGTTACATTTTATTTAGTCCCTATTGATGGAGAATTGGTTGGATTCTTTTCATGCTTAATTTTTGTGTGCATGGGAGTTATATTTTGCAGACATTACTTAAGCTGTCTTTCTATTTTTATCCTGCAATTCATTTGCTATCCCTCCACCTCCTCAATATTCCCCCAATAGAAATGAGCCCCCAAGATATAATCTTTTGTTTTTATAAAACCATATCTGCTCAGGATAGTCAAGGCAGAGAAGAGGAAAATCTGGCTGACACTGAACTCAAGCAGACGTAAATCACTCCGCTGCTGTTCCATCGTTTTGAGTTAAGTTAGATTAAAAGAAAATTGTCTCTGTATTGGTGTTAGTGAACAGTTCTGTTGATGAAAACGTTGCAGGCATGTTAATGCAGGATTTGCTTCTGAAGATGTAGCTTCCAAGCCCCACAGCTTATAAAATCCGTTTGAATCTCTAGCTCATTTGCAATGATTATAGCAATTGTTGCGTATGCAAAGCCTGCCAAATGGCAAACAGGCATTAAAATATTTATCCACCACCTGTGAACAAGACTTCCCAAGGCTCTCAGAAAAAAAAATTATGCTCACTGTGTTATTCAGTAGAAGGCATCATTTTCCTCAACCGTTTAACATTCATCATATTTGAGTGCGTTAGTGCTTTCATTGGGGATAAAGAACAATTTCTACAAAGACAAAAACTCAGGGTTGCTGTTATCTTCCCAGGAGGTTTGTGGGCCCCCCTGTGTGTATATACAAGTATTGTAATCAGATTAAAAAGCATTAACCAGCTCATTCCATCCCTTTCAGATATTGAATGAGAGAGCTGCAAAGGAACTCGAGCAATTTCAGATGAGAAATGCTAAACTTCAGCAAGAGAATGAGCAGCACAGTTTGGTTTGTGAGCAGCTATCCCAAGAAAACCAACAGAAGGCGTTGGAGCTCAAAGTAAACACCAAGTCACATGTCTGTTCCCTAGCTCTTCCTTCCTCATTCCCTATTAACACAGGTTTGCCTTGGCAATTGGAGCCCTCGCTTGGATAACCTGTGTTGGCTCTACTGGGTGCCTTGACACATCAGAGGCAGGTGCAAGCCTATAGTGATTGCTTTATGCCCAGAAGCAGAGTTTGATGGCTTCCATTCTTATAAAATTGCAAACCTGATTATTGATCATATCGTTATGCAAATGGTTTCCAAAGTGAGCTCAGATGTCTATCTCTGTAACTAGCCTTGCAAGAAACCAGTTGCTCAAAGCTAGAAATCCATTCATACATGTGAACGGCAAAAAAATTCAGATTATAGTTTACTACTTGTTGGAGAAGGTGGGATGGAATTGTTGGGGGAGAGACTGATACTACCTAGTATTTACTTACAGGATTGTGGAATCATGATTTTCACTTCTGTCCAAGGTATACTTTGAGACAGATTTCCTGTTCTTCTCCTTGCTATCATTGAAGAGTGCTTGCAAATTAAGTTTAGATAACAATTTATACTCTGATATATATTGTATACCTACCTGCTTAACAGAGCGGCTTTATGTTTGTCACTTTAATGCTGAAAAAATCCATATTCCCTACTCTGGTTATGTTAGAATACTGGATGTAAAAAGAGTAGTCTAGCAAGAACCAACCCAAATGTCCATCAGTGAGATACTGGATTAAGAAAATGTGGCACATATACACCATGGAATACTATGCAGCCATAAAAAGGATGAGTTCATGTCCTTTGTAGGGACATGGATGAAGCTGGAAACCTTCATTCTTAGCAAACTATCACAAGGACAGAAAATAAAACACCACATGTTCTCACTCATAGATGGGAATTGAACAACGAGAACACTTGGACATAGGATGGGGAACATCACACACTGGGGCCTGCCGTAGGGTGGGGAGAGGGGGAAGGAATAGCATTAGGAGATATACCTAATGTAAATGACGAGTTAATGGGTGCAGCACATCAACATGGCACATGTATACATACGTAACAAACCTGCATGTTGTGCACATGTACCCGATAACTTAAAGTGTATGTGTGTGTGTATATATATATATGAATAATACATAGATTTGAGCAGAGAACCATAACATTTTTGTATCACAATCTCTTTTGAGAATCTGATGGTAATACACACATGCACATACTTATTTGCATATCTTACATCTTGTGTTGCATGCATCCCAAAAATAGGAGAGGTTTCCAGGATTTTTCTGAAGTCTTAACTGTGGGGTCTGGATTAATAACCACTGAATTAGAACATCTTAGAACTGGAGGAGGCCTTAACATCAACTAATTTGAACCCTATAGGGTCTGAGGGTCTGACGCTGAAAAACTTTTAAAACAGCCCAGAATGGGTAGACTTGAAACCATTCTTTATGAGAATGCAATAAGTTAAAGCAGAGATGAGATGACTACTTAAGTCAAAATAATATATTAGCCCCTAAGGTAAAATTAAACGAAAAAGACTCATGCCATTAATTCTTTCCCTTAGTAGCATGAATGGGGCACTTTGAAAGATGGACTATTTCTGTTATTAGATCATGAGCCTGATGGGATTCAGCCTCTAGCAATAATCTGAGGATAACATGAACAGCTAATTTTAGTCTCTTCATTGTTATGAGCAGAGATAATTGCTAACCTTTGTTTGCAAAAGAATCCCAGCTGCTCTTCTAGTCACTTCTAATGGCAAAATTTTTAAAAAGTGAATTTAATTAAAATTTCCAAAATCTGGAAAGCTTGAAGTCTGTAGGCAAAAATCAGGTGCTTTTCTTTGCTGGGATTATTTTTGGGGGACTGTTTGCCATTTTATAGACTGCCTATTCATACTATGAAATATCTGGTCCACTTATCCATATGTATACCTACAGACTAACATACTTTGAGGAAGGAGGACCCCTTCTCTAGTGTATATAATTGACCTACAATGGCCCAGTGAGTTCAAAAGAGTGTTTGAATATTTTATAGCATGTTAATAACCTTCTGAGAGAAGTCACTTCATAAGTCCATGAAAATTGCTAATTAAATACTATATACAAAATTCACATATTTTTGATACATATAACTTAGCATTCTTATCTTATTTGATTCTACAATTAGTTGGTGTATTAGTTCATTTTCATGCTGCTGATACAGACATACCCAAGACAGGGCAATTTACAAAAGAAAGACATTTAATTAGACTTACAGTTCCACTTGACTGGGGAGGCCTCACAATCATGGTGGAAGGCAAGGAGGAACAAATCACATCTTATGTGGATGGCAGCAGGCAAAGGGAGAGAACTTGCGTAGGGGAACTCCTCTTTTTAAAACCATCAGATCTTGTGAGACTTAGTCTGTATCATGAGCATAGCATGGGAAAGACCTGCCCCCATGATTCAATTACCTCCCATTAGGCTCCTCCCACAACACGTGGGAATTCAAGATGAGATTTGGGTGGGGACACAGCAAAACCATTTCAGATGGTGACTTGAAACAAAATTTTTCAGTCTTTTTATTATTTTTAGTTTATAAAAATATAAAACATAACCACATATTTTATTCAGTGAACAGAGTTTTTAAATTTCTCTCAAAACCAAATTGTGTATGCTTGATTTAATCTCACAGAACAACTTTACATTGCCATGGGAAGAATTTCCTTTTATTGGTTCTGAATTTACCATCATCCAGTTCCTGGCTCTTCGTTTACAAAGTGTCTCATTAATTCTTTCTCACTAATTACAGGCCAAAGAGGAAGAAGTCCATCAAATGCGCCTTGACATCGGGAAGCTCAACAAAATCAGAGAACAAATCCATAAGAAACTGCACCACATTGAAGATCAAAAGGCAGAAGTCGAACAGCACAAAGAAACCCTAAAAAATCAGATCGTGGGATTAGAGAGAGGTAAACCATTTTGTGCTTTCATTCATTTAGAAACATTTTATTGGTGACTGATGTTATCTTGTAACCCATGTTTACAAACACAACCCATGCCAAATGAAATCAGTAAAACAACACTCACACTGGTAAACAGTCAATATGGGGTGGGGTGGGGGGCATCGTTTTGAACACCTTAAACTCTTACCTTAAACAGTTCTTCCACAGGTTCCATTGGCAAAAATGAAAATCCAGCCTGAAGTATTGCTCAGTATTTGTCCGTGGAATAAATAGCATCTAAACTCTTATGTCTGAGGTTCACATGACCTGCTTTAGTTCTTCTTTTCCACAGAAGATAGTGGATACATTAGAATGAATGTCCTTCATTAGCAGTATCTGGGACAATATTGCAGTAAGAATCAGCGGAACAAAAATGAATGGCTTCTAACATCTTTTCTCTGTCAGTACTTTGCCATGTGATGAACCCCTGTCTTACTCTGTTATAACCCACCCGTGAAGGGAAAAATCTAAGTGTCACAGGGAGGTACAGAGAAGTCAGTAGGGACTCAAACCCTGGAGTCAGAGCTGCCTGGGTTTAGATCCCATCTCCCCACACCTGGTGGTTGGGGTGAAATAAGTGAACACAGAGCACTTGTGGAACTGAAGTGTGTGAGGCAGGAACATCTGTGTCCCGTTGACTTTACCCAGGTGGCTGTCAGTTGTCAATCACTGAATGAGACAACATACGTAAAAGCACAAAAGCATATATTCCTCACTAAAAGTTAGGTACAATCTAAATCTCTGGATAGAATTACTAGAAATATTTGTCACTAGTGAGACTCTGTCTTAAAAAAAAATTAAGGCAGGGCGCGGTGTCTCATGCCTGTAATCTTAGCATTTTGGGAGGCTGAGGTGGGTGGATCACCTGAGATCAGGAGTTCAAGATCAGCCTAGCCAACATGGTAAAACCCTGTCTCTATTAAAAATACAAAAATTAGCTGGGCATGGTAGTGGGTGCCTGTAATCCCAGCTACTCGGGAGGCTGAGACAGGAGAATTGCTTGAACCTGGGAGGTGGAGGTTGCAGTGAGCCGAGATTGTGCCACTGCACTCTAGCCTGGGTGACAGAGTGAGACTGTTTCAAAAAAAAAAAAAAAAAATTTGTCACTTAGGTCTTTGTGGATATTTTTCCTTCTAAGACATCAAGAAATAATGTTTTATGGAGATGCAGTTGCAGCCTATCTCAACAGTTTCTCTGTTCATCCATTCAATAAATCAAACCCAAACTGTGGGCAGGCATTATTCTAGGTGCTGGGTGCATGGAGGACTCTGCCCTCAGGATACCTACAGTCTAGTGTGAGTTTTCAATCTAATACTTTCTGTGACAGATATGAAGAAAAATGGAACTATAAGAGCATTTTTTTGTAACTGGCTATCAAAACACTTCCATATTTAAACTTCTATTTGCTTACAATAGTTCTAAGCTTTCGAAAAAGAAGTTTTACCCATTTGGCAGTAAGCCCAACTCTTCATCTTTAAATCATGTATACAAAGTTACCATTCTCTCTCTTTTAACTACTTTATAGGTGTCATCAACATTGTTATTTCTTCTTAGGGATCATGTTCTTTTGGTGTGTTCAATCAAAAAGTGGCACTGGGCATGACAGTTAGGAGCATGGGGCTCCTTCCTACATGTTAGGATTTTCTACCACAGAAACCAAGAAATAAACTGAAAAACTACCAGAACTAATAAGAGAGGTTAATAGAGTTCAGTAGAGTGGGAGGTTATAAAATAAATATGTAGACATCAATAGCTTTTTTTCATACCAAAAAAAATCAGTTAGAGTATATGATGGAAAAAATTCTCTTCACAATAGCAACTAAAGTAATAAAATATCTGTGAATAAAGTTACCGAGATATCTGCAAGATCTATATATTTTAAAAACCACAAAATTCTATTGAGGGGTGTAAAGGAAGACTTGAAAGATGGAGAGATATATCAAGTTCCTGGATGAGAAAACTCAATAGGATAAAAATATAAATCTGTCCAAGTTAATTTATACATTTAATTTTTCCAAAAATATTTCAGTGAGTTGGGGCCTGGCACAGTGGCTTACACCTATAATCCCAGCACTTTGGGAGGCTGAGACAGAAGGATCGCTTAAGGCTAGGGGTTCAAGGCCAGTCTAGGCAACATATTGAGGTACTCTCTCTTCAAAAAAAAAAAAAAAAAAAATTGCCAGGTGTGGTAGTATGCTCCTGTGCACCTGTAGTGGCACATGCCTATAGTTCTAGCTACTTGGGAGGCTGATGCAGGAGGATCACTTGAGTCCAGGAGGTCAATGTTGCAGTGAGCTATGATCACACATACTGCACTCCAGCCTGGGTGAGAGAGTGAGTCTCTTTAAAATTCGGTGAGTTATGTTGTATGGGACTCAAAAATTGATTCTAGAGTGCCTCCAGAAGAACAAACTTATGAAAATAGAAATGAAATAGAATAGAATAGAAATGAAATAGAATACAAAATAGAAATGAAATCTGGGAAATAAGGGAAGATTTGCCTTCCCAGATGTGTAAATGTATTATAAGGCTTCAATAATCAAATTATGTAATGATGATGTCCAGATAAACAGGTCAATGAAAAAGATTGGAAAGGCCAGAAAAGACCCAGGATTATCATCTAAGGTAAAGTGTTGTTTCACACCAGTGTGCAGTATGGATTATTAAGAAAATAATGGCATGACAATAAGCTTCTGTTTTGGGGGAAAAAGTCAATACCAAATGTTGAAACCATAAAGCCAAGATTGAGAGATTAAATGAAATAAAAGTCAAAATTGTCTATATTCTGTATTCTCTATAAATGAAGCCAAATTGACTAAAAGATTGTCAAAGCTCTTTATTATATGTGAAGGGCTTCTTTTAAAAGTCCACAAAAAAGGTCGGGAGTGGTGGCTCATGCCTGTAATCCCAGCACTTTACGAGACTTTGGTGGGTGGATTGCTTGAGCCCAGGAGTCTGAGACCAGCCTGGGCAATATGGCAAAACCCCGTCTCTACCAGAAAAAAAAAAGAAAGATAAAAGTTAGTTGGGCATGTTGGCACACGTCTGTAGTCCCAACTACTCAGGGGGCTGACAGGCAGAGGTTGCAATGAGCTGTAGTTGCACACTCCAGTGTGCACTCCAGCCTGGGTGACAGAGCGAGACCCTGTCTCAGGGAAAAAAAAAAAAAATCCAGAAAGGATAAACATATTGTGAGAGAAATTGGTAAAGGGCAAATTGGGCAATTTGAAAAACAGAAATACAAATAAATGGTCATTAAACATGAAGAAGTAGTAAACTTCACTACTAAGCAAAGAAATTCAAATTAAATACTGACATATTGGTTTTTAAACATCTATCAGACTGTCAAAGATCAAAGAGAACGATGATATCCAGGGGTGATTTGGGTGTGGATTTAAATTGCTATTAATTTTCTAGAGAGAAATTTGGCAGTAGCAGAGAAATGTCTTTAAAAAATCCCCTTTGATCTAGGACTTCTTCTACAGGAAAAATATGAGTAAGAACTTTCACAGGATTGTTGCTTGTAACTGCAAAAAAAAAAAAAAAGAAAAAAAGATAAATTATGTATTTTCACACAGTGAAAAACCATGGAGTTATTAAAAATTCGGATGCTGATGCACATTTATAGTATGGAAAGGCATTTATTCTATGCTTGTTAATTATAAAAGCAAGCTACAAAATAGTATACTGTGTGTACAATAAGCTTCTGTTTTTTGGGGAAAAGCTCAACACCAAATGTTGAAACCACAAAACCAAGATTGAGAGATTAAATGAAATAAAAGGAAAAAGTTTCTATATTCTGTAATCTCTATACAGAATATGGAGTGTACTATATATACATATCATTTCCTTTTGGGGTGTATGTGTACTTACAAATATATATATATATTTATAAATTATAGATATAAATATATTTAGGTTTATGTACAAATGTATATTTACATAAGAATAAGCTGGGAAAGAGACATATTAAAATACTAAGTAGATTCTGGTTGATTTAAATTTTTTCACTTCCGTTTATCTGAATTTCTAATTTCGTTCTGTATTTCTATTTACTTGTATAATAAAAAACATTAAAAAGAGCAAGGGGCCGGGTGCAGTAGCTCATGCCTGCCTGTAATCCCAGCACTTTGGGAGGTTGAGACAGGCAAATCACCTGAGATCAGGAGTTCGAGACCAGCCTGACCAACATGGTGAAACCCAGTGTTGACAAAAGAATCAAACTCTGTAAAATATTTTAAGAGATTTATTCTGAGCCACATGTGACTGACCATGGCCTCAGGAGGTCCTGAGAACATGTGCCCAAAGTGGTTGGGGTACAGCTTGGTTTTATATATTTTAGAAAGGCATGAGGCATCAATCAAATACATTTAAGAAATACATTGGTTTGGTTCAGAAAGGCGGGACAACTCAAACGGGGGTTGGGGAGTGGGTAGGGGGCTTCCAGGCTATAGGTAAATTTAAACATTTTCCGATTGACAATCAGTTGAATTTATCTGAAGACCTGGGATCAACAGAAAGGAAATGCTCAGGCTAAGGTAAAGGACTGTGGAGACCAAGTTTTATTGTGCAGAGGAAGCTCTTAGACAGCAGACTTCAGAGAGAGCAGGTTGTAAAATGTTTCTTATTGGACCTAAAAGTGTGTTTGGCTCTTTGTTGATTATTTCCTGGATCTGGAAAGGAAGGAAGGAAAACAAGGGAAAAGGGGATTCTCTATAGAATGTGGATTTTTCCCACAAGAGACTTTGCGGGGCAGTTTCAAGGTACGGCAGGGAAATATATTTTGGGGTTAAATATTTCAGTTTTCTTCCTTGTTATGCCACAGTCAGATTGGAAAGTAAGTCACGATATACAGGGTGAAATAAAACGCATTAGATGAGAATTTATGGTTTTAGGGCATGACTCCCCCGACCTCTTAGATAGGAATTTGGGCAAGATAAAAAAAAAATCAGAGCTTGTCCTCACCTGTCTCTACTAAAAAAACAAAAAATAATTAGCCAGGCATGGTGGTGCTGTACCTGTAGTCCCAGCTACTCTGGAGGCTGAGGCAGGAAAATCCCTTGAACCTGGGAGGTGGAGGCTGCAGAGCCGAGATTGCGCCACTGCACTCCAGCCTGGGCGACAGAGCAAAGCTCCGTCTCAAAAAAAAAAAAAAAAAAAAAAAGAGCAAGGACATTTTGGCATTAGAGAAATCTTAGCCCTGTCACCTGTTGGCTTCAGACATTTGGCAAATGGATTAATCTCTGTAAGCCTCAGTTTCCGTCTCTTTAGTGAGAGAGGGAGACCTACCTCACTTGGTTATACCAAAGGTCACATACACTCGGTTAATAGTAGTTTTATAGCTAGAGACGAACATGTAAAGCAGTTTTTGTTTCACTTCAGCTTTTGTAGATTCTCTTAGATCGACTCTACATTTGTTATTATTTTTTCTCCCTCGGGGTTTAGAGGTGGAGGCTTCAAAGAAACAAGCAGAACTTGATAGAAAGGCAATGGACGAGCTTCTGAGAGAAAGGGACATACTAAATAAGGTGAGTGTGTTACAGTCACACTGGTAAATAAATGTCTTTCTTCAGCACTGTAATATCTGGCTATAACCAGTTGGATGGGAAAAGAAAACTCCAAGGCAAACAGAAGTGGATTAGAATAAATAATAGTGCTTAATTTTCCTCTAAGCCGCTGCCTACAGTCTACCATTCACTGGCTATGAATTGCAATTGCATTATCACCTGAGAACACAAAAAGACTTTGGGGAATTAGCATATAAGCCAAGAGGAGATTTCAGAGTGTTTTGTGGATTCTTGTTTTCATTGCTGGTGTGCTATCTGGCATCCTAAGCAGTTAATCAACATTTGTGAATTTAATATCTATAATCGACAACTTTTGCTAATCCAAAAATTACAAGCGAATGCTAACTGAATTTTAACTCTGAGGTGTTAGGTGTAGGAATGGCAGGTCTAAGCTTTCCTCCATCTTTTCAGGGTTGTTGTAGGTTTTGGTTTTTGTTTTCTGTCCTTATCTTGTCAGACCTTCCAGCTCAGTGTGGTCCAAAGCTAAGGGAGGGGTTATGGGAGCTTGAAGGCAGAGATCTGAAGATTCTCCATTAAATGGAGGACCCCTCCTTTTTCCTATCCCACTTCCTGAAGATTTTTTCCATTGACAGTCACTTTTAGGAGTTTAACTACAGGGATTTAGGGTAAATTTTCCTGCTCAAGGATTTTTTCCGGGGAGGAAGCAACCACAGGCCAGGTGTGGATGGTGGGAGGGTTGTGGGGGATGGTGGCAGGGTTCTTCTGTAATAGCCGTGTGGCTTTCGGCCAAGACAGTTTCATCTCATCAAAGCAGAAACGGTCTGTATTTGTTCATTCTGACTTTCATTATTTCTTTGGGTTTCCCAGAATCAAACAAATGTTAACAAAATACACTATACTTTAGCCTAAAATAGACTATTCAGGGAATTTCAGGAATTGATAGATTAGATCTTCACATGCTAATCACTTTTAAAGAAAATCACTGAAGTTTTCTTGGACAATCTTGGAAATTGCTTGGTTTTTTTCTTGGACAATCTTGGAAATTGCTTTTTATTTTATACATTTGTACATATAAACAATAATGTTGGATTCAGATTTTTAAATTTATATTCAACACACATTTAATCCATTTGTATTTTATATATACTGATAAACAACCAATATGTTTTCTGCCATGATAAGACATGTAGCACAATAGTAATTTTACATTTATTTGTTGATTTGATTAATGTCCATTCTTCCTTTAGGGCAGGGTATACTTTTGTATTTTTTATTTCCTGGCCTTTGTATTCTTAGTGCCTAGCACAGCACCCGACTCTGCAGGTATGCAATGAACTTTAATTGATAATACATTCTTTCCCCATTGACTCAGTTGAAATGCCACCTTCATCCAAAGAATGAGTGACATGGTTTTGACAGGTAGCAACATGAATATATTTTGATTCTTTTAGTGTCATGTGGAAATGGCTTTATCTTTTATAGAACAAATGTTTAACCCAATACCTGAAAAAAAAGTTGATCTTTTCTGTTTTCTACATTGTCACCCAATCAACATTTAATAGGCATTTTACCTGATTATTGTCCAGCAGTTTTCAGATCTATCTGTTGTTCTATGTTGGTTAGAGATTTGAGAAAGAACTGTAAAGTGCCTCATGGAACTCATGGATACAGCTGGGCCTCAGGAACCCATTGGAAACTGGCCTGGCATTCTTGGGACGAAAGCATCTCTCTCTGCCAGTTGACTTCCTGAGTTTTTGCTCCATTCTTCTTTCAATGAAGACTGTCACTGTCTCTCTCTGTTTTCCAGTCCATATGACAAAAAATGACTGTCATCAGTATCTCCCAAGGTTACATCTTCTACTGAGTTGCACAAATCTAAAGGCCCTATTTCAGAAGTCCTGGGGAAGGGTCATTTGATCCATTCAGTTGCGGTTAAAGAGGTGAATCCTTTTGCATGAGCGTGGCTACCAGATTGCACTACTACTCATTCTGTGTTTCAGGGAAACTTGGGCAGCCAACCCAAGATATTTCCTTTTCAGCATCAGAAATCTCCAGTGCAACTTAAAAAAAGAAAAATGTAGATGCCTGGGTCCTATCCCAGACCAACTGAATCAGAAACTCTGGAGTTGGAACATGAACATCTGCATTTTTTTAAAAAACTGGGTTAATTGTTTTTGTTGTGGTTAAATACGCACAACACAAAATTTACCATTAGTGACATTTAGTACATTCACAGTGTTGGGCAACTGTCATCACAATCTAGTTCCACAATCTTGTCCCCCCAGAAGAAGAAACACTGTACCTGTTCAGCAGCAGTGTCTATCCCCCCTCCTCCCACCCCTGGCAACTACTAATCTGCTTTCAGTTTTTATGGATTTGACTGTCCTGGATATTTATACGAATGGAATCGTACACTAGTGAACTTTAGTGTCTGGCATGTTTCATTCAGAACAGTGTTTTCAAAGTTCATCCACTGTTGTAGCATGCATCTGTACTTCATTCCTTTTTACGGCTGAATGCTATTCCACTGTGTGGATATGCTGTATTTTGCTTATCTGTTTATCAGTTGATGAACATTTGGATTGTGTCTATCTTTTGGCTCTTGCGAATTATTTTACTGTGAATACTCATGTACAAGTTTTTGCTTTCATTTGTTTTGAGTATATATTCAGGAGTGAAATTGTTGGGTCACACGTTAATTCTAGGTGTCTGCATTTTTATTAAGCTGCTTTTTATCTTCCTTTGTAATCAAAGCTCAAGTTATATGATTAGGTTCAGTTCTAACCTCACAAGAGAAAGGCAAGAGCTAGATTGGAGGTTAAAGGCATGGACTCTGGGGTTAGCCAGCCATGGATTCAAATCTTTGCTCTGCCATTTCCCCATTGTATGAACTTGTAGGCAAGTAGCTTAACTCTTCAGTCTCAGTTTCCTATCTCTAAAATGGGGCAATATGGGGCCCATTTCTTAGGGACGTTGTGGTTGCTTAGTGTATTTATATGTGTGTTTAAAGTGCCTTGTGCAAAATTAGCATAATAAACTCTTAATAAGCTGTAAGGAACATGATCATTTTTATTCATCCAAAAGACAAGCTATCTAATTATGTTAGATATGAGGCAGAGGGTAAACTTAACCCCAAATCCTCAAACATTATGAGTAATATGACTGCTTTGTGCCCTTATTTTTAGAACATGCTTAAGGCAGTCAATGCGACCCAGAAGCAGACTGACTTGGTAAAGCTCCATGAACAAGCAAAGAGGAACCTGGAGGAAGAAATCCAGAACTACAAGGATGAGGCTCAGAAGCAGAGAAAGATCATCTTTCATCTGGAAAAGGAGCGTGACCGGTACATCAACCAAGCCAGTGACCTTACGCAAAAGGTAAGCCGCTCAGTGATGTTGTGGGTGGAGCAGAGGCACATTCCTTCCTCCGCATTTCTGATGGTCACAAACTGTTGCAAAGAGAATTTATTCAGATTTCTGCTTTTAATTTGTGTGAAGATTTGGTAAGAATGATGTGGACGAAATATGAGCTGTTTCTGAGCTGATCCTGGGCCACATTGTGAAAAGGACAATGTTTATGCTTGTTGCTCTCTCATTTCTCCTTTCCAGGGCCCTCTTCCAACTTCTGGGTTCTCTCTCTTCTCTGTTGCCCTGCTGTGCAGCATCCCTGGGCTGGTACCAGGGCTGCCAGCATCATCATCTCTCAACTCTTCAGTCTCCACACCCACCCACCATCTGGCACTGATTTTGTCTCCTCAGAGAAAGGACCCCAACTTGACGTTAGGAGAAAAGCATCTAATTAAATGACCACAAGTTAAGATGTGAGTGACTACCGCATCTGCTAGGGGTGTCACAATTTCAAAGAGCATTTTTTTATTCTCAAACGATTGTGAACTCCTGCAATCCCAGCACTGAGGCAGGATGATTGCTTGAGGCCGGGAGGTCACAAGTGGCCTAAGCAACATGTCAAGACTCTGTTTCTACCAAAATATAATAAAATAAAATAAAAAGGAAAAAAAACTGTTGTGAGCTGGGCGCAATGGCTCACATCGGTAATCCCAGCGCCCTGGGAGGCCAAGGGAATGGATAGCTTGAGGCCAGGAGTTTGAGACTAGCCTGGACAGCACGGTGAAACCCTGTCTCTACAAAAAATAGAAAAATTAGTCGGGCATGGTAGTGTGCTCCTATGGTCCCAACTACTTAGAGGGCTGAGGTGGGAGGAACACTTGAGCCTGGGAGGTGGAGGCTACAGTGAGCTGTGGTTGTAGCACTGCACTCCAGCCTGGGTGACAGAGTGAGACCCTGTCTCAAAACAAGCAAACAAACAAAAAAAAACCACTGGAGGAAATCCACACATTGGGGAGCTGAGTTCTAGATCTCTGCTTCTTATAAACTGCTTAGGAGAGAGAAGGCTCAAGGATATATGTCTCCAAGAATGGCTTCGGGGATTTGGATTTCATTTTAGCCAGCTGTCTTAGTGCATCGCCTGCATGAAGCATGAGTAGTTACAATAGTACTCTCTTTAATGCATTCATAGATGGCATGGAGCAGTGGTCTATGGAGTGGGAGGCTGGGAAATGGAGAAAAGTTTTAGTTATGAGGCTGATTAGAAAGTTCGGGAGAAAAGGCTCATTTAATCACCTTTTCTCCCCCTAGCAAGATGTGATCTGTTATGCAAGGTAAGCCCTCTCTTCCATCTCCTCAATGAAATTCAGGTTACATTCTGCAGTGCTTACTAATGCTCTTGCACACTTAAATTTTTTGTTTTTTTGGAGTGAAATGTCAAAGAAGGTGACAAAGGGACAGCCAATATTTGTATTACAGAAATAAAGAAAGTGGGAAACAAGCTTTACTAATAGGAAATCAGCTTCTTTCCACTTAGACTCAATCTGCCATGCAGACAATTTGGGAAGGGCTGCTGGAGAAGCACAGTGCCTTGGCTTTGTCTAGGTCTGCAGGACAGTGATCCCCAATGGATTCTCACACCCCTAATTGGGAGTCATTGGAGCAGAGCATATTTCTTTTCTGACTTAACCATGTAAGAAGTTCCACTGATTGATTTACTGACTCTAAGGACTTGTCAGTTTAGGCCCTGGTATTCTCGAGCTTGGACTTGCACGTTAGCTTCTGTATTCACCAGTTTACTGCACAAATAACTTTCAAACCTTAGTGGTTCACAGCAATAAAGATCTATGTTTTGCTCACATAACTGGCCTTTGCAGATCAGCTGCATCCCTGCTTTTTGTCCTCTTCTTTCCAGGCTGACTCTGTCAGGATGCCCTGGCCTCTGGACAAAGGGAAAGGGTGGAAACAGTGGACCCTCAGGGTGCTTCTGAGCCTCTGCTGACAAGGGAAGGGCACAGATCCTACCCACTCATATTCCACTGGCCAACCAAGTCACAGGGCTGTGCCAGGCATCCTGGTCCTCCTTAGGGAGGGGCCCTGCAGGGTGAGGTAGCAAATGTATTTGAACATATAATGTCATCTGTTGCAGCCTCCAGTTTCTTCTTCCTGATAAGCAATTTCTCTCCATTCCCAGGTGCCATCACACCGCCATCAGAGCTAACTCTTAAAAATTCCAGTGTGATTTTATTATTACTCAGGATATAAACCTCTGTCACCTCTCCCTGGGGCAGGGCTTCCTAACATTTTTCACATCACAGAATATGTAAAAATTACATGTTGATATGGTTGAACTCTGTGTCTCCACCCAAATCTCATCTTGAATTGTAATCCCCATGTGTCGAGGGAGGGAGGTAATTGGATCATGGAGGAGTTTTCCCCAAGCTGTGCTCATGATGGTGAGTGAGTTCTCATGTGAACTGTTGGTTTTATAAGTGTTTAGAAGTTCCTCCTTCATTCTTCCTTTTCCTGGTGACTTGTGAAGAAGATGCCTGCTTCCCCTTCCACCATGATTGTAAGTTTCCTGAGGCTTCCCCAGCCAGTGGAACTGGGAGTCAGTTAAACCTCTTTTCTTTATGTTTACCCCGTCACAGGGAAGTTCTTTGTAGCAGTTTGAAAATGGACCAATACACATGTCAGTGGCACATGGGAATAAGGAGATGAGGCTATTTGGGGCTGAAGGAACCAATCCAGGGATGTCAGCTGCCCAGGTCCCACCTGGCCATCCTGTGGGTAGAGTAAAATCCGTGTTTTAGCACACATCTGAAACCCATGCAAGGCACAGCAGTTGGGATACTGGATACTCTGCATTAATGGAATAGAGTCCAAGCTCTTTGTTCCCTGTGGAAAGTTCTGTCCTTTCTCTGCATGGCACATTCCTATTCACCCTTCAAGACCTAACTCAAATGCTCAGGTCAAGCTTCCTCTGATTCCTTATGGGCAGAGCTTGTCACTGTACTTTATAGATTTGTTAATGTCTCTGGAAAGACGATTATCAATCTATAGTGTAATTATTTATTTGCATATCTGTTTTATCCACTTTATAGTGAGCTTTTGGGGGCAAGGACTTTATTTCATTCCTTTCTTTATTTCTAGCATCCTGGCACATAAGAGACACCAAAAAAGTATTTGTTAAACAAATGGATAGATGATAAGCGGTAAAAAGAATGCTACCACTGATTTTAATATAGGATTGTATATTTTTCTTGGCTTCCTCGTAAAAGAGAGATTCGGATATCAAGTTTTGTTGTTAACCGTTTTTCACAAGTTCTGATATGTAACTGCACATAACGTCTTACCTAAATAATTTGAACACAAATTCTTAAAATATTACTTATCATCTACAATTTTTCTGTGTCTTGCTTAACCCCTGACAGAATATATCAGTTGCTATGCAACTTGTGCATCTCTGGACTTCTTAAGAATATGTATGTCTCTTTGTCCCCTTCTCATATTTCTTTCTTTCTTTACTGTCCAACACACACACACACACGCACACACACCCTCATTCTCACAAACAAAAAGCTCCCTTATGTGCATTCTGTTTGTAGGGTATTGAGAAATAATATCAAAGGCTGGGGAAGATGTCATGAAACTGACATTTTCATCTACTTCTAAAGTGAGTATACATTGTTCCAAGTTTATCTTCCAAGTTTATCTATCTTTTATCCAGAATTTTCCTTTTTAAGAAAAACTGAATCTAATGAAAAATAAGAAATGGAGAGATTTATATGAAAAAATATTTTTTCAAAACATAATTTATAATAATGAGAACTAGGAATCAGCCCCCAAAAAGGTTAAATAAATCATGCTACATTTATTTGACATAGTATTATGTAGCTGTTAAAATCATGTGTTTGCAAATTATTTTTAAAGATGGGAACATGTTTCTAATATGAATCTGAGAAAGATAACGTAAAATTATTTGTAGAGTCTGTCTCCAGTTTTTTCTGTGTGCATACAAAAAGGATTGGAGACATACGTAATTTGGCCCCTCCAATATCACTAGAGAATATTAGAAATTGGGAGGTGGACTGGGACTTGGCATGTCACTGTATTTCCAGCTGTAGATTTGAAAGTGGATCTGCCACCACCCTAGGGTACTAAGAGTTGGGGAAAGGTAAACCCCTTCACCTTAGTGGCATTGTTCTTAGGTTGCGGTAAATCCTGTCTTGCTCAAGAATGAATAAAGAAAAAAGCGGCCTAATGGAGCCTTGGGAAAATATGCCTGAGAACGAGAGAAAGAGAATGGCTTCTAGGAGCCCCAGGGTAAAGGTCTGTCTCTGAAAATTCTTCTGTGGCAAGATCTTTAGGTTGAACCCTTTGAAATCGTCTTTTTTTGGTAAATAAGAAACAATTGACTATCAGCGATTTCATAAGGTTCTTAACCTAATAGAAAAAAATGCAGAGAAAAGGTTTGGCTTCCTTCAAAGAGTGTAAATATGTAAAACCTGGTGCCAAGTTTCCACTTGTGGGAGGAACAGTCTTTGTTTAGCAAAATACCTTGATACTTGCCTTGGTTTGAAAGGTGAGGCTCCATGAACCAGAGTGAAACACAGTCATGTGAGAAAAGTAACAGGAAGTGGGAAAGGAGGAGTGGGTGGTGAGCAGGAAATGGGGAGAAGATGGGGAAGAATGGGAGAGGAGGACACACAACATCAGCATCAAGGCAGTAGGCTGGGCGCTGCTGGAAGTGAGGAGTTCCTAGAGACAGGAATGATGGAGGAATTGCAGAAAACAGTGATGTCCAATATTTGATTTTAAGTTCCTTAAACCTCTGGTGACAAATCTACTACATCAATCCTACAGTTGTGATTGCACTTTGGGGGCACAGGCATGGGGTGGTGAGGATGTGAAGTGACACATCCTGGAAAAAGGACAGTATGTGCAAGAGACAAGATGTGTCCGAGAATCTAGAAAGCTATGGCAACAGCAAACTGGAGCCACAGCAAGTAGAAGAAATGCAATTCCTCCAAGAATTCTTGGAGATATTAGAGGGTTTGGGGGCTTCCCAGCACACAGAATGGAAAGTCTAGACTTGTTGTTGTTGTAAAGGACAAGGTGACCCCAGTAGGATACAGGACTATCACCTGAGTTATAAATCCAACATGGCGTTACCTCTAGGGAAAAGCAAAGATGAAATAAAAAGAAAGGGTGGACAAAATAAGGATCAATTGTATAAAAACTAAAAAAAAAAAAAAAATGGCAGATTTAAAATCCACACCAAAGTTAGTAAAGAACAGAACTGATGTTGTGGAAAACGGAATCAGGCCAGGCGTGGTGGCTCATGCCTGTAATCTTAGCACTTTGGGAGGCTGAGGCAGGAGGATCCTTTGAGGCCAGGCTGGGCAACATGGGAGACCCGGTCTCTACAAAAATGATCATAGAGAAGATAAGAGAGAAGAGGACAGAGAATAGAAACCAGCCTACAGAGAGTTGGTTTCTGATTATGGAAATGAGCCCCTAATCAAGGATGTAGTGGGAAATATTTTCTGGAGATGAAGAAAGAATTGCACAGGCTGACCATGTTCCAGGCAAAATCAGTGACAGGACACTCTCCATAGACTTGCCCAAGAAGAAAGTCCTTTTGTGTGTGTGTGTTTCATCTACAATAATGAAAAGTTCTCTGTGAGAATTTACGCAAGAGGAAAAAACAGATAGATACCTAGTTACCCTTTTTTGTTTTAACAAGAAAATGAGTGGAAGGAGCCATATTAACATATTAATAGTGGTTATCTTTGGGTGATAAGGATACAAATTGTTTTAATTTGCTCCTTTTTTGCTTTTATTTTTTTTATTTTATTTTATTTTTTAAGCTATTCTAAAATGGATAGGCTGGGCATGGTGGCTCATGCCTGTAATCCCAGCACTTTGGGAGACCGAGGTGGGTGGATCACCTGAGGTCAGGAGTTCAAGTCCAGCCTGGCCAACATGGTGAAACCCCGTTTCTATTTAAAACACAAAAATTAGCTGGGTGTGGTAGTGGGCATCTATAATCCCTGCTACTTGGGAGGCTGAGGCAGGAGAATCGCTTGAACCTAGGAGGTGAGGTTGCAGTAAGCTGAGATTGTGCCATTGCACTCCAGCCTGGGTGACAAGAGTGAAACGCCATCTTAAAAAAATAAAAAATAAATAAAAATAAGAAAAAGTGAAATGGATATGTATTACTTTAGTATCTTGATTTAAAAAAGAAATAAATAATATTAGTAACCTTGCCTTTCCTTCAGGGACCAAATAAAATTCCACCTTTCCCAAGAAGGTTTACTAAAAGTGGTGTCTAATTCCTCTGTACTTGGTTCCCCTCTGGCCTGTGTGCACATAACTGTTATTTGCATATGTCTGCCTCATTCTAAACACTGGCTTCTTGGGGGCAAGTCTTATCCAATTTTGAGTTCTTCATATTACTTATTTACTAAGTAAATACTCAAATATTTTTTGAACTAAGAATGAATGGAAAGCTTAATTGGACATCTGAGTTAACTAGTCAGAGGCTCACTTTTAAGTATCTGTATCAGGTTATTTTCTAATAATATATTTACTTATCACTATGAGTCTGCCCTTCCTTTAAATTCATGTGAAACATGTTACCACGATGGACGATTTTATCTGAATTATCATTGGCATTTTTAGCTGTGAGTGACTTCCAGGCCTGATCTCTTCTTCCTTCTGAGCTGCAAAACAGAATCAACATTTGCCAACAACATTTGCCTTCTTGTTCTTTCTTGCTTAGAGAAAGAAAAGTGAACTCGGAGATGCTGAACTCCTACATTATATTGTATTCATTTAACTTGGCATTTGCCAGTGAGAAAGAAGATCCCCTTTTGTGCCTGAACTGGATGACTCAGAATCCCAAACCTTTTCCTATGTGTTTGTCTCTGTCAACACTTGCAATAATAATAGTGCATGATAAATAGCCACAACATCTCAGTAGGATACAAAAACAAGCACTTATTTCTTATTCACACACCTGCAGTTGATAGAGGTTCAGCTGACCTAACCTGGGCTTGCCTGGACTTGGTTCTGGGATGTGGGTTGGGCTCAGTTCTGGACCACATGTTTCTTATCCTCCATGTACATGTTCTTCTCATGGGGAAAGGAAGGAGAACAAGAGACAAAGTCACGCATACACGCACATTTTGTGTCTACTTGTCTAATATTCTGACCTCCCATTGGCTATAGCGAGTCACATGGCCAAGGCTAACATCAGCAGCAAGGGAAATGCACTTCTCTCTTTAGGTTGTGGGACAAGGGGAGAGAATGAACATTTGTTAAACCATAAGATAGCCTACCCCAGGATTGTAGCACTTTTTATCCTCGTGATTTTCCTTTGCTGCACTCTAAATTTCGCTATTCAGGTAAATTGAGAGGCATGAGAAACGGCAGGCATGGTAAGTTGTGGTCTACCATATTTCCTGCTTTCTGAACTTTTGCATGTTCTAGGTAAAACCATTCCTAGTAAATTATTAAATCTGCTGAACATTTTTCCCATGATGCACTTGCCTCATTTTAGGATCTCCCACCTTTTTCATTTCAAATATTAAACTTCTGGCAGTCACCTCCCAGACATTTGATATGCCAAAAAACATTCTTTTGCAACAAAACCCTACCAACAAATTTCCTAGCTCTTTGCTCATTTGCCTATAACAGTGTCAAGCAAAGCTCTTCAGGACAGAGGTTCCAGGAAATGAATAATAATGTGCTTTCAAGGACTTAATGCAAGCAAAGAAACCAAAAATTGATTAAGGAAATATTGTCCACTAGATAGGTATCTTCATAATGAAATAAAGCTGCTATTTCTTTGATGTTAATTTGAATTTGATACAGAGCCTCTGTAATTGAGCAGAACCCTGGAGAGAGGAATCAAGGGAACACAAATTATAAGCTTTTTGTGTCTTAATAGAACAAGCATACTTCGTATCATTACTTTTCCTGCAGAACAGGATTTGATTCGGAGGAAAATCAAATTAACTTTTTAAAGTACTAGTATTATGTAACATGACATAATGTAAACTATCATAATAACCTGTTAACATTTATTAAATGATTAAATTATTATATGCTAAGTACTTGTATGATGGCACAGGTGTATATTCTCTCACTTAAATCCTCATAATAGCCCTGTGAGATAGATATTATTATATCCCACATTCATAATATAATATGTTATAAAAATTAATCGAAGCCATAGATACGCCTCTCTAAATTCAAGATAGAGGGTAAAATAACAAGGCAAGAAAAATAGGGAAGACTCAACATTTCACTGGCCGGGGCATATAGTTGTTTTCTATTTTTGCAGAGTGAGTTTTTCAGTTTCATTATGAAGGTAAAAGCATTGTCAGCATTGAGACCATTGACATCAAGTCAGAAAAACTTATTTGAGAAGTTTATTGTACTGATATTTCATCAAATGTACGTTAAGGGGTTCCAAATGCAATGACCTACTTTCTAATCCCACCTTGGTCTATATGATGTTTTGGTTATGCTGCAGTTTTCCTGTACACGTTATTGATTTCTATCTCACTCTTATTTCTATCGGCAGGTTGTTTTAACAGAAAAAGAAAAGGTAGGAGTAGGTTATAAACTGAGACTGTACTTCTGTCATGCCCTGTAAGCATTTTCTGGACTCCTCTGAAGCCTAGGAGTGCCAGGAGCTCTAATTCACTGGCTGTAATAAAACTTTCTATATTTGGATGTGATTTATCTCATGAGTTGGTTTGAGGTACCTCAAAGTGTATATTAATTAAGCTCCAGCCCCAAGCTGGCAGCCTGTGTCTCTGACACGCCACTTCTAACAGGGGCAGCTTGCTGACAAGAGGTTTGGCTACACTTAACACCCATATACTTTATGAATTTTCAGGATTTGAACTTCTGCATGACTTTGGCCTGAATGATTTCCATAAAGATAAACCGAGTCCCAACACTTAGAAATACATTGCTTGTAAATTGTCTTTTCCCCTAGTTTCAATATTTGTGAATCCCTTTTATCTTCTTGGTGTCCTGATGGGTTCTTATAACTCCAGCTTCAAGAATCCAGAAGCAAGTTTGTGACTTTTGTGCACTGTTGTGTGCAGAAAGATGGACCATGCTAGTTGGACGCTCAAAAAAGAGATGCCCCTGGCTACCTCCTTTCTCTGTGGCATTATTCTGCCTGTGCAAAGAATTATTCTTGTTCTAACATCTCTCAAAGTGACTGAACAAACTATTTTTTTCCTTTCTCTAACGTGCTGCTTGATATTCTGAATGCTGATGATGCTGTTGAAAGTATTTTCAATCTATTAAGCATTAACCTTTCAGTCTTAGGTTTTCCCATAACACTTGGTGCATATCTCAGTTTACTAGTTATATCCATTCCTTGATTATCCATTCTGTGGTGAAGTCACTCCCTACAAGTGAACTTGAGGATAGGGAATGTGTCTTATTCTTCTTTCTATCACACATACTTTTACAGTGCCTGCCATAGATAGGTAGGTCCTCAGTACCTGTTCATTGAGTGAATGAATAAATGGGGGAGTGAATGAATGAGTGAACAGAAATGTACTCCATTCACTTTATGAAACTAGCAGAAACCTTGAGACTAAAAAAGAACTGAAAAGAAAGATATAGGCCTAGATCACTTGGGAAAACACATGCAGAATCCTAAATGAAATTCCAGGAAACCAAATTTAACAGTACATTAAAAGAATCATCCAGTATGACCAAAAAGGGTTTATCCTGAAGCTGCAAGGATAGTTTTCTATTAAGAAAGCTCTTGCTGGTGGTGTGGAAATGTAAAGTGTTACAGCCATTTTGGAAAGCAATCTAGCAATATCTATTAAAGTTGAAAATATGTATGTCCTTTGAGCCAGCTATTCCACCCCTGGGAATCCATCCACAGAAATAAAAGCACAAGTGCATGAGAATACACATACAAAAATGTTTCTTGTAGGATGGTTCAGAGTGGCAAAAACGTGGAAACAAAGTTAATGCCCATCAGTGGAGAAGGATTAAATTATGATGGCACACCCACGCTATAGGATATTATGCAACCTTTAAAAAGAATGAATTACAGTGATAATTTCTACAAGGCATTATTTGATGATAAAAAGCAAAATGCATAAGAGTAGTTATAAGATCCCATTGGGTTAAAAAATAAAAACAAACCTCAAAAAGCAAAACAGAAAACAAACAAATCTGTGTAGTTCTCTATTTACTCATTGAATAACTTTGTAAATATTACTTATTTTGATCTGTTTCTTTCTTTGTAAAATTGGAGGCAATAACAGTACATATCTTAGAGGATTTTTGAGAGATTAAAGGAGCTAATACATGTAAAATGTCAGGTACACAGAAAGTAACTGATGAATATTAGCTATTATTGTTAGGTTATAGACATGAATAGAATATGCAGAATCCAATGAAAAATATGGAAGAATACATAGTAGATTGTTAACCTACTTTTGTTTTGTGTAGAAGAGAGGCTGATGTTGGAGAAAGAAAGTTCAAGTAAATAAGGAAAATAAATGTGTATTTCACATTTATGAATTTATTTTAAATTGTGGCACATGGAACTATATTATAAATAAATTGAAAAATCTGTTACTAGGTTTATCAAATCAATTGACCCAATAAGAAAGAATAATACAAAATTATATACATTGAAAGACATTTACTAAAATTCAATCCCATCCCTCCTTAAGCACCTGTAAAAAAATTTTGAAAGGTGCTTATTTAAATATGTAAAGGATAAATATTTAAAATAATAGCCATCATTAACTCTGATGGGGAAAGAATAGAACTGGGCTTCTCATTTACGTATTTTCTGGGATAGTAATTCTGCAAGTGGAAAAAAATGGATTCTTGTAAGTGCAATAATTTGGGAACATGTTGCTCACAAGTAGCCCACACCTGAGTCATGGTGAATTTCAGGATGGCAGAAGTGTAAGAGGTCCTTTTCCACCTTGCGTTCTAGGTAAACTGTCACTTCCTCAGAGACATGGGCCCAGAGACATGGCCCTATTTCTTCATGTGTGTCCCCTTTTCCTCCATGCTCTGTCACATTGCTCTGTGTCCTCCCATTGCAACCATTAATTAAGGGAACACCAAGAAACACAGCGAAATTTTCTTAAGAATTTTCTCCTTATGTGCTCTAGCTGTTATTTACACTGTAGTTTCCTTGATTTAATCAGATTTCTTCGTGAACATTTTTCTTCTTAAGAACTTTCTAAAGAAGTTTATCTTTAAAAAGTCAATTTCTGTGGACATTGCAGCGGAGAGTCATGATGACGTCATTGCTACTGTGTGCATGGCTTTTTGAGAGGTATTGACTCATGGTGGAATTTCAGGTGTTGGTTTTTCATACTTGCAAAAATGGGGCAGTAGTTCTTGCATCCCATCTTTCCTGGAAGTATTTTGTGCACAAAAGAATGCATTTTTACAGAGTCCTTTTCAGTTCCCCTGATGGAGTGAGTTTGACATTGGCAAGATAGTGTCATGATTGCTATCAAAGTTCAAAGACCGTTTTTCTTTCTCATGGTTAACTCTGTAAGCAGCCAGTGTGGCCAAACAGCTAGGTTCTCTCTTATCTTTCTTAGTGCTTTGTGTTAAGATCCATTTAAGCCTGTGACTTTTTTTTTTCCCCCCCTTTTTCGGGGGTAGGGTGGTCAGGAGAGGTTTTCAGAATTGAAAGAATTTCTTCTCTTTTTTTTCTTTCTTGTGATCACAAAATAACTGTGTTAAGCCTTTATACTTGAGCAGAACTCTAGTATAGATAAAATGTATGTTTGCCCCTAATCAGTTGGGCTGAATTTCTGTGTCATACTGCAGTGATTATAGCCACTGTCAGATTTTCTGATTACTGGCATCTCTATCAGCCACGCTTAGATAAAAAACTCCATTTGTCCTGAACCTGTAAGCACAGGTGGGCTATTTAACCATTTTCATCTACTTCTTTCTTCTCCAGGTCCTTATGAACATGGAAGACATAAAAGTTCGTGAAACGCAGATTTTTGACTACAGGAAAAAAATAGCTGAATCAGAGATTAAATTAAAACAGCAACAGAACCTGTATGAAGCTGTGAGATCAGACAGGAATCTGTATAGCAAAAATCTGGTTGAGGCTCAGGTAAATAATATATTTATGTCCTTACATTTTGATTTATTTTCACCCTGCATTTAAAACAGTTTCTGTTACCCTAATGGCAGAATTTAGAATAGATAAAAAAAAAATCTCATGGAATTCACCTGAAAAGAAGATCAATTTATGCAAAACTATCAGGTTATTTGGAATAGAAATGATACATCTTAATAGGATGTGGAGATCATGGTTCTACTTGTAATTATTATGTAGAATTACTATTCTTGTCTCTCTACTTTTTTTTTTTGAGGCGGAGTCTCACTCTGTCACCCAGGCTGGAGTGCAGTGACATGATCTCAGCTCACTGAAACCTCCACCTCCCGGGTTCAAGTGATTCTCCTGCCTTGGCCTTCCGAGTAGCTGGAATTACAGGCGCATACCACCATGCCTGGCTAATTTTTGTATTTTTAGTAGAGACAGGGTTTTCACCATGTTGGCCAGGCTGGTCTCAAACTCCTGACCTCAAATAATCCACCTGCCTTGGCCTCCCAAAGTGCTGGGAATATAGGCATGAGCCACTATGCCCGGTTGTCTTTCTAATTTTTAAAACTGCTAATAGCTACCATGACTCAGAGGGCAGCAGCATACTCTTTGAATTCCAGAGCTTCACTTCAAAATCTTTTAGTTATATGTTTGTTGTGCTTCCAATTCCTTTCATAAAAGGAGGAATAAGGTGTGTGTGTGATGTTCATTATGCATATTTTGTGTGTATCTCATGAGAATATTTTGAGAGTTAATACTATATACTATAAAGTACTTTGAAGTCGATGGGCACTAGAGACAAAGGATTAGCCCAGTTGTAATTGATCAAGAGACCATTATTTTGAGAGAGCGTCCCTTAAGAGCTCTTAAATATATATTGAACTTCCATAGGGATGATGATGTCTAATTCACTTTCAAACATTTCTCCTTCCATTTTGTTAGGATGAAATAACAGAAATGAAGAGAAAGTTAAAGATTATGACCCATCAGGTAGATCAGCTGAAAGAAGAAATCTCTGCCAAAGAGTCTGCACTTGTGAAGCTGCACCTGGAACAGCAGCGAATAGAAAAGGAAAAGGAAACATTGAAGGTACTGACCTCATAGTAAAAGCAAAGGACCAATAGTTCATCAGCCTACCTAGGCAACCTCCAGTCTCACTGAAGGTAGCGAGGGGCAGGGAGAACAACCACGTCTGCCTGTGGTCACTGTTGCTAGTTATCCAAACCAAGCAAACATGGTACCCGGAGGATGAGCTTTACCATCTCTTGTTCAGGGCTCCCTACAGGTAGTGTTGCTAGGTAGAATGGGGAAAGGGAGTAGTGGAGATGCACACACACCCCTTTCATTTATGCAGGCTATCATACATCAGTGGGAGAGAACCTAGCAGGTCAGCAGTGCCAAGAAGTCCTTGAACTTGCATGCCCGCTACAATCCCTCTGCATTCACAACCAAGTCCAACCATTGTGCTCACACTCAACCCTCCCAAACTCCTCCCTGAGCCTTCTATAGGTGATGCTTTGTACCTCTGTTTTTTACTTTGTGTGCTGTCACTTTTCTATCTGCAGTCTTATCAACTGGGTGATAGAGCTCTGTTCTCACTTGGTTTACCCTTGTCCAGGTTTGTAGTTCACTTTACCTCTGTGGGTCTAAGAACTTTGCAGCTGCTCTTCCAGAGATCATCTCTGTCTCCATATATCTTACTAAGACATACCCTTTAAAATCTACTAATTTAGAATATTCTATGTCTACTAACATAAGGACCCTTTCCAAGAATACAAAGCAAATAATTACGCCATTTTAAATCCTCTAACCAAATATGTTTTACTATACACTTCACTAAACTTAGTGTATTTTTCTTTTCCCTATCCAATCCAATAGGTTTCCCTTCCAATCCATTTGACCAAGGATTAAAAAAGAAACTTCTAAGAAAATAATGCCAGTTTTGTTATGAAAATATATGCGCAGAATGCTCATGGGTTCTTAAGAGCTACTTGCAGAAACTGTTTACAACAAATTAGAGACTGGGTACCTTGGTTTCTGCACATATTAGCTTTCAAAGATAGTCACTGTCTTGAAAATGTATATCTAGTGTTGGGCAGGTTCAATGCCATATTTCCTAGATTCTAAGATACCATAGATTGAAATAGGCACTCTCAGTTTAATAATGAGTTTTGTCAAGTTAATGATAGGTTTTCATGGAAATAGAACTACTACATTAAATTAACTTAAAGCTCATTTTGTTTGAGAAGATTAAACTGTAACAAAAGTGAATGTACAAAAAAGGATATTGTAACTGATGTATTTACCTGTCTCAGACATTCATCTCCGCCACTCTATCTTATGATAGAAAAAGAATAGAAGATTCTGCATTAAATGTTTTTTATGTATAAAGAAATATACATATATTTTCTAAAACTGGAAAATGTTCTGCACTTTGCCCTTATACTCCTTGTTTGAAACCAGAGTTTTATAGAAAACGGTTTGTTCCACTGTGGAGCTTGTAGTGGGATAGGGTTTATTTATTGCTGAATGAATCAGAAGAAACTTATTTTTTTTTCCAAATTTTCTTTTTTTTATTTGTTATTATACTTTAAGTTCTAGGGTACATGTGCACAACGTGCAGGTTTGTTACATATGTATACTTGTGCCATGTTGGTGTGCTGCACCCATCAACTCGTCAGCACCCATCAACTCGTCATTTACATCAGGTATAACTCCCAATGCCATCCCTCCCCCCACCGCCCCATAATAGGCCCCGGTGTGTGATGTTCCCCTTCCCAAGTCCAAGTGATCTCATTGTTCAATTCCCACTTAGGAGTGAGAACATGTGGTGTTTGGTTTTCTGTTCTTGCAATAGTTCGCTGAGAATGATGGTTTCCAGCTGCATCCATGTCCCTACAAAGGACACAAACTCATCCTTTTTTATGGCTGCATAGTATTCAATAGTGTATATGTGCCACATTTTCTTAATCCAGTCTGTCACTGATGGACATTTGGGTTGATTCCAAGTCTTTGCTATTGTGAATAGTGCTGCAATAAATGTACGTGTGCATGTGTCTTTATAGCAGCATGATTTATAATCCTTGGGGTATATACCCAGTAATGGGATGGCTGGGTCAAATGGTATTTCTAGTTCTAGATCCTTGAGGAATCGCCATACTGTTTTCCACAATAGTTGAACTAGTTTACAATCCCACCAACAGTGTAAAAGTGTTCCTATTTCTCCACATCCTCTGCAGCACCTGTTGTTTCCTGACTTTTTAATGATTGCCATTCTAACTGGTGTGAGATGGTATCTCATTGTGGTTTTGATTTGCATTTCTCTGATGGCCAGTGATGATGAGCATTTTTTCATGTTTCTGTTGGCTGCATAAATGTCTTCTTTTGAGAAGTGTCTGTTCATATCCTTTGCCCACTTTTTGATGGGGTTGCTGTTTTCTTGTAAATTTGTTTGAGTTCTTGATAGGTTCTGGATATTAGTCCTTTGTCAGATGAGTAGATTGCAAAAATTTTCTCCCATTCTGTAGGTTGCCTGTTCACTCTGACGGGAGTTTCTTTTGCTGTGCAGAAGCTCTCTAGTTTAATTAGATCCCATTTGTCAATTTTGGCTTTTGTTGCCATTGCTTTTGGTGTTTTAGACATGAAGTCCTTGCCCATGCCTATGTCCTGAATGGTATTACCTAGGTTTTCTTCTAGGGTTTTTATGGTATTAGGTCTAACATTTAAGTCTCTAATCCATCTTGACTTAATTTTCGTATAAGGAGTAAGGAAAGGATCCAGTTTCAGCTTTCTACTTATGGCTAGCCAATTTTACTAGCACCATTTATTAAATAGGGAATCCTTTCCCCATTTCTTGTTTTTGTCAGGTTTGTCAAAGATCAGATGGCTGTAGATGTATGGTGTTATTTCTGAGGGCTCTGTTCTGTTCCATTGGTCTATATCTCTGTTTTGGTACAAGTACCATGCTGTTTTGGTTACTGTAGCCTTGTAGTATAGTTTGAAGTCAGGTAGCGTGATCCCTCCAGCTTTATTCTTTTGACTTAGGATTATCTTGGCAATGTGGGCTCTTTTTTGGTTCCATATGAACTTTAAAACAGTTTTTTCCAATTCTGTAAAAAAAGTCATTGGTAGCTTGATGGGGATGGTATTGAATCTATAAATTCCTTGGGAGGTATGGCCATTTTCATGATGTTGATTCTTCCTATCCATGAGCATGGTATGTTCTTCCATTAGTTTGTGTCCTCTTTTATTTCACTGAGCAGTGGTTTGTAGTTCTCCTTGAAGAGGTCCTTTACATCCCTTGTCAGTTGGAGTCCTAGGTATTTTATTCTGTTTGAAGCAATTGTGAATGGAATTTCATTCATGATTTGGCTCTCTGTCTGTCACTGGTGTATAAGAATGCTTGTGATTTTTGCACATTGATTTTGTATCCTGAGACTTTGCTGAAGTTGCTTATCAGCTTAAGCAGATTTTGGGCTGAGATGATGGGGTTTTCTAAATATACAATCATGTCATCTGCAAACAGGGACAATTTGACTTCTTCTTTTCCTAACTGAACACCCTTTATTTCTTTCTCTTGCCTGATTGCCCTGGCCAGGACTTCCAACACTATGTTGAATAGGAGTGGTGAGAGAGGACGTCCCTGTCTTGTGCCAGTTTTCAAAGGGAATGTTTCCAGTTTTTGCCCATTCAGTATGATATTGGTTGTGGGTTTGTCATAAATAGCTCTTATTATTTTGAGATACGTTCCATCAATACCAAATTTATTGAGAGTTTTTAGCATGAAGGGCTGTTGAATTTTGTCAAAGGCCTTTTCTGCATCTATTGAGATAATCATGTGGTTTTTGTCTTTGGTTCTGTTTATATGCTGAATTACATTTATTGATTTGCATATGTTGAACCAGCCTTGCATCTCAGGGATGAAGCCCACTTGATCATGGTGGATAAGCTTTTTGATGTGCTTCTGGATTTGGTTTGCCAGTATTTTATTGAGGATTTTTGCATCGATGTTCATCAGGGGTATTGGTCTAAAATTCTGGGGTTTTTTTGTGTCTCTGCTAGGCTTTGATATCAGGATGATGTTGGCCTCATAAAATGAGTTAGGGAGGATTCCCTCTTTTTTTATTGATTGGAATAGTTTCAGAAGTAATGGTACCAGCTCCTCCTTGTACCTCTGGTAGAATTCAGCTGTGAATTCGTCTGGTCCTGGACTTTTTTTGGTTGGTAGGCTATTAATTATTGCCTCAATTTCAGAGCCTGTTATTGGTCTATTCAGGGATTCAACTTCTTCCTTTAGTTTAGTCTTGGGAGAGTGTAAGTGTCCAGGAAATTATCCGTTTCTTCTAGATTTTCTAGTTTATTTGCGTAGAGGTAGTATTCTCTGATGGTAGTTTGTATTTCTGTGGGGTTGGTGGTGATATCCCCTTTATCATTTTTTATTGTGTCTATTTGATTCTTCTCTCTTTTCTTCTTTATTAGTCTTGCTAGCAGTCTATCAATTTTGTTGATCTTTTTAAAAAACCAGCTCCTGGATTCATTGATTTTTTGGAGGGTTTTTTTTTTTTTTTTTTGGTTGAGACGGAGTCTTGCTCTGTGGCCCAGGCTGGAGTGCAGTGGCCGGATCTCGGCTCACTGCAAGCTCCGCCTCCCAGGTTCATGCCATTCTCCTGCCTCAGCCTCCCAAGTAGCTGGGACTACAGACGCCTATTTGGAGGGTTTTTTGTGTCTCTATCTCCTTAAGTTCTGCTCTGATCTTAGTTATTTCTTGCCTTCTGCTAGCTTTTGAATGTGTTTGCTCTTGCTTCTCTAGTTCTTTTAATTGTGATGTTAGAGTGTCAATTTTAGATCTTTCCAGCTTTCTCTTGTGGGCATTTAGTGCTATAAATTTCCCTCTAAACACTGCTTTAAATGTGTCCCAGAGATTCTGGTATGTTGTATCTTTGTTCTCATTGGTTTCAAAGAACATCTTTATTTCTGCCTTCATTTCGTTATGGACCCAGTAGTCATTCAGGAGCAGGTTGTTCAGTTTCCATGTAGTTGAGCGGTTTCGATTGAGTTTCTTAGTCCTGAGTTCTAGTTTGATTGCACTGTGGTCTGAGAGACAGTTTGTTATAATTTCTGTTCTTTTACGTTTGCTGAGGAGTGCTTTACTTCCAATTATGTGGTGACTTTTGGAATAAGTGCGATGTGGTGCTGAGAAGAATGTATATTCTGTTGATTTGGGGTGGAGAGTTCTGTAGATGTCTATTAGGTCCCCTTGGTGCAGAGTTGAGTTCAATTGCTGGATATCCTTGTTAACTTTCTGTCTCGTTGATCTGTCTAATGTTGACAGTGGGGTGTTGAAGTCCTCCGTTATTATTGTATGGGAGTCTAAGTCTCTTTGTAAGTCTCTAAGGACTTGCTTTATGAATCTGGGTGCTCCTGTATTGGGTGCATATATATTTAGGATAGTTAGCCAATTGATCCCTTTACCATTATGTAATGGCCTTCTTTGTCTCTTTTGATCTTTGATGGTTTAAAGTCTATTTTATCAGAAACTAGGATTGCAACCCCTCTTTTTTTGTGTTCTCCATTTGCTTGGTAGATCCTCCTCCATCCCTTTATTTTGAGCCTATGTGTGTCTCTGCATGTGAGATGGGTCTCCTGAATACAGCAAACTGATGGGTCTTGACTCTTTATCCAATTTGCCAGTCTGCGTCTTTTAATTGGACCATTTAGTCCATTTACATTTAAGGTTAATATTGTTATGTGTGAACTTGATCCTGTCATTGTGATATTAGCTGGTTATTTTGCTCGTTAGTTGATGCAGTTTCTTCCTAGCATTGATGGTCTTTACATTTTGGCATGTTTTTGCAATGGCTGGTACCGGTTGTTCCTTTCCATGTTTAGCGCTTCCTTCAGGGCCTCTTGTAGGGTAGGCCTGGTGGTGACAAAATCTCTAAGCATTTGCTTGTCTGTGAAGGATTTTACTTCTCCTTCACTTATGAAACTTAGTTTGGCTGGATATGAAATTCTGGGTTGAAAATTCTTTTCTTTAAGAATGTTGAATATTGGCCCCCATTCTCTTCTGGCTTGGAGAGTTTCTGCCGAGAGATCTGCTGTTAGTCTGATGGGTTTCCCTTTGTGGGTAACCCGACCTTTCTCTCTGGGTGCCCTTAACATTTTTTCCTTCATTTCAACTTTGGTGAATCTGACAATTATGTGTCTTGGAGTTGTTCTTCTCGAGGAGTATCTTTGTGGCATTCTCTGTATTTCCTGAATTTGAATGTTGGCCTGCCTTGCTAGGTTGGGGAAGTTCTCCTGGATGATATCCTGAAGAGTGTTTTCCAACTTGGTTCCATTTTCCCCCTCACTTTCAGGCACCCCAATCAGACGTAGATTTGGTCTTTTCACGTAATCCCATACTTCTTGAAGGCTTTGTTCATTTCTTTTTGCTCTTTTTCTTTAGACTTCTCTTCTCACTTCATTTCATTCATTTGATCCTCAGTGATACTCTTTCTTCCAGTTGATCGAGTAGGTTAATGAAGCTTGTGCATTTGTCACGTATTTCTCGTGTCATGGTTTTTATCTCTGTCAGTTCGTTTATGGCCTTCTCTTCATTGATTATTCTAGTCATTCATTCTTCCATTCTTTTTTCAAGAATTTTAGTTTCTTTGCGCTGGGTACGTAATTCCTCCTTTAGCTCTGAGAAGTTTGATGGACTGAAGCCTTCTCTCTACTTGTCAAAGTCATTCTCCATCCAGCTTTGATCCATTGCTGGTGATGAGCTGCATTCCTTTGGAGGGGGAGATGTGCTCTTATTTTTTGAATTTCCAGTTTTTCTGCACTGCTTTTTCCCCATCTTTGTGGTTTTATCTGCCTTTGGTCTTTGATGATGGTGACGCACTGATGGGGTTTTGGTGTGGGTGTCCTTTCTGTTTGTTAGTTTTCCTTCTAACAGTCAGGACCCTCAGCTGTAGGTCTGTTGGAGATTGCTTGAGGTCCACTCCAGACCCTGTTTGCCTGGGTATCAGCAGCAGAGGCTGCAGAAGATAGAATATTGCTGAACAGCGAGTGATCCTGTCTGATTGTTGCTCTGGAAGCTTAGTCTCAGGGGTGTACCCCGCCGTGTGTGGTGTGGGGTGTCGGTCTGCACCTAGTGGGGGATGTCTCCCAGTTAGGCTACTCAGGGGTCAGGGACCCACTTGAGCAGGCAGTCTGTCTGTTCTCAGATCTCAGCCTCCGTGTTGGGAGATCCACTGCTCTCTTCAAAGCTGTCAGACAGGGTCATTTGCATCTGCAGAGCTTTCTGCTACTTTTTGTTTAGCTGTGTGCTGTCCCCAGAGATGGAGTCTACAGAGACAGGCAGGCCTCCTTGAGCTGTTGTGGGCTCCACCCAGTTCGAACTTCCCGGTGGCTTTGTTTACCTACTTAAGCCTCAGCAATGGCAGGCACCCCTCCCCCAGCCTTGCTGCTGCCTTGCAGTTAGATCGCAGACTGCTGTGCTAGCAATGAGGGAGGCTCCGTGGGCGTGGGACCCTCCCAGCCAGGTGTGGGATATAATCTCCTGGTGTGCCATTTGCTAAGACCCTTGGTAAAGCACAGTATTAGGGTGGGAGTTACCTGATTTTCCAGGTGTTGTGTGTCTCAGTTTCCCTGGCTAGGAAAAGGGATTCCCTTCCCCCTTGCGCTTCCCAGGTGAGGTGATGCCTCGCCCTGCTTCAGGTCTCGCTGGTCGGGCTGCACCAGCTGACCAGCACCAATTGTCCAGCACTCCCCAGTGAGATGAACCCGGTACCTCAGTTGAAACTGCAGAAATCACCCATCTTTTTTGTTGCTCGCACTGGGAGCTGGAGACTGGAGCTGTTCCTATTCGGCCATCTTGCTCTGGGACCTCAAGAAACTTATTTTAAACATTGCTTCACCCATGAGCGTTATGGACTATGTTAGCAAGGCTCAGTGTAATCCATTTGGTGCATCATCTCTTTCCCTTTAAAGGATGGCATTAGGTCTCATCTCTTACTTTCCCTGTAATACTCTATTCAAAAGATGAATTATTACCCCATAATGGGGTCCAAGTTGGAACTAATGTCATTCTACAAAATCCTGCTTTAGAACAAATGTCCTATACAAAATATCAATTATTCCTAATTCCTCGGAGTTTGACTTTAGCTAATATTTGTTTCATTTATGGCCTCTGCCATCAGGTGTCTACACATAAAGCTCCAAAGAAACATCATAATAAAATAAAATACAGGGCAATTGAGTCCTGTATTATTTGGACCTGGGCCAGCAGATTTGGCAGCTGGTGAACATGAAGGATGATTAAAAGGCTCCTGCTCCAGAGACTGCTCCAAATGGAGAATCCCAAGTCTGGATGGCTTTGGGTCATCGATTATAGGAAGATTGATTGCTTTGGACTTACTGTGGAACTAGGATGCCCTTTCTCCCCACATTTCCCATGAAGGCAAGAATGAGGAGCAAAGACAGAGGCCTCCCTGATTTATTATTTGAGGCTATCCAAGGTGACTTGCAATGGTGCTCCGACTGGATAATTTTGGCCTATCATTAAGCCCGTTTGACATTCTCTAGAAAAATATGACAGCTCAAATGTTGAGTTTTAGCCTCTTGACTTTTTTAGCCTAAGAATGAATCACATTTCACACAGGTCCCTGGATTTCATGCATCTAAAGTCTGCCAACCAAAACCCTGAGGGAAAGGGCAGATTTTCTAGTAACTTTGCTCCAGGAGACATTTATCTTATTATTGCGAGTTATACAAAGCTACGTGGGTACATAATCCCTCCCGGAGGGGCAAGCCCTTGCCTACTAGGTAGCCTGTGAGATACCCTTGGACAGGACAACCCAATTTACGACTTTTCCAAGCTGATAGGCAAACGACTATCTTTAGTAGGTCATCCTCATCTTCATTCATCCCCTTCAGCAGACAAATCTTGTCCTTCCATGTTTCTTTTACTTTTTCTGTTGCTACTAGCCTCCACTGATGCCTGAGGATCCTGTACACTGTCAGCACATTATGGTTATGACAGGATGTCAGTAGTTCTCTGTAGACATTGCTGTGTCTGCATTCATCTGCCCATTGTGTCCCAGGCTTGTTTCATCAGCACTGAAGGAGCCATCTCATTTGGAGTGTCTGCCTTCCAGTCCTAACAAGCCCCCGCTTCTGTCTTGTCTCTTTCCAATCATCCCACATGTATCTGACAGCCCTTTGATTCTTGGTGAATAATTCATCAGCAGATTCTCTGTGTCCAGAGCTCAGCACCACATTAGGGCCTGGCTTCAGGGCACCATATTCTTTTACTTAGTGGACTCTGTAGCTCACCATGGATGGGGAGCTGTCATCCATGTGAGACAGAGAGAGAGAGAGAGCCTAATTATTCTCATGGCTAGAAGACTTCAGGTGGTACTATTTGCTTTGCTAGATTTAAACAGATAATTTCTATGAAACTCATGTAGAGATCATGTATGAATGGGAGAAATTCTACAAGTATGACTCTTGAGATATGATTTATGCCCATAGCCAAATCTGGTTACAGATAATCCATAATGCCTATTGCAAAATGGTATAATTGTGGAAGTGGTGAGTAAAGGCTGTGTCTTGCCATCTCATTACAACTTCATACCACCAGTAACACTTGGATAGGTGCAGAAATCTCAGGTCCCACCTAGGGCATTGTTTGATGAGCTTTTGAACGCATAGTGGTTGTTGCCATCCTTCCTGAGTGAGATGGCTCAGATTTATAACTGCTAAATGCGTTAGACCCAAGGTATTTTGTTGATGTTAACATTTGCTGCCAACGTCTAATGACACATCTTGTTTACAGCCCATACATTTATGACATAAAGAGACCACTCAGAATTTTGATATATTATGAAAAAAGTATGCAGTAATGCCAAATGCACGAGTGGTTTTACATTTCAGACAGATACTTTTACACACTGTTGATTGCATTTTAATATAACAGGGGTTTCATTTTGTTCTGCTGATGGATTCTGATCAGCTCTTGGCACTTAAGAACAGGGAAGTGAATGTTGCACATCTGGGAAAATAAAAGTTTTATTAAAGAAAGCATGAGCCAAACAGGTATTTTATTGCTGTCTTTGCTGTCACCTTAAATGATTATAGAAACAGAAAGGCTGGTTCTTTGCTCTCTTTCCTAACAGACAATCCCCCCAAGTGGTAAATATGAGATCTTTTCTCAATAGATGAGATCTTTTCTCAATAAGTATTTCCTTTTGCTTATCCCTAGACCAAAACATGTTTCATGAAATGAACAAACAAAATGTCATAAAAGAAACCCTTGGTTTTATAGTAGCTGGTTGCATTCAGTTTGTGACATTACACATCTGTTACGAGGTACACAGTGTCTTTTACTGTTTGGATAAGTCTGAGGTGTAGAATTAATGACTTCTGGTTTTCATGGGGCAGGGACAGACCGTAACTAAAACTGGGTTGGTTCAAAGGCACTTTAAAGTATGAGGTTTCCATCATCTGGGTGTCATTTCTAGGTAGGCGGGGGTCCAAATACTTACTTGAAGGAAAAAATTATTACTCTTTTACTGACATTTGCCAACTTGCAAGCCATTGACAAGTTGAAACCTTAATATTATCTTGTCGTCTCCCTTGTGATTCCAGCATGAGGGAAAGCAGAGCTCTTCCTCCTCATTTGCTTCTTCTTGTTCTGACCTGGTCTGTGATATCCCTCATCCATCCCAGTTGGGCATGGAACCTCTCAAATGCATATTCTTCTTTCCTGTAACATACGTAACTTTGGTTCCCCCACTGCATGCCCTACATAGTGCCTGGCACACAAGGCCTTTCCCTGTCTGCCTTAGCTGTTTGTGAGCCTTACCTCCAGCTATTCCTTACCTAGCTCTCTAATTCAGCCATATTGGCTGTTTCACTATCTGGTGAACACACCAGGTACTTTATAGTTTGCATGCCTTTGTTCTCACAAGCCTGACTGCTGAATGCCCTGCTCTCACAACACATACCCCTCCATGTTGGCAATATCTGTCAACTGCCAGTGACCTGACTGGTTCTTCCCTCTAAACTCCAGGCAGAAATATAAACACCTTTATGTGTATACCCATGTCCTTTTCACATAGATAGATAGCATTTTCACACTGTTGTTGGTTGTTCATCATCTTCAATGGATGGTGAATCCCTCAAGTCTTGCTTATCTTCTATATTTAATTTGGAACTCTTGGGTGGTGACAGTAGAAGGAGCACAGGCTTTGGAATCAAAAGATCTGGGTTGGAATCTCAATCTGCTACTTAATAGCTCCATGACCTTGGGCAAGTTATTTGCTTTTGTCTCTGTAATTGCATTAAATGGAGACAGGAGTAGCTACGCAAATGCCTAGTATCATGCCTGGGATATGGTAGGTCACAAACTAACTTGTGGAATAGAAGTGAATGTGCACTTTGATGAGACAAATTGTCCTGCTGAAACTTAACAGTCCATAGCACCCTTTCTCCATAATTCCTATGATTTTCGTATAAACTTAGGGGCCAGATTCCGGTCTGAGCTCTCTGAGAAAGCATCCCTGCGACCCCCAGTCTAATGATGACTTTTTCTTTGACCTCCCATAATATCAATTCACTCTGTGTGATCATCAAGACACTGACAAATTATTGCCTGGACTTCTTAATATTTGCCTAATATTTGTCTATCTTATCCTCTCATCTGGGTTGGAAGTGCCATCAAAGTAGAATCTATATATCTTTTTATAAATGACATCCCTTCTGTTTCATCAGGATGTTTTACAAGATAGACAGTTATTATCTTTGAGTAGTTTAATTTTGCTTACAAAGGGCTTTACCTTTGCGGTTCATGTGCTTGTGGTGTTAGGGACATTACAGGAGCTGGTACACATGGAGGCCTCCCCTGTCCTCGCCCCCACATCCTGCTCTGCACTATTCTTTGTGAATTCTCCTGGTGTTTGGCCAGTAAGAGATGAAGTGCTGCTGAATACCAATGAAGCCCCTGCTATACATATATAGAAAAATGATAGAAATCCCTCAAGGGCACAACTCAGAATAAACATGATGACTGTAATATTCATTGCTATTTCTTTATGAGTGAGTGTCTGTGTGTGTGTGTGTGTGTGTGTGTGGTAAGCTTGTTTTGCTTGTGAGAGTGATCAAACTGTGTTAAATGAAACATCAGAGGAAAGAGTAAGAAGCACAACTGTACATCTGAATCCGGGCCCTGTCGTCCTGGTTTGTGCTGTAACGAATTGAAATTTGCCTGTATCTTCCACTCTTTGTCAGGCTGAGCTGCAGAAGCTGAGACAACAAGCCCTGGAGACCAAACACTTTATTGAAAAGCAAGAAGCTGAAGAGAGAAAACTCCTGCGAATAATTGCTGAGGCTGACGGGGAGAGGTTGAGGCAGAAGAAGGAATTAGACCAGGTAGAGCACCTCCTCGTCAGACTTACAGACCTCGTCAACAGACACGAGTATTTAATTCCACCCTTCCAACACTCCTTCCTCTCTAAGCTCTGCCAACTAGCCCTATTGGAAGAACAGCAGCAGAGACCCATCTTGTATTGATTAATTATGAAATATTCACTCCTTTATTTGACTTATATTTATGAGCACTTCCCATGTCTCAGTCACTCCTCTAGGCACTAGGGCCACATTGGCCACCAAGACAATACGGTTCATCCTCAGGGAGCTTGCATTCTAGTATAATACAGTTGCTCACATATAATTGCAATGGATAATTACATGATTTGATCTTGACTGGATGTTCACATGTATGTGTAAGATATGCCTCCCTCACACCTTATCATAATGTCAGCACATTACCCATCCAACATGAAAAAAATGAAAATAACAATTTGGGAGATAGAAACCCAAATGCATAATTTGGGGGTTAGAAATTTAACTGCTTTCAGGGACCTGGCAGAGAGAAGTTGGCCAGTGCAAGATAGAAGGAAGTAGTGGAACTTGGCAAGAGCTAGCCCGCCATGAAGTCATTCAGATTTGAACATTTATAAATATAAAGGATTTGGAAATAAATAAAACGACACATACATAGGCTAAAGATTATTAGATGATTGGACTATTGTTATTATTATTATTATTTTTGAGACAGAGTCTTTCTCTGTCACTCAGGCTGTAATGTGGTGGCACCATCTTGGCTCACTACAACTTTCTCCTCCCAGGCTCCAGTGATCCTTCCATCTCAGCCTCCTGAGTAGCTGTGACTACAGATATTGCCACTGCACCTGGCTAATTTTTGTATTTTTGGTAGAGATGGGGTTTCACCATGTTGGCCAGGCTGGTCACGAACTCCTGGCCTCAAGTGATCCACCTGCCTTGACCTCCCAAAGTGCTGGGATTACATGCATGAGCCACTGTACCCAGCCTTGGACTATTATTATTAATATTATTAAGGATTATTTGTTGTATGATGTTTTCAAAAACTCTAGTGGGAGGGGTCCAGTGTTGATTGTCTAGCCAGCTCTTTCCAGTGCCCAGCCCACGTGGTGCCCAGTACATGTGGGTGTTTGAAAGATACTCATTGAATGAATGGTGCTGCCACAATGAAAAGCTAAGGCTTCTTCTTTCCTGGTGGCCATGCCCCTCCCTACCTTCCTAGGTCATCAGCGAGAGAGATATTCTGGGGTCTCAGCTTGTTCGGCGCAATGATGAGTTAGCTTTGCTCTATGAGAAGATCAAGATCCAACAGTCTGTGCTGAATAAAGGGGAGAGCCAGTACAACCAGAGGTTGGAGGACATGAGAATCCTCAAACTTGAGATCAAGAAGCTTCGCCGGGAAAAGGGGATTCTTGCCAAGAGCGTGGCTAATGTTGAAGAACTCAGGTAACAGATAATACAACTCAGGGCTGAGGGCACAGTGCAACATGGGGAACTCCTAAAATCACTTCGTAGTCATGCTTGTTGCTCATTGAAGGTCTTTATCGAGTTGTACAAAATGAAGTTTACAGGATGAAATTATTAACGAATAATAAGAACAGCTTTTCCATAACGTCTCCATTGTTCCTATGCTGTGTCACAAAAATGAACCAGCTTCCTTTCAGGGTGGTATGGGCAAGTGCAAAAAGGTTTTTAAAAAACCATATTCTGGAGTTTACAAAATAATTTTCAAGGAAATTAGTTACAATTCAGAAATTTTTTCCCCCGATGAGCTTTCTTGAATTTCTTTAATACGTCAGTATGCAAGAGAGGGAGCATCAATATTGAAATTTAATCTGGTAACATTTGCACATCTTTTTCTTGGAATTATATACAGGAAGAAAAGAGGTGGAAAATATAATTTTATCACTACTTGAAAACTTCGTTTCCTTAGAAGGCGGCCAAATTTTATATCTCACTCTTGATTTATCTTCTGCAGCTTTCACTTTAGCTTAGTGCGCCTTCTTCTTTCTTGAAATCTTGCATTACACAAGATCTACTTTCCCTTTGGGAAAACGTCACCATGTTTTATAAAGGCAATTGCAGGAAACCAAATAAGAGTTCTGGTATTTTCTCAGTAGCTATCCTTATTCCCCACAGACTTGTAGATGAACAGTATCCTTGACCATCTTGGAATAAGGACATAGTTTGGATCTGCTTCTCAAATCAATTGGGTTAGAAGATAGTTTGGATATTTAAATGCAATGAATATATTCAGGAATAGCAAGGTTGCCACTATCAAGGATAGATCAATACTTTTTTGTTTTCTTTTTTTTTTTTTTGGAGTTGCTTGTATTTCAGATGATGAAAGTAGTACAAATTCATTGTAGAAAATGTGAGAAATGCAGAAAAAATATAAAGAAGTGATTAGAAAATCACTCATAAGTTTACTACCCAGAGATACCACCATTGACATTTTGGAGACAAATGGATTCATTCTAAGTAACTATTGAATAGTCTCCAAACCATCGCTAAACTTGTCAGCCATGAGTTATTTTTATTACATACACAAAGGACGAAATTTTATCCATTCCCATTCAGTATTGCTAGTTTGTTGATAATATATTTTATTTTTCTTTTCAATGGGAAGAAAACTTAATAAAGGCTGGAGACAAGCTAGCATGAATTCCAATCTGTCTTGCTACCTACAGACTGTGTGACCTTGGGCAAGTCACTGAACCTCCCTGAGCTTTGGACTTGTAGTCACAATTAAACAGCAAAACAAATCAATGTGCCATGTACAGAGTCTAGTACAAAGCAGGCCGTCAAGTATGGTAGCTAATACTTCTGCCCTCCCCTTCTGATGACATTCTAGAAAATTGAAGTGTTAAAAATATGCTTTTAATTCTAAGCAGCTTGCTCTGAGCGCCCTGTTGAGTGAACATCATGCAGTTAATTCTAATGGTTTGTCTTGCTAATGAGGGGAAGTTGTATTATTGGTTTAAATGAAGCGATTAAGTAAAAGAGATGGCTTAGTATTAGTAATCTGCACCCCTGCAGCAGGCGAGGACAGATAATAATATCCTTATTGCCCGTGTCAATGCAAGTGCTTGCTTCTTCTCTGCCTCCCAACATCTCATTCTATAGGGTGACAGCCAGCTCGCAAACACTGAGGATGGCTATTGCATGTTACCTATTAACTAGAGATTTCTGAAGATTTTAGCAGTGTATTTCAGCCAGAACTAGATATTCAGGACTTTTTCAGCCATCTGTACAGTTGTGGAACTCAAGATAAAGTATCATCACAACTCCTAACTAGGGTTTCTCAACCTGGGCTGCATGTGAGAATTGCCAGCGGGACTTTAAGACCTATGAAGCCAGGGACCCATGCTAGACCATGAAACAGAATCCCTCTAAGGATTGGGTCCAGGAGAAGAGGTAGCTTTCAAAGCTCCCCAGGGGATTGCAATGTGTAGTGAGGGTGGAGATGTATGCCCTGACTGGTGTTAGGTTATCACCCGAGCCTCAGCATATTGCTGTCAGGTGCTGAGTTTGTGGACTGTAGCCTGTTCACTTATTACGACTATAGAGACATTTAGAAACATTAAACAGTGTATTTAAACTCTTATAATTCACTGCTGAAATGATTTGTCTCTGTGTCCCCACCCAAATCTCACCTTGAATTGTAATAATCCCCACGTGTCATGGATGGGGGCCAGGTGGAGATAATTGAACCACAGGGGTAGTTTCCCCCATACTGTTCTCATTGTATTGATGTAGTGAATGAGTCTCATGAGATCTGATGGTTTTTATAAATGGGAGTTCCCCTAGAGAAGCTCTGTTGCCTGCCACCACGTAAGATGTTCCTTTGCTCTCCCTTTGTCTTCCTCCATGATTGTGAGGCCTCTGCAGCCATGTGGAATTGTGAGTCCATTAAACCTCTTTCCTTTATAAATTACCAGTCTTGGGTATGTCTTTATTAGCAGTGTGAGAAAAGACTAATACAATCCCCCTGCCCTTTGTTCCTTTCATATACTTATAAATTTCTTGAGTATCCAGAATCATGACTCTGATTCTGAAGCCTTGGCACTTTTTTTTTTGAAAGCTAAGCCAATTCTTGAGCTCTGCAAGAATTAATATCATCTGTGTCTTGCCCAGATTTAGGAGGCTGGTCCCAGTGTTCACAATATTCTCCCTAATTCCAACTTTTTATATAAGACGTAGTATGTATGCAACCAATTAAAGATAGACAGGATATTCAAACGGGTGGATAATTCTTTGCAAAATCAAGTTTGTCTTATTCAGACAGGAGTTTTTTCACATGCAAAGAGAATTCTTGAAGGAGAGGACACGCTGCCGAGCCCTGGAGGAGGAGCTGGAGAATCCCATGAATGTGCACAGATGGAGGAAGCTCGAGGTAACATCTGGCAGTGCGTTCTCCCCATCCCCAAATCTCTCCTCCTATCCCACGCGAAGCTTCTAACCTAAAGCACAACGAGAAGGGAGGTTTTATTTAATGCTATGCAAATTGTCACCTAAAATGTAAGGCTGGATCAGATGTAAATTGAGTTCTCTCAGAACCAGATGGTTCATTTGGGTTTTGTTTTAAAAGTCTTGCACAAAATCCTTTCTACCTAAAGAAAGCCCAGTGAAAACTGTGAACCTGCCTCACCAACTGACATTTATTTTTCCGGCTTGGGTAGGTTTTGGTTAACCAGTTATCCTGAGGCTGCCTATTAGTCTTGGATGTTCATGGCCTTTAGTGATGTTGGTCACCAGCATCTCTACCATCTTTCAATTGATCTTTGCATCCTTTTATTACTTACAGAAAATATGGTTTTGTGAACTGCCCTCTTGTTGAAAGCATGGTGTTAGCCAAGCCCTTTCTCTTAGAATCTGGGGACACAGCTAAAGTCTCATTGGAAGGGGATGGATAATCAACTTCATATTTAATTTTATTCTGTGGCTTTCTGGTAGTCATTACCACCAGCACTGAAAATAACAGTTAAAGACAAACTCTGCTTATTCAAGAAAAAGAAAGCTATCTCCTTTAGTTGTAACTAGCAATGTGGATGCCAAAAGGGTCTTCAACTAGATGAATGATCAGGGTATTGGGAGATGTAAGTATGTCACATAAGATAAAGCAGGGCAGGTATAAGAAAGAAAATCAGCCAGGGAGATTTTTGTTTTTCATTTTTATTTTTTTTCTTTAAGAACGGAAAGGACAATATGTATTTTACATAGGGACCTTTAAGAGGGGAAAAAATAAAAATTCCTTTATTTTTGATTTTAATTTTTATTTTTTCCTTATAAGAAAGAAAATCAGCCAGGCAGATTTTTGTTTTCCATTTTTATTTTTTCCTTTTAATGAAGAAAGCATTAAGGATAATGCATTATAAATTGTTATGTAAACACGAGGCCTGAATTTTAACAGCATCCAGCCCTGCCAGGTGAATGTGTGCCAAATCTAGTCCCAATAGATGGATATCAGTTGGCCCTGCTTAGTATTTCTCAAGCAAAGTCAGAGTCAATGGCATCTCTTTTTCTTTTCCCTTTTGGACCCTCATTCCTTCCTCTTCAAATGCCAAGAGTGATGTAGTTTACTAACCAATAGTAATATGCATATGTCTGCAGAAGCGGAGATGAAGATTTTAAATTCATTTACTGTCACATTAGTTTACTCTGTGTGTTTTCATGCAGATCTTTAAAGTTTCCAATTCCACATCAGTTTCTATTAGAAAAATTAGAAAATAGAGACTCTGGGAGGCAGTTGAAAATATTTAGCTGTTAGATTAATTCAAAATGTCCGTACAGTTGGAAGTGAAGCCTTGGCTCAAAGTCTAGAGGACAAATTACCAATTTATAACTATATATCTTGTTTGAATTGTACACAACTAGTGAGGGATCATCAGAGCTTTGTGGACTGATACTTCCATTTCAGAGCTAAATGCCATGGTAGTGCTCTGCTGCCAATGATTAGCAGAAGTCCACATCCTGGAAACCATCCCCATCATAGACCGCAGTGAATCTTCCTGCTGACAATTACCAAAGGAGAATCCTAAGGCTGAGTGAATTAGGGAGCTCTGTCTCCTTCCATTCAAGAATTTTAGGGGCTGGGCACAGTGGCTCACACCTGTAATCCCAGCACTTTGGGAGGCCAAGGTGGGAGGATTGCCTGAGCCCAGGAGTTGGATACCAGCCTGGGTATCCAACCTAGTGAGACCCTATCCAGCCTAGTGAGACCCTGTCTTTACAAAAAAATTAACCCGGTGTGGTGACACGTGCCTGTGGTCCCAGCTACTGGGAGACTGAAGCAGAAGGATTGCTTGATCCCCCAGAGTTTGAGGCTGCAGTGAGCCATGATCGCACCACTGCACTCCAGCCTGGGCAATAGAGTGAGACCCTGTCTCAAACAAACCAAAGAATTCTGGAAAATTAAGTAAACAGAGGAGACGGTAGGGTAAGCTGCAGAGCATAGGAATTGAGAACTATGCCTTTGAGGCTTGGCGTATTTGGGCTTGACTCCAGCTCTGAGCCTTGCCACTCTGGGTAAATGACTTAGTTTCTTTCAGCCTCAGTTGTCGTATCGGTATAAAAGGAAAAGACATACTGTCTCCTAGGGCTGTCCTGCAGCTAAAGTATAATGTTGTATAAAAAGCACTTAGCATAGTATCTGCATGGCGGCAAAGAATCATATATCGAGCATATTGGCTACCATTATTGTTATTCCCACTGGTGGAATAAACACATTTACTTTGTATTTATAGAATAACTAATGCCATAGATAAAACATTAGGAAAACTGCAGTCTGCTTTTTTGGGGACAGGAATTTATGATTGTCTCATCTATTATACTTTATTTTTGGTTCTAATTCTCTCTGTATTAGGTCTGCAGGTTTCCAATAGATTTTAATAAGACAATGTACATTTTAAATAGATACCTCAGTGCTTTGAAGTTGATGATATCTCAGCTGCTATTGTTGTTCCCCTTGGACAGGCCAGCGACCCCAACGCGTTTGAGCTGATACAGAAAATTCACACCCTGCAGAAGCGTCTCATCAGCAAGACTGAAGAGGTGGTTGAAAAAGAGCTGCTCCTACAGGTAGCATTTTTGTTTTCTGTACTCATTGTACAAATGGATTGCCTTAGCACCACCATCTCCAGGACTACGTTCTTAGAATTAGTCAGTTATTTGGCAGCATTGCATGTCCCATATTTAACTGTAGATGGCAACAGTGACTCACACATAGAGAACAAGCACAGTCTGATTAATTGGTCTTTTATGTTGCGATCACTGATATTTCAAGAATTCTGGAAAATTAAGTTCAAGGCTAGACTTACTGCAATGGGTAATGTGAGCAGCCCCGCCCCCTGCACTTCTCTATAGTTTTATTTATCAGATTCTTTCAAACATTTTTCTTCATATCTTCACATAATGCAAAATGCTGTGATTTTGATTTTGAAAATAAGCTTTCTCATAGCGCACAAATGATCTGTTCACATGAAGATTTGTGTGAGTGAAATGGAAGGAGAGATTTCTTTTTGAGGATTTCATGCAGTAAATTGTTCTGTAGCAATTAGGCCTGTATCTTTGCAAGGGCCTGCTGTCATCATCACCATCACCATCTTCCTCACCACCATCATCATCATCACTTACTGCATGCCAGATATGCTGGTGGCTTTACCTACTTGGTCTCATTTCCTCTTTGCAGTTCAGGAAGCAGGTATGGTCATCCCCAGCTGATGGCCGAGGAAGTCAGGACCCACGAGTTTAGTGTGGATGAGAATGTCAGCTCTTGAAGTTAGATGGCTTGGTTTGGAATACTGCCAGTTGCTATGTCAGTTTAACTTCATTGTTCTTAGTCTGTATTATGGGACAATAACAGAACCTGTGAAAATGGATATTGTGAGGATTGAAAGAGTTTAACATTATCCATGGTAACATGGTGTCTAATAAATATTAGCAATTATTCATGTTACTTTGGATTCCAAAGCCTTTAATTAATTAATTGATTTTTTGAGACAGTCTTGCTCTGTTGCCCAGGCTGGAGTGCAGTGGCACCATCTCGGTTCACTGCAGCCTCTTCTTCCCAGGTTCAAGTGATTCTCCTGCCTCAGCCTCCTGAGTAGCTGGGATTACAGGTGTGTGCCACCATCCTGGCTAATTTTTGTATTTTTAGTAGAGATGGGGTTTCACCATGTTGGTCAGCCTGGTCTTGAACTCCTGACCCCAAGTGATCTGCCTGCCTCAGCCTCCCAAAGTGCTGGGATTATAGGTGTGAGCCACTGTGCCCAGTCCCAGAGCCCATAATTTTAATCACTAGGTTAATATTAGTAGGAGTAGGAACTTCTATATATGAGTAAGAGGCATTTGCTCCTTTTGTTTTACAGTCTACCTTAAGAAAGATATTTACCCTAAAGTTGGGTATACAGTAAATAACCTTCCAGAATATCATGACACTGAATGGCCAACAGGGATTTTCCTCTTCTCTTGTAGATTACTGTGGTGGTTGAGGGAGTAGACTTTGGAGTCCAGAAAGATCTGGTGTTAAATCAGTTTCAACCCTTGATCATTTCATGACTTTAAGAGAATTACATACATTGTACAAATCTCAGTTTTCCCATCTGTAAAATGGAGATAATAATACCTGTTTTTTTAATAATGGGAGAAGGATACTCTAATCAGAGTACATAGTTTGGATGTCTTGTAAGGATAACCGATTAGTACATGGCACTGGGCTTTGACAGTCCAGAGTTTGCTGTGGCTCCCCTGATGCTGGCCATAAGTCATTTCCCAGGTCTGTGCAGCTGGTAAGTGCTAGGGTGGGACTTGGTCCAGGCAGTCACTCCAGAGCTCACACTTTCTACTGCTTCACTACCTTGTCTGTTCTGTTATCACTTTGTTAGTTTTAAAAAGAACCAAATCCTATGTTTGCCAAGCATCTGTATTATAAGTTTGTTTTATATTTCATGGACTGCTTTAACTTTATTATTTCCTTCCCTCTATATACCCTGGGTTTACTGGGTTCTTCTACCTTTTTAAGGTTAATGCTCAGATCATTGATGTTCAGTCTTCTAATATAAATATTTCAGTTATAAAATGTCTTTTAAATAATGTATTTAGGGTTGGGTGCAGTGGATCACACCTATAATCCCAGCACGTTGGGAGGCCAAGGGGAGTGGATTGCTTGAGCCCAGGAGTTCGAGACCAGCCTAGACAACATGGCAAAACCTTGTCTCTACAAAGAATACAAATATTAGCCAGGTGTGGGGGCGCACACGTTTAGTGCCTGCTACTCAGGAGGCTGAGGGGGGAGAATTGCTTGAGCCCATGAATTTGAGGCTGTAGTGAGCTGTGATTGTTCCACTGCACTTCAGCCTAGGTGACACAGTGAGACCCTGTCTCAAAAAAATAAAACAAAACAAAATAAAATTTAGTTTCTTTCCACAGGTTTTGATATGGGGAATTTTCATTTAGTCCTAAGTGTAGTATATTTTCAGAATTACTTCTCCTTTGACAATAAGTCTTTAAAAATATTCACTATTTCTCCTAATAATAATTAGGAGATATTTTATGATATTTTAGGATAATTAAAAGTGTATTTTAAAATTTCCAAATATGTATGTATTTAAGTTATCTTCTATTTACTGATTTCTCACCTTTCTGCATTGTGGTCTGTATTATACAGATTTTTTGGAATTTGTTGAACTTGATTTGTGACCAACTAAGTGATCAGTTTTTATACCCGACGCCTGCTGTTTGAAAAAGATACATACTCTCTAAATGCTCTGGGTTCAGTGTTCTCTATTTGTTCGTTAGATCAACCTTGTTAATTGTATTGTCCACGTCTGTACTTTTCCTAATTTTCTGTCTGCCTAATCACTGAAAAAAGTTTGGAGATTTGTCTGTTTCTCCTTCTCTCTGTAATTTTTTGCTTTGAGAACATTTTAGATCATGATAAGGTGAGTATAAGTTTACAATTTTTATTTGTTCCTGGTTGAATTGCTCCTTTCGTGTTATATAAGAACTCTCAAAATAATATTTTTACTTACAAATTTGCCTAGTATTAACATAGCTCAATCAGCTGGATTTTGAAAAGTAGTTTTCGTATGTTTTTACTTTTCAACTTTTGGTGTCTTTGTACTTTAGGACAATCTCTTGTAATTAAAAAAATCTTATCTTTGTCTCGGTGTTTAGTTTGTTTATTGATAATTTTAGGTTTATTTCTACCTTCTTATTTTCCCTGATTTTTTGTAATGCTCAAAAAAATTCTATCAGACTGAGTTTTCTTTATGTTCTGTTTTTCCCGTTTACTGGTCTCCCTGCTAACCATTACTACCTATTCCCTTTATACAGTTTTTCTTTTACTCAACAGTTACCACCACTCAGTATAATATTCTCTGTCTCTGATTCCCTTAAATACATATCTTAATCCTTTGTTTTTCTTGTTCATGGATTCCCTTAAAAATTCACCATGCATAGTTGACATCAAATCTAAAGTCTAAAGTTGATCAATATCTTTCTCCTTCTTACAAACAGTGTAAGAATTTGGAATGCTTTAACTACAGCTACCCTGCTGTTTCCAAAATCAGCCATCACCACTATTATGTTACAGAGTCAATTTACTAAGATTTACCAAGATGTTTACCTGTTCTTTTGTTTTCTATTTCTACATATCTCCAATTCCTTACTTCTGGCTTTTTGAAGTATATCCTTTCATAGTTCTTTAACCAATAGATTTTTTTCAATGGTTTACGCTCTCCTTTGCTTGTCTAAAAATGTTTTAAATTTGGCCTTATTTGTAAATGTATTAACTTGAAATCTTATTTCTATTTGCACTTTGAAGACGTAGGTCCTTTGTGTCCCCAGCTTCCAGTGATGTGATTGAGAAGTCTGCTGTACATCTAATTGTTTCTGCTCGTTTTTAGGTGACCTGCCTTTTCTTCTGTTTGATAGTTAGATCTTCTCTTTGCCTTTGATGTTTCAGAGTTTCAGAACAACGCATTTGGGTATTAATTTAGTTTTGCTTACCATGTTCAAAACACACTCCATTTCCTGAATCTGAGGATTCCTGTGTCTTCGAATAGTCTCTGCTTTAGTGTCTTTATTCACTCCTCCTGGAAGTCTTATTAGAAGTACATTGGGTTTTCTTATTCTTTTTTTCCTATTTACTGACCTAGTTGATGTTTTTCTTGTCTTTAACTCTTTATGTTACATTTTCTTAGCTTTATCTTATTTATTTATTTATTTATTTATTTATTTATTTATTTATTGACATGGAGTCTCACTCTGTCACTCAGGCTGGAGTGCAGTGGTGCAATCTTGGCTCACTGCACCCTCTGCCTCCCAGCTTCAAGCGATTCTCCTGCCTCAGCCTCCTGAGTAGCTGGGATTACAGGCATCCACCACAACGCCCAGCTAATTTTTGTATTCTTAGTAGAGACAGGATTTCATCATGTTGGCCAGGCTGGTCTCGAACTCCTGACCTCAAGTGATCTGCTGGCCTCAGCCTCCCAAAGTGTTAATCTTAATCTTCTTGTTTACCAATTCTTTCAGTGTGCTTATCTGTTAATAGTCAATCCATTGAGATTTTATTTTCAATTATTTTATTTTTATTTTCTAGAGATTCTTTTTCACATATGCCTGTTTTTTGTTGATAGTTTCTTGATCTTTTCTTATGTTTTACATCCTTCCTTTATGTCCCCAATTAATTCAAGAATTTATTTTATAGTCTTGATCTGAATGTTCTATTATTGAAGTTCTTGAGGGGTTTTCCTGTTTGTTGTGACTGCTGACTTTCACTCATGGTGGATTTTTCCTTTCATGTTTTGTGATTTTGGATTGTGAACTCATTTTCAGAAAGCCTTTATTTGGGGACTTGGGAATGGTTAGGTTAAGGAAATGTCCATTCATTTGTTTCTGCCAGGTGCCTTAGAAGACATCGCTTGCTTAGAACAATTTTTTTTAATGTTGAATTCTCACCTTGGGCTTCTTGGACTACTTGGCTAACGTATACTAGAACCTCAAACACTTGTGACAAAAGATCCATGGAGACAAGTTCTTAGGGAAGCAACTTTTTTTTCCCACCCAGAGCCCAGGAGAATTACTTAGGTTTTTAATTGTGGTCTTGTGGTCTTCCTGTCCCAGTGGGTAGATTTCTATCTGTTGTATCTTTTCGCCAAGGGTGAAACTTTTAAAAGTCATTAACTTTATGTTGAGGAATCTTAGTACTAATACCCGCTTCACACAGGGCCAGCACCTTATCCTTTGCCTTCTCGTGGCCACGAAAATCCAGGCCCTTTGTTCAACTATCCCTCAAGGGATAGCTGCAATATATATCTATTCACTGTTCTAACATGCAGTTCACGCTTTGATTTTGACACTTGAGCAAACTAATTGCAAACTCTGTTTTGTGATTAAAGCTCATGCTGAATTGTTTTACTCAGCATGTCTAATGCTTTGTAGACATTAGTTTTCATGTTATTTAGTCTGACATATTGCCATAAACAGAAATCTCTTATTTGCTTGACTCACTAGTTTCTTCATCCGTAAGTTGGGGACAATAATATACCCATAGAATTGTGTTAGTACACATAAAAGTTTAATAGAATGCTTAGTTTTCATTAACAATGTTATTAATAATACTATCGTTAATATCATTAATTACCAACACAGTTTTTCCAGGCCTCCAAAGTTTAATGTCCTGTCTCAATCCCTTTTAATCAATTCCTTATTTAGAATTTGGAATGGTTGGGCTGCCCTGTGCCTGCTGTGATTTTTCTCAGCAGCTTGCATATCCCCAGACAACAAGCCTTGTTATCTTGCTGAAGCCTCAAGTGTTCCACGGGATTTGACAGTTTCTCAATTTCATCTTTTTAAATTAAAATATTAGAGAAGTTCTCTCACTCACAACAGAACATTTTGCAATTAGGAAGACTTTGGGTTGAATTCTTCTGAGTTTCACAGCAATTTTAAAATAACTGTTTAATCTGTTACGTGGTGATAGAGAGACCCCATTATTTCCAACCAGCAGATATGATGGAAGCATATTTTCAAGTCCCACTCACCTGTGAACTCTTTGAGGAGAGGCACTTCCCAGTTCACCTCTCTAATCCCAATACCTGATACTGTACTGGGCACACAGATGCTCATTATAGATGGACCAGCTCTCTGCCTGGGCAACTCCTGCCCACCCTTTAGGTCTTAGCTTAAATATTTTTTCCTTAGAAAACCCCTTTTCCTAGGTTAGGTGTCTTGGTACAAGTTCCTGTAACTTGACTTCTTCCTTATACCACTCATCATACTCGTAATTAATGAAGTAATTGTAATTAACATGTAATGGCTCTTTCCTGTTAGACTATAAGCTTCACAAAGGAGTTCCGGTGTCTGTCTTGTTGATCATCACGTCCCTAATTTCTCATCCACAAATATTTGTCTAGCAATTTATTAAAGGTTGGAAGAATTGTGGTCCTTCAGAAAGTGGTATGTTGCAGTCATTTAAGTTCTGTCTTTGAGCTCTCTGAGAGGTGGCCTTTGCATTTTTTTATTGACTTCTGACTTTGTAGGAGTCTGGAATTTACTGTGAGTTTATGGATCTATAAACTTGATGCAACTTGTCAGTGTCCTTTTTGTTTGTGGAGGCAGGCTGATTCATGTGGGTCTGCTCAAAGTTCTTCCCTTGCTTGGGATTAACATGAAAATAGTTCTGGAGACTAACTTTATAGCTTCAGTGGTAAGTAAGATGGAGAAGTCTGTACTCTTGCCAAAATTGGAATCTAAGGTATGGATGGGAAGGATTTCTTTTCTTCTGCTCACCAAGCTATTCTCCCCTTCAAAGAAGCAGGGGCAATGGAAACGTACCTGAAGCGTGCCTCCTGGTGGCCTCTCCTTGCTGTTGTTGGTTCATTTGTTCCTCATCCCGTCTGAATCCTTCAGGATTAATGACTTCTTTTTTTCTTTAAAGGCATCTGTGGGATAAGACAGGCATATATGCCTTGAGTAACTGCTGTCCACTACCCTGGTATCTTTACATCATCATCATCATCATCATCATCATCATCATCAAGATGGCATTCCTAATAATGGGCATACGGCATGATAGCATTGGAGTAGGAAGCTCTAACTTCTTGCTAGAGGCACTTAAAACATGATGAACACTCAGAGCGGCTCAAATTGTTTCTTCCAAATGCTTAAATACGGGGTAACAAGTTCAAATGCACTTACCCTCAGGGCCAGGCATGTAACAAGAAAAGAGTGAGGTGGATTTTGCATGTCATGATCAGAAACAGCAACTGGTAGGTGTCTCATGGTCAGAGGCCAGTGGGAGTGGTGGGGATGGCAGCACGTGGCAGGCTATGGGCCCCAGTCCTAGGAAGCATCCCTAGGAAGCAGCTAATCCCACCCCAGCTAACTGCAGGCTGATGTTGTCAAATCTTTAAATTTTAAAGAGCTGGAAATGTAGACTTTTATGTCCAATATACTGAGTTTTAAACATTGACAGTCTTAAAAACACTCCCAGAAACAAGTTTGCCAACCATCCTTGGCCCACAAGTGGATAGTTTACAATGTCTAGCTTCAAGGCCTGGGAGAGAAGGAGACGTAAAAAAACCAGCAGCCACACAATTGGCTTTACTAGTTTTGATTTCTTTAATCTTGTTCTTTGTTGTGATTCCTTGATAGACTTTCAGAGCCCAAGAATCAAAAGGGAAGGAAGGAGGGAGGAGAAGGTTCAGGCTGTAGGTGCTATGCAGCAGCAATCAGAGGTGAGCGAGGCTGGGTTCTTCTAAGGATGTGAACAGAGAGGCAGAGAAGCAGGGGCTGTGTTCTGTGGGGCAGGGTGGGTGGGCTTCATGCAAGATGGGCTTTCTTAAGATGCCTTTTGTCTTGCCGCTAATAACTCTTGATTTTATTTTATAAATTCTTCTAAAACAGAAAACGTCTTCTCTGAATTGTTAAAAATACCAAGGGTTGTCTCTGAACACTCCCCACCCCAATGAATGGGCAGCAGGAATACTTTGTATTGCCAGTCTGCCCACCACAGTCACTGAGCGCCCGGAATTCTGGGGTCAATGACCCAGACCTGGTCCCAGCCTTGAAGGACCTCTTAACTCTGCAACCACAGGGTAGTGTGCCAAGGGCTGTGATACTGGGATGCTACGGGACTCTAAGCAAGGCTCTGGAGTGGGCAGGTGTCTCAGTTTGGGTCTCTTCAAATCAGACACTGAGACAAAGATCTGGGGTCTGGGCATTTGGGAGGCAGTTGCAGGAAGCTGGAGTTGGGGAGCAGGAAAGTGAGACGGGGAGGGAGGAAAAGCCAGTGGGTGGAGGGGGCGGGAGCAGGTCACCCCATGGACATCTGAGCTCCAGTACCACTGAGATTCCTCTGAGGAACCACACAGGAAAGAGGGTAAAATTGTCCATCAGAGAAAAGAGGACTGGGCATTTGTTCAATGGCTCCCATTCCCCACCGGTTGAGAGTTTCCTCTGGGGACATCAAGCTGCTTCCAAAGGCAGACTGAGGGGGAGCCCTGGCCTGAGGCAGAAACACTGACACCCATGCACCTGAGGTGGAAGCTGCTAGAGCATTCTGGGAACTGTGGGTCCTCCCAGTGCACCAGGCATATCAGCTCAAAATCATGAAATTTAGGATAGGCTGTGAGGAGGAGGCTCAGGGTACCACAAGTGTCTGCTACATGAGATCAGGTCTCCTGGCAGGTCCTGGGGACTACCAACCAGGTAGACCTCTTTACTCACTCAGTGATTCACCTAAGGTGTGCATTGCCAATCTGCCTTTAGAAAAGGAGGGGCATTTTCCCAACCAAGTTCCCATTAGACCTCCCTCTACCTGCTGCCATTTCAGTTACCTGCCAGGAACCAGATGACACAATCATACTGTAGTTCATGCCCTGAATGTGTTCTAATGACTGCAATCCTTTGAGTGCTTACTATATGCCAGGCACTGTGTTTTCCCTATGCACAGGCAGCAGCGCATGGTGGTGAGTACACAATGACTGTTAGCTTGCCAGATGGTGGGGGTGAAATGATGCGTGGTACACCTGGGACTCATTTTGGGGAAAGGAAACAAGCTTGACCTCCTAGACTGATAGAACTGGATCATCCTGCCCAGAAAATTTTATTAAAACGATGAGAATACTGAGGCATTTTCCCTTAATGTGTGGAAGTAGTGATGTATTACTAGAAGAGTTAATTACATTGGGGGGGGGTTTTGATGAGTGGAAGCGTACTACCTAATGAACAGTGACACTGAAATAGTCCAGGTGAGAAAACTGCCTTGGTGTAGTTCAGGCTCGTGTTGCTTTAGCAAATTGTCACATGCGTTCTTTTACATGCATCTAGAGGCCTAGGTAATGGGCATATCCCTCAGATATATAAATCATGAACTGAACTGGAAATCATTGCTTCTTTCCTGGCATCTGGGTCCTGCCCTTTCAAGGTGAACTTTACCTATAATTTAATTTTATGACTGACTGGATGGAAGTCTGGTTTATTTAACTGTAAAATGGCTTGAATGATAGGAGGGTTTGAATGGATCTGCATGAGTTATTAGCTGTGCGGAGGGAACAAACCTCATATAGCTCATTTTTAGATAATTCTTTCACAAGGGCCTTCAGTTTTCTTGATCTCCTGATTATCTTACATTTGTTTAATGTTTACACTGTGTGAAACATTGCTCTAAATGCTTGTATAGGTATTATCTCATTTAATTGTCACAACAACCCCAGAAGAGCACACCAGTCCCCTTTACAGGCAAGGGAACATGTAGGCCAGGAAGACCCAGTCTTTCTACCAGGGCCCCATAACAGGTACCTGGTGTAGCATTGAGTCTTATCTTAGAATTCTGCTTCCAAAGGCTCTTCCCCACCACAGGATGTGGTGTAGGAACACCATGATCATTGAATTTATGATGTATAGATTGCCTTGGTCATTCACGGAGAAAATTCACCTTTCTCACTGCATCTTGAGCCTTGCTACTCCAAGCATGAACTCCAGTGGCACTGGCATCTCTGAGAGCTCTTTAGAAATGCAGGATCCCTGGACCCCCTGAGGCTTAATGAATCAGAATCTGCATTTTAAGCAGATCCCCAGGGATTCAGGTTACTGTTTCAGTCTGAGAAACACTCAGGCCCTAGAAGTTGGTTTCTCTGTAGTAGATTGTCATACTCCAGAGCAACAGCTGTGGTGCTGGTGGGCCCAGGATGGAACCCCACACCTCGCCTTATTGCTTAACCTTCCTACGCTTTGCTCTCCTCTGAAATATGGAGCTCATCATTTTATTAGCATCCTTTGGTTACTGTAAAGATTAAGGGAAAGAATGACATAAAGCACTTAGCAGAATGCTTGAGATTTGGCCAGTGCTCAAGAAATACCATTATTTGTAGTTTAGAGGATGATAGCTTCACCCTCTGGCCCTGGCTCTTAAACTCCAGGGACTGAGAATATCTAGGGGTAACCAGACAAATGAATGCATACAGAATTTCAGGGATGTTTTAGGATCCCACAAACTCTTGAAGGCTATTGACGTTTGTATGAAAGTCTAGAGTGTTTCTTTGTTGACAAGAGACATGACAATACTTGGTCCTGTTTGATGGCAGCCCAGATAGATTTGGTGGAAGCTACAGAGAATTTTGAAGAGTAGAGGGAAATGGCAGTCACAGCTCACTTGGATTGAATGCTGAGGACATTTAGTACTCAGTGTACTCTGTGCTGCCCTGTGCTGAGCATTTGCTTTCACTACAGCCACTGGAAGCCCAGGTGAGGCTAATGCTGCTATTGTTTCATTTCAGAGAGAAGGGAACTGAACTTGTTCAAGAGCTCACAGAGGAGGGAAAACAAAACTTGCCCAAGAGCTTATGGTTAAGAAATATCAGAGCTGCAATGATAAACCAAGTTTGGGTAAACTGTGGCCCACAGTGGGCTGTATCTGGCCTACCACCTGTTTTTATATGGCCTGCACCAAGAATGGTGTTTATATACTTAAGTGGTTAGAAAAAAATCACAAGGGTAATATCTCATGACATATACAATTGTGATGAAATTTGAATTTCAGTGTCCAGAAATAGTTTTATTGGCACACAGCCAGGCTCATTCATTCACGGAACATCACGGTTGCTTCTGTGCTACAGCAGCACAACCGAATTGTTGTAAAGGGACTGAATGGCTCACAAAGCCGGCGTTGGTTGCTCTCAGGCCCTTTACAGAAAGCATTTGCTGACCCCTCTTAGAAAGTTTAGTCATTGGAATCCAGAACAGAACCCCTCACCACTATTCTTTAGTGCCTCCCAACAGAGCCACTCAACATTCCATTACCATGACTTCTTTGTTCCTCCACTTCAAATTCCAAAGTAACTCTTCAATTATTAAGGAACTGCTTTAAGATCTGGAAGGCAGAATTCTAATAGCATGGCCCAGTTGCTGGTACTGTAGCCTACACTAAACGTAATTCTTGCCTGCTTTATTAGTGGATAACTCAGTGGTCATCCTCCCCAAAGCTGGGCTGAAATAGTTGAAGATGCTCCCTCACTGGACGATGGTGTGGGACTGAGAGGTACAGTGTAAGATGAAACCACCGAACAGAAGCCTGTCTGTGGGTTTTTGCTCTGTTCTAAAATCAAGGGGTAGAAAAATGAAATGTGAGGGGAAAATAGCTTCTTCAGAGCCTTGATGCTCTCGTCGAAGGACACTTAAAGTGCTGGGAATGGTTGAGGAGGCTGTGTGCCCATCATGCTCCTGGGGCCTGCTTCTCGGCTGCCACTTCTTTCTGGGGTTTCCGGGAATGCCTGCTGTCCTGCACATGCTTCTGCATGCCAGGGAAGATGGAAGGAGCAATTGGAGGCAGGCTGTTCAGAAAACAGAATGCCAAGGCTAGCATAGATGTCCTCCCTGTAGCTGTCTGCAGGGCACGTTATGCCTCTACCTAGTTGGTTTGTCCAAGACAGCCTGAGTATGAACATTCTCTGAGGGTGGGTTCAGGTCACACTGCTCATGATCCTGTAACACTCCAGCAACACTTAACCTCTGATGGGCACATTTTCAAAGTGCTTTCCTTGCATTGTATCTTAGTGGTTCCCAAATGCTGATCTGAGGGCCAGGAGAAACAATATAGTCCCGAACGCAAAATTCATTAGTCTGTAACAAAATGAGCACAGTAAGAACTGTATAGCATAAAGCTAATTTTACTTCTCTATTTTAGGGACTGTTCTTTTATCTGTGTCCTTTCTTTTTACTTTTGAAAATTCCTTTTTTGAGATAATATTCTCTTATTGTTTGTGTGTTCCTCTCCTTTATGAGATGATGGTAAGAGGCCTGATGATTTTCTGTTAGTCAGAAGCATGGATCCTGTGTATGTGGTGACTTTGTTGCTTTGTTAGACAGGGATAATCATGCCAATCTCCTAGCATTATTGGGAGATTATATTAACATATGTAAAACATTTAGAATAGTCCCTGGCACATGGCAAACACTACACTGTTACCTAAGATTCTTTCTTTTTTGTTTTCATGTTAAAAATTTAGCATAAGAAGAAGTTGGCAAGACTATAATGGTACCTCCAAGATTTTGGAGGAAATATATGGAGGTCCAAGAAATTCAAAATCTAGGAACTGATACTTTCTGTCTTAATCCTTGCAATAACCCTGTTTTACAGATCAGGAAACTAAAGCTCAGATAGGTTTATGGACCCTCAGAAAGTGTAAGAAAAAGAGTAATAGTGCAGGATTGTCTAGGACTTTGGTCTCTCTTAAGGGAGCAGGCTTTTAATATGCAGATGTTTGGGGACTTTCTTTTTTTTTTTACAATTATGTTCAGCTTCATTAAGGTGAACAAGTTTCTCAATGTGTGTTCTTTCAAACTTGCCTAGGTGTACTTAATGTGCTCAATTATCAAATGCCTTCTCATTGCCTCTCAGTAGTTCTCTCTAAATGTGCCAGGAATAACTTCCATAGCATTAGAGTCCTTCAAGCATTATTTCTTAAAAGAGATTGGTGCTGGTAAGCTCGATTAGGCAGATAGTTTAAAAACCGGTTTATACCTTAAACTGTAAGTACCTTAAACACTTGTAATTTCAGCCAACCTAAGGAGAGACACAGATGACTGCCGGAGTCCAGATCTTCAATTTGGTTAGCAAGGGTCTTGTTCAAATTATGTATTTTGAAACAGGTGGCTTTTCTACCTATCAGATACTATGCTTATTACTTGGGAGATGAAATAATCTGTATATCAAACTTCTATGACACACACTTTACCTTTATAACAAATGTGCCCATGTGCTCCTACAACTAACATAAAAGTTAAAAAAAGAAAAAGATTGGTTTTCAAAAGGGGTATCTTGATTGACTTCCTTCTCCACCCTTCCATTTTCTTTTTCTCTTTTTAAACATTTTTTTTATATTTGATTTTTTTTTTTTTTTTTTTTTGAGACAGGGTCTCACTCTGGTGTTCAGGCTGGAGTGCAGTGGCGTGATCACAGCTCACTGCAGCCTCAAGTTCCTGGGCTCAGGTGATCCTCCCACCTCAGCCTCCTGAGTAACTGGGACTACAGGCTTGTGCCCCCACACCCGGCTAATTTTTTTGTATTTAGTAGAGATGGGGTTTTGCCATGTTGCCCAGGCTGGTCTTGAACTCCTGGGCTTAAGTGATCCACCAATCTTGGCCTCCCAAAGTGCTGGGATCACACGCACGAGCCACTGTGCCTGGCCTCATCCCTTCCATTTTCATCTCAATTTTAAGAATTAGGATTGAGACATTTTAAACTGTAAGAAGTCCACAAAATAGCAGATCTGATGGCAGAGGTTCAATTAATAAAGGGGTGATGTATATTAAGTGAATAGTAGATATGGAACCTTAGCACTCATCATGTAGAAGCCCCACACCTTCTACACCCATGACAACAAATGAATTTCTGTCCAACTTTTCACCTGTTTTACTAGCGCCCTTCTAAGACTCCTTTTCCCTTCCACCTCCCCACTCTCCCAAGAATGGAAAAGGAGGCATTGCTTACCTGGTGGTTCGCAGCCTGAGACTTGAGCCACATATTGCTGATGGTCCAGGCCATTATGTGCTGTATATCCCCTGCCTATGTGCTGAAGCTCTCTTGCTCTCCTAGCCTGGGCAAGACCCACTATGTCCACCGTCCATTCCAACTCCTCTCAATCTTTGACTGGGTAGGTAAACCTTATTGGATCTGCTCTTTCTGGCCATCTGAGATTCAAGGAAGGCAGAATAGGTCTCCTGGTACAGAAAATTCCCAGCTCAATAGACTAAAGAAGGCTTACACAAGGTGGTATCCATAGTGATTAGGGGATATGACTCTTGAGCAAATCAGGTTCATGAGTCCAAAGCTCACTCATATTGCTGTGTGACCCAGAGGAACTTACTTAACTTCTCTAAGCCTCAGGTTTTGATTTGGAAGGTATAGGTAATAGTAGTGCCTATCACATAAGGTTTTAGTGTAAATTAAACGAGATCATCTTTATCAAGCACATAGCTCAAGGATTGCACTTGATACATGTTAGCTGTTGTTACCATGGTATCGTACTTTAGACTTAAATTTTAGGCCGGGTGTGATGGCTCACGTCTATAATCCCAGCACTTTAGGAGGCTGAGGCGGGTGGATCACCTGAGGTCAGGAGTTCGAGACCAGCCTGGGCAATGTGATGAAACCTCGTCTTTACTAAAAATACAAAAAATGAGCCAGGTGCGGTGGCATGCACCTGTAGTCCCAGCTACTTGGGAGACTGAGGCACGAGAATCGCTCGAAGGTTGCAGTGAGTCGAGATCACTCCACTGCACTCCAGCCTGGGCAACAGAGTGAGGCTCCATCTCAAAAAATAAAATAAAATAGGATAAAATAAAATAAAAATTTTACAAGAACCTCTAAAATACATAGTAGCTTATAAATGACATAGCTTGACTCAGCATTTCATATGTGAACTCATTTTCAGGAATAATTGTATAGACCTATCTATTCTTAGAGCAGTCTCTCACTTTCTTTCCATGGTGTCTGACCCTGTGCCCATGAGTTAGGCCTCTGTGATAGCCTGAGTATCTCTTAGCTTTTTCTGTATAATAAAACCCTCCACAATTTAGTGGCTTAGAACAATAATCATTTATTAGGTGGTGATTCTGTCAGTTGGCAATTTGGGCTGGGCTCAGTTGGCTAGTTTTTCTGTTGGGCCCGCCTGGGCTCACGTGTACTTTTTCAGCCAGCTGGTGGATTGGCCCAAAGCTGGTTTATCTAGGTGGGATCATTCATATCTACAGTGGTTGGTGCTGGCAGTTGGCAAGAGGGCAGGAGTGACTGAACCACCTGTCTCCACCAGCCTAGCCCAGGCTTATTCTCATGGTAACAGCCTTAGAATCTCCAAGGCAGCAAGAAAGGGCAAGCCTCAATATGCAAGTACTTTTTGCGTCTCCATTTGTGTCATGCTTAGCAATGTCCCATTGGCCAAAGCAAGTCACATGGCCAAGCCCAGAGTAAATGTGGGAGAGGACTATCCAGGATCGTAGATACAAGTGGCTCTTGTTCAACACTGTACCACAGTCTCCTTTCTTGGAGTTTGACTGGAGATACTTTGCATTTAATCATCAAGTGGTACAAGATTTCTTAAGTTTTGTTTTAATTGACACGTAATAATTGTACTAAGATTTCTTTTTTTAATCTTTTGTTGGATATGGTACTTTAATATGCCAGCATCTGGTCGCTACCCTTGGATTTTTACTGCTGACATGTTTTTCTTTCCTTTAATCTTTTATTCCCTTTATTTAGGAAATTATGGTTTGCTGTAGGACATAGTTCTTTTTATAGGAGAAACAGCTGTGATGTCATAACTGAGTACATTTCCTTAGCGATATGCATTTATCCCCATGCATTTGGAAACAAGAACCACCATCCATTTGTTCATTTTTATTTTGGTCTCTGACTTCATATTGAATCAGAGCAAATATGTGGACCAAAAATATATTAGTTGATAAATTAGTCTTTTAAGAATGTAACATTTACTATTTTCTTTTGATTTATAGTTATTTAGCTGTAAGAAGTAAGGGTGTGTTTAAAAATATTTTTTTTCTATTATAAGGGTCAGTTTGAATTAAGTTGCATAAAACCTAGTGAGATGCAGAAAAATATGTTTCTAGTATCAGAAACAATTCAAGTTTTTTAATAAAAGTGGTGCTTAAACAGGAGTTTTGTTTTGTTTTGTTTTTTTATTTTAGAAACAAGTAACAATAATATGGCCAGTAACTGAAAAAGGAAATAAGTAGATTACTTAGAGTCCAAACAAAACGTTTTCAATAAAGAATTTCTCAGTGGAACATTTAGGTTGTTATTGAATCTGTATACAATTATATCTTACTCCCCAAACAAAACAGATTTTCAGTGATAAATGTTTTTGGACAGCAGCAAGATTCAATTCAGTTTATTTCAACAGAAGGATTTATTTGTGAAATTAGAAGAAAATAGTTGCCAACAAGGACCTGGGGGAGTCCTCTCTATTTTTAGCTCCTCTGTTGGTTTTTACCCAGAAATATCTTAGAAATGGAGGTGCTTCTTACAAGGATGAGAAAAATTGCAGGTGGAGCAGAAATTAGTTTGTATTTATAGTCCAAACACCTACATGAATCCTTAATCTGCTTTTTTATGATTTTAGGGGAATTTATAGAATCGTTGAGATTGGAAGAAATCTCCAGTGGGTCATCAAGTTCCCTCTCCTTATAATGGCAGTGCTGATTTTATTATCTTAAAGCAGCTCTGATAGATGGGTGTCAAGTCTGGCTCATGTTTCATGCATTAAAAAATGTATATTCCCTACTCTGCATATATTTAATGTGTAGGAAACAGCCTGGGAGCTGCCTATATGCCTGGGAGTCCTTTTCTGAGTTCTTGACACACAGCCTTCTCTGGAGCAGGTGCCAAATCTGTAGCATATTAAGCGTTATGTTGATACCATCAGACTCAGTTTGCTTTTGGCTTCTGACAGTTTGGAACGCTTTCCTCCAATGTGTGTAGGGGCCCAGTGTACTATCTGTTCTGAGATGATAATAGGTCATTCCCTCTTACATCTTTTTGTCCTGCACACCTCCAGAGAACTGCCTTCCCGTAAATTAAGAAGCCTGCTTGGCAGACTAATTATGAACCAAAAAGCACTTTGGAGTATCTATAATATCTATAGAAGTTTATGAGGCACAAAGGAATAGGACATGGTCCTTACCTGCAAGAAACTGATGATCTATTTGAGAAGATTTCTGAGGTATATTTGGGGAGAAATGAGACTGATCTCCATGAGCAGTTTGTGAAAATCCAGATCATTACTTTATGGTTCCATTCAGTGAACAATACACAATGACACCTAAACACGTCATTCTGGATACTGACAATAGGGAGGGCCTAATTATGCAGTGGAGCCACTGTCTGGGACAGTATATAATGAGGTGTTGTTCTTTAAAACTGCTGTGCATACCGAAAGGATAAGAGCAGATGAGATGAGTAAGAACTGGCTTCCTCAAGGACAAAGAGGACATGTTTGGGCTGGGCCTTGAGGTGTTAAAATGACTCATCCAGTTATTGCCTAAAAACATACACTGAGGCAGGGTGGCACAGTGGCTGAAAGCTGAGACCTATTTTGAGTCCTGGTCTTACCAATGACTACCTCTGACCTTGGGCAAGTAACTAACCCTCTCAAAGCCCCAGTGACTCCAGCTGTAAGGCAGCAAGAGGAACAGTACCTGATTCATAGCGTTGCTGTGTGCATCAGATGAACTAACTGATTTACACTGCCTAGGACAGAGCTAGACACCCAGGGTAAGAAGAAAAGTAACTACATGTGATGGTGATGGTGGTGGTGTTGGTGTAGAAAAGGCCCATGGAAGCACATGGGCAGAATATTAGAATGTTTTTGAAGGGGGTACATTTGGAAACAAAGGAAAAGGGCATTTCAGGCTGAGGACAGATGAAGAGTCCATGTTCTGAGGCAGAGGTGAGCGCATCTGGGGTGTGGGGATGTGGCTGAGTAGCAGGAAGATATAGCTGGCTATTTTGTTTTGGAGGGTACCTTTAGATATATTTGGTGGGACCAATTATATGTGTTAGAGACCAAGCATAGGCATTACCCTAGCTCCAGGAGACAACTATGCACTCTAATAGTGACAATGACCGCAACTCCCACAGCTGCAGCTAACAGGTCTTGACCGCCTATTTTACTGTGTGTCCAATCCTTTATGTTATGTATGTTATCCTCATAAGAATTTTTAAGTATTAGACCAGTTTTACAAATGAGGAAGCTGATGCTCAGAGTGATAAAGTAACATGGCTAAGGCCACACAGTATCCCGTGGCAGAGCTGGGGCCCCAAACCCATGCAATCTGTGGTGAGAAGTGACTATTGTGTCCTAGCCAAGGTTGGTTGGCTGTCCGGGCCTACATTCTGCAGGAGATTAGCCGGTCAAGAGTGAGACTCGGTAAAAGTGATGAGGAAGAAGACTGAGGCCAGGGACTGGGGCTAAAGGAGCAGATAAGGAGCAGCTATGATTTGAGCCTGAGGTACTGAGGATATTGGTAAGGGACAGGCCCTGGGGAAGAGAAGAAAGGAGGAGGAGAAAGGAGCAAATCCGTGAGATCTTAAAAAGACCAACATAGGCTGGGCGCTGGCTCACGTCTATAATCCCAGCACTTTGGGAGGCCGAGGTGGTGGATTGCTTGAGCTCAAGAGTTTGACACCAGCCTGGACAACATGGAAAAACCCTGTTTCTATAAAAAATACAAAAATTGGCTGGATGTGGCAGTGCTCACCTGTAGTCTCAGCTACTTGGGAGGCTGAGATGGGAGGATCACCTACCTGATCACCCTTGACCAGAGGTCGAGGCTGCAGTGAGCTGTGATGGTTCCAGTGCACTCCAGTCTGGGCAACAGAGTTGAGACCCTTCTGAAAAACAAAACAAAACAAAAAAGACCAGCATAGGGGACTTGGAAATTGAATCCCTGTGAAGGTCAAGGGAGGAGGGTCAAAGGTGGCTTTCAGTCTTTCCTCCCGGTCAGTGATAACTCCAAAGTTGACAAAACCAATTACCAATTTGCTGCCTTGGGGACCATTCACCATACCACACCCCTCCTCCCATACCTCCTTCCCCTCCCCCACACTTCCTTCCCCTCCCCACTTCCATCATCCTCTCTCCTTCCGGACTCCTCCGAACTATCCAGGCTGAAGCTTGAACCTTAAGACTCTTTAAACTTTGATGAACCCAGGCTGAAAACAAAACAAAACAAAACAAAAAACAGGGAAAGAAAATCCATGTTACAAAAGGCTGCAAATTTTTTTTTTTTAAATCACAGGAAAACTAGAGACTCCGGTAATCCTTTCGTTCCATTTCACTCTTCCAGATTGTGCCTCTGACAGAGATTGGCAGTTATGAAGAAAGACATTTTCACCCCATTACGTGTTCCAGTTGGTTATTGCCGGCCTGTTGAGGGCTATTGATTTTTGCCTACTTGTTTGTATCCAACATATCATACTAAATAGCTTCTCAGTTAATTTTCTTGGGTTTCTAGGTATGTAATCATACCTTGTTTAAGAAGTGATTATTTTCCTCTTCCTTTCCAATAATCATTCAATTTGTTTTTATGTCCTCACTTATTGCTTTGTTTATAATATCAGTTATTTAAAAAAATTAGTTGGAATAATGAAAATGATGTTCGGTTTTAGAAATCTGAGAGGTTAACAGCAGAGTGAGTGGCCAAGAAGCCACTGCAGAGGAAGCGTGCTGTTACAATGCCCAAGGAGATTGAAATGAAGGAAATTAAAATAGTCACAAGAGAAAATTGACTGGCTTTGTTATTGTGGACAGGTACAAAAGATGACTTTCAGGCCTTAAGTCCAAAGTCGGTGGTCTAATTGACAGTCATTAGGAACTTGGCTGGGTTATTAATATGATTTGAAGTTTATTTCAATCTATTCATCTGAAAAAAGGTGAGAGGATGGAAATTAATTAAAATTCTCAGTTTATAAAAACAGTTCCAAGAATGTAGATTCAAAATAAATTAGCAGGTATATTAATTTTCTTCAATATTGTCACGGTCTGACTCTTAATCTAGTGAGAGGCAAAAATATCACAGAATAATTACAATTTATAAATGTTTTTTTCTAGTTGACAAAGCAATTTTACATATATTGTCTCATTCGGTCTTCAACAACTCTGTGAGATGGATGTTGATGGAGGGATCTAACATTTGTCTGACAAGTTATGTTTTGCAAAGCACTTCTACCCACAGCACCTCATTTAGTGCTCACACTGATTAATCTCTAACACGCACTCACAACATTTACCTGACTGTGGTTCTCTAATACAGATTTTCTTTTCTGTCTCTGAAAATGAAATTCCCCACAGAGAATATGCACCCATGCCTTGTCTGTACTCTAAACTGCCTTTATTTTTCAAAATTCTGTTCAGCTAGGACGTTATCTTTGCCCCTTCCCCAGAAGCACAGAGGTAGAGTAGGGAGAGACTGAGGAGGGAGGACCCAGCCAGGTGGCCCTTGGTTGGTGTATATAGAGGTGGGGTGTGAAGAAGCTCCCTCAGCGACATCGAGGGTTATGGAAACTTTGGCGTGACCTTATCGTCTTTGGCTTTTTCCTAAAGTGGGGATCGTAGAGAAACTGGCTGTTGTGTGAGAGTGGGTAGTATGCTTTTGAGGGGATGATATTTCCTCTGCAAACACATGGAGAGGCTCTGTATTCCTTGCTTAGACAAAACTACGTTTCTGGATTTTAGGAGAAGGAAGGGGAAAGCTCATTTGGTTGTTTGCAGGATCTGGCCGTGGACTGTGTCTGATTTTGCAATGGAACTCAAAGGGCAGCATCACAAAGGCCAACGGAGGAGGGAACTTCCAGGAGGGAGTTGGACATCACTGTCAGCATCCGCCAGGAGAAGCATAACCGAGGGAAGGATGTGCCCACAGGGAAGTCGCTCGCTGGTGTCCTGTGAGAGTCCTGTTCTGGGAAGTTGTTGGGGATGGAAGTCTGGCAGCCAAGGGCCCCAAATGAAAGGGATGTGAAACAATGGGGACAGCAGACTTGGGTTACTTGTAGGAGACATTTGACTATGAAACATTGGAGGGAAAAAATGTAAAAACACACATATAAAACACAAATACATTCTTGTAAAAGATTCAAATGATTTAGAAACACAGAGTAAGCCACGCAAGACCTCTGTTCCTTTTTGTCTCAGCCCCACTTCCTGAGTCTAATGGAGGGATGCGTGCTCTTCTGGTCCATGGTAAACATTTTAGAGAGGGATGGGATGACAGGCATGAGTGCAAGGAGCAAGCCCAGGAAAGAGAGGCAAAGGTCAAGATAGGAATGCATGTTTGCGAATGTGCCTGGGGATAGTATGTGTGGTTTCATGTGCATGGGTGCGTGTCTGCATATGTTGATTCACATGCACATACTAGGCAAGAGGATGAAGGCTACCAGCTCTTCATGTGAGATGGTCAGGAAAGTGGAGAGAGTTTAGGTAGCACTGATGTCTTGCAGTGGAGGTTGGGATCACTTAAGGTATCTTCTGTTTGCTTAGATCAGGCCATCTGCTGAGCAAGTATGTTGGAGGTGAGACTGGGGTCCCAAAGACGGGTCTGAAGAGGCTGCTGGAGCAGACACTGTCCAGGTGTTCTCAAGAAATGGACATGAGAATTGCTGAGCAGAGAAAAGGAATGGATCAAGACACAGATCCACTGATTTTCTTGAATTTGTAGCAGCTCCATTCTGTATAGTTCTGCACTGCCCTCCAGCAGCACTGTGTGGCCAGGGAGCTGAGTGATTGACCCCACAGTAGGAGAGAGGTAGTGCTGGGAGTGTGCATAGCAGTTGTCACAGAGGTTGGGGATGAAGGGGTGGCAGGTGCTGTGGGGGGCACTCAGAAACATTTGACTCTGCAGTTGAGGAAGAGGAGGGAGAGCAATGAAATCAGGCAGAGGCTAACGTGCTGGTGCAGTGGGAGGGTTGAGTGGGGTCCTGGTGGCAAGGGCAGAGAGCAAAGGAGTGAGCCAGCCTGCATTCAGAGAGGGAGACCTTGGAGCTTGAGCATTTCAAAGCCAGCCCTTGAATTAATGACATTCGTATTCAACTAGCTGTGGAATTTCAGGGGTAATATGTCAACCAGATAAAGGCAGAAAAGCAGGCCAGTGTCTACTGTGGCATATCAGCTCCTGTCCCCCAAATTTGTTTATTGATATTTCCTTGTTAAGGATCCCTTAGTAAGTGTCACTTCTGAAATTGATGTGTATTTGGAGAAGCCTCAATTCCTCTTTGATATTGAATATTACTGTTGCTCTCTGATTTGTGAATTCTTTCATTCTGCTAGGTCTTGCCCAAATTCACTTTCTCCTAAGTAAAAAACAACTCAAGGTACATGTTTATACCATCCGTCACTTTTATTTTTATAAAAACTGATCTTTTCATCTGTTGAGCTACTACCTGCCTGGGTTGACTCTTGGACTAGGCATAGAATTACTACACTTTTGCATTTGAGGCTCCAGGCCTTGGCTGACTTGGACAGAACACAAATATAAATTCATTTTTTTTTTCCCCGCAGCCTTTCCTCTTCTGCCTGCTCTGAGGGTTCTGGCTCTCTCACTGACAGCCCCTCCTCCCATTCAGGGAGGGGTCTGCCCCTGCAGAGTCGTTCCCTTGGCTTTTCAGGTACATAATCAGGATAGCAGTGAGGGGTGGATAGATGGGCAGCACATGAAAGGAGCTATTCTAGAGCTTTTGAAGTCAAGAATGTGAGGGTGGCTGCACATGGTGAGGGAAGGGGGGTTTTAAGTACTGATGTGGATCATGTGTCCCCTTCACAATAGTCGAAAGACACGAATGATGTACTTAAGTTAGCCTGAAGTTACTTGTTGGTTGCTTTCTTTGCCCATGATAGCTCTCTGTGACTGGACCACATGGGTCTTAGTGTCAATGGGACTGTACTAGAATCATCACTTTCCAGTCAAGAGTAGACAGCATTAAAAAGGGAGCAGCCCTAGGACCACTAAAATCACACAGGCTGATCCAGTGATAGTCCACGGGGCAACAGAAACACCAGGAACCTGAAAACAAAAAAGGTTATTTTCTTATGGTTTTGCTTTTTCATGTTACCTTCTCACCTACAGTCTTCTTTTGGAAACGAATCATCTTTCTACTACAGAACTTAATACACAATTTTCCACTTTCCTAAAATTTTATTAAGTGCTTTATGGAACAATTTGCGTGAGGTCTAATTTTCCAAGTTGTCGGCTGTGCAGCGTAATGACCTCATACTTTTTCATCTAGTTTCATGCCATTATTTATATAAAGAGGTGATTGGTTTGCATTCAAATTAGGCATATATGAGACTGGACACATTTTTGCGTCTAAAAAACACCATTGTTGCTCTATTTCAGTGCTGTCCACTAAAAAATAACGTGAACCATATGTGTGATTTTAAATTTTCTAGTAGCCACAATAAGAAAATGTAAAAATAATCAGGTAAAATTAATTTTAATAACATTGTTTAACACAGTCCATGCAAAATAATATCACTTCAACATGAAATGAATTTATTAATGTGATATTTTATGGGTTTTTTTTGTACTAAGTTTACACTATCTGCCATGTATTAACACTTAAAGCAAATATCAATTCAGACTACATTTCAAGTGCTTGATAGCCATGGGTGGCTAGTGGCTACCACTTTGATGAGCACAGTTCTGTTTTATGGTTGTGATTAGTTGGGTACCAGTTTGGCTACTTGATTTTTTCTGATTTACTGAGTGTATTTGATGTAATCTGAATGAGGGCACTACTGGAAATGGCAGAGAGTTGTTTAGTCAGTTACATTAATCATTCATTCATTCATTCTTTTCATTCACACACTCATTCAACAAACACTGAGTACCAGGTCTTATGCTTATTCTAGGGATACAAAAAGACACAGGAACGGTTCTTATATGAGACAAAGGCAATGTCTAGTGGAAGAGACAAGCATGTAAACAAGTAACTATAGCTACAGCACAGTATAATAAAGTACATATGAGAAACATAGACATAGTGTTATGAGATTTATATTTGGAAAAATTAGAGTTCTACTTCATATCATGCACTAAATTTTAAAAACTTCCTAAAAGTTCCGGAATAAACTATAAATATATTTCTACATATTCTTGAGGGTGGGAAAAATCCTCCCTTTTTTTTCCCCCAAGTTTGAGATAAAATGTTAATGCAGAAAAGTAGAGTATAATAGAACACAACTGTCTCTATTCACCCAAAATAGTAAATATTAATATTTTGTCACATTTGTTTCAGATTTTTTTAAAAATGAAGTGAATAGATTTTCAGATTAGATGAAAACTTTCGTGTCCCTTCAAAGTCCCATTTCTTTTCTGCCTTTTCCAGAGGCAACTACTGTCATTAATTTGATGTATATTCCTTCAGTATATTTTTGTGCTTTTACTGCAAATAGATGCATTTACAATGTATAAAATTACTTGGTACGTTTTACATTTACACACATGGTATCATACTGAATGCATTATTATTCATTTTCTTCTTCTTTCTACACTCAATACTGTATTTTTGAGACCTATCCTTGATACACATCAAAGATAAAAATAATTCCATTGTGTATCTATTCTATAGCCATTTTTAAAAAGATGATGAACATTTAGGTTTTTTTCTTTCAAATTTTCACTATTGCAAAAGTATTTCAGGGGCATTCGTGTATAAGTTTCCTATACACATACATGAGCATCTCTCTAGGATATGTATCTAGAAGTAGAGGAAGTGTAATACCAAAGGCAGAAATCATAAAGGAAAAGAGTGATAGCTTTGTCTACATAAAAAGTTTAAAACATTATGAGGATAGTAAAAAGCATTTCAAAAGTAGAAGGAAAAAACTAGGAAAGACATTTGTAACAAATATGGCAGAGAACGTTCACTATCCTTAATATATAAAGTTTTTACAAATCAATTTGAAAAAGGTATCAGTGAATAAATTGGTAGAGATAATAAGCAAACAGTTCACAAAGGAAGAAATATGAATCAGTAGTGAACATGTGAAAATAAGGTAACCTTATTAGTAATCAAAAAAGTGAAAATTAAAAGAATAATTATATTTCCTTTTGGCCTATCAGACCAGCAAAGACAAGAAAAGAATGATGATATTCAGTGTTAAAATGTGGGTGTAATAGGCACTTTTTTTTTTTTTTTTGAGACGGAGTCTCACTCTGTCACCAGGCTAGAGTACTATGGTGTGATCTTGGCTCACTACAATCTCCACTTCACGGGTTCAAACAATTCTCCTGCCTCAGCCTCCTGAGTAGCTAGGACTACAGGCATATGCGACAACGCCCAGCTAATTTGTGTATATTTAGTAGAGACGGGGTTTCACCATGTTGGCCAGGATGGTCTCGATCTCCTGACCTTGTGATCTGTCTGCTTCGGCCTCCAGAACTGTTGGGATTACAGGCATGAGCCACCACGCCCAGCCAGTAGGCACTTTTATATATTGCAGGTAGAGTTTGAATGGATGTAAACTTTCTAGAAGAGAATATGGTAGTATGTATTAGAGGCTTTATAATATAAAAACTCTGACTCAGAAATTCTACTTTAAGAATTAATCCCGAGAAAATAAATCAGAATTTTATGACAATATATCTGTGATGAGGGTGTTTCTTGTAGTGTTATTTATGCTATAAGGTTGAAGATGGCTTTGCCTAAACCAATGAAGAATATGACTAAATCAACCCAAGGTTAAAAAAACCTAACTTTAACACTAAAGATGCAGTTAATTTTTTTTTTTTTTTTTTGAGACAGGGTCTCATTCCATCACTCAGGTTAGAGTGCAGTGGTAAAATCATAACTGCAGCCCCAAACTTCTGGGCTCAAGCCATCCACCTGCCTCAGCCTCCTGAGTAGCTACAATTATAGGCATGTGACACAGCATGTGCCTAATTTTTAAATTTTTTGTAGAATTTTGCTCTGTTGTCCAGACTGGTCTTGAATTCCTGCCCTTAAGAGATCCTCCCACCTTAGCCACCCAGAGCACTAGCATTACAGGCAAGATACAGTTAATTTGAAGAAATTGGAAAGACCTCCCAAGAGAAGTTACTTTGATCATCAGGGTCTTAAAGTATGGGAATGTGTTTGCCAAGGGGTGGAGGTGGAAATAGGGGAAGGGCATTCTGCAAAAATAAGTGGCCAGTACCAAGGCAAGAAGCCTCAGGAGAACCTGTTCGGATCAGGGAGTGACAGTGATTTTGTGTGATGGCATATAGGGAACATGAAGAGGTGCAGAGCCAGGATGGAGCCCTCTCTGCTCTGAGCCCATCCCATGATGTCATGATCCACTTGGAGGCTTTTTAGGATTTCATCACAAAGTTCAAATTACTTGGGGTTATTTCAACTTGAGTATTTAATTCCATCAGAATATTTCTTGTTTTCAAATTTTAATTTAGCACACCCTTCCAAAGAATGTTCCAAGTAAGCAAGATTTCGCTGAGTGGCCTTTCATTGCTACATTACATATTTTAACAAGTTGCTTGCTTAAGATCCTTTCCTTATGCAGCTGTCATTGTCAATGTACAGTTACACTGCTGCTCTGTTCTCTCCGGAACCCTCACTTCGTTGGCTGTCCCTCTGGTCTGGCAGGTGACTTCAAATACTTTGCAAAGCAAAGTATTTGAAGAAGCCAAGAGCGTGCGGGTCTAGGCTTGGAGTCACACTGGCCTGGGTAGGAATCCTAACTCTGCAATTTTAAGTGTGTGATCCTGGGCAAATTACTTAGCCTCACTCAGCCTCTGTTTCCTTATCTGTGAAATGGAATTGATGTATGAGGAACACATGGATAACGTCTATAAAATGGTGTTCAGAGCTTGTCGTATGTGCTAAATAAAATGTTAGCTATTATTATAATTTCTATTTTATGAGTAACTGGATTCCTTCTGCCTTCTCTTATTAATCCCCAGGGGATTATTTATAGTATAGGCGTAATTATTTACGGTTCTAGAACTTCTCTTGTGTTTCCTACCTCAGTGGCATGTTGTTGAGAGGAAGCTGAGAATTCATTGTCTAGGCTGACTCTTGATCCCAGGCTTCAGTGAGCAAAGTGTAGGAGGCCTCAGGTCTCCTTCTAAGCCAGCCAGTTTATACAAGGTCTGAGGAATGAGCCCTTTTAGGACCACAGACCGTGGGTTCGAATGGCACATGCCATTAGGTTATCTATCTGTGGAATCCCAACATTCTTGCAGCCTGGTTCATCTCACCCTTGAGCAAATCACCAAGAAGCAGGGATGAGAGAGAGAGAGAGAGAGAGGGAGTCAGGGAGAGAAACTCATGGATTCAGCCAGGCGACCTTTGGAGATGAAGCCTCCAAGCATTTGGGAAGTGATGGACCTTTATTGGTGATGAAATCCCAGGGGACCTTTCTTTTCAGAAGTCTCTTCTCTGATTTTTGTGATGTCACCTGTAACTGTCAAGAATTGCTCTTATCACAACATCCTGTTGAGTCACTTCTCTGCCTCTCCCATTAGACTCTAAATTCCTTGAGAACCACACTGTCTCTAGGAAGGAGCATGGTCTTTTGGAATTGAGTCTTCTATACAGCTCTAGGACTTGTGACTTTGGTCAAGTTACTTGTTTCCTCGTCTGTAAAATGAAGATACTTACTGATTTATAGACTTATTATAAGGATCAGATATAATTTATGAAAAGTGACTGGCATATAATAGTTGGTTAATAAATGGTAACTGGTGACTATGAGAACAGCCATGATACCAGCGATGATAATGCCAGAGTAACATTGTGCCTGATGTGTCTGTCCATCAGCACATGTTTTGTGGATAGATAATTGGATGAATAAATGGTCAAAGAAATTCATGTTTAAGTAGATGAGTAAACTGGCCAGACGTGGTGGCTCATGCCTGTAATCCCAGCACTTTGGGAGGCTGAGGTGGGCAGATCATTTGAGGTCAGGAGTTCAAGATCAGCCTGGCCAGCATGGCAAAACCCCATCTCTACCAAAAATACAGAAATATTAGCCGGGCATAGTGGTGTGCGCCTGTAGTTCCAGCTACTTGGGAGGCTGAGGCAGGAACATCTTTTGAAGCTGGGAGGTGGAAGTTATAGTGAGCCGAGATTGCGCCACAGCACTCCAGCCTGGGCAACAGAGTGAGACCCTGTCTCTGAAATAAATAAATAGATGAGTTAACAATTCCAACAGACTGACTTCAACCCTTGTCCTTTTTAGCCTCAACCACATTTGATGGCATCAAACACACTCACACTTGCCTCCTCTCTCATCTCTTAGGGCTCAGAAGTTTGCTAATTCTCCTCCCTTGTTGACTCTTCTTTCTCTCTTCTTTTTTGGCCTTTTTTCATTTCTCCTATTCCCTAGATGTTAACCATTCTCCAGAGCATATTCTTGAACATTGCTTTTACTGCTTTCACCCTCAAGGATTTCATTCTTTATTAAGGCTTCAATTATCACTGTTATGTAGATAAAGTCAAGATGTCTTATATAGACTCTTCTGCATTCTGGGCTTGTATTCCTTAAAACCTATTTGTCAAAAGGATGCCCTGTTGACTCTTTAAAATTGAACTTACCATCTTCTGCCTGAAGCCGGCTCCTTCCCTGGCATGAGTATGCACATTCATGGTGTGGCAGCTTTTCCAGGCTCCCAGAGGCTTGACATGCCAGAGTCATTTCTGACTCCTCCCACCCATGTTCCATTCCGTGCTAATCATGTAATTCCATCTCCATATGCTCTTGCATCTGCTTCCAACCTCTTTTTTCCCCCCAGGCACTATCCTGATTCAGGTCTTCTCTATGATCTTAAGCCAGTTCTCTGAAGTGGAACGCTTAAACACTGAGTGCTCTAAGAAATATGAGAATTTCCACACATATGTGCATTTTAATCTCAATCTTTGAAACGTTCTGTTTTATATATGTTTTATAACAGAAATAATTTATTAGAGTAGTGTATGTATATACGATACAATAGAATAACATTTTAATTACTAGAATAATAATCTATTATATACCAAGAAGCCCTCAGTAGCTTTTGTGTTAGGCTGTTCTTGCATTGCTATGAAGAAATACCCGAGACTGGGTAATTTATAAACAAGGATTTTAAGTGGCTCACGATTCTGCAGACTGTCCAGGAAGCATGGCGCTGGCATCTGCTCAGCTTCTGGGGAGGCCGCGGCGAGCTTTTTCTCGTGGTGGAAGGTGAAGCAGGGGTAGGCACTGCACATAGTGAAAGCAGGAACAAGAGAGAGTGGGAGGGAAGGTGCCACACACCTAAACAACCAGATCTCACTAGTACTCACTCTTGCAAGGACAACACCAAGCCATGAGGGATCCACCACCAGGACCCAAGCACCTCCCACCAGGACCCACCTCCAGTATTGGGGTTACATTTCAGTGTGAGATTGGGTCAGGGACAAATATCTAAACTATATCAGCTTCCAACTCCCTATCATATTAAAAACAAACTCATCTGCCTGTCAATCAAGGCATATGTAGTACCTCCTTTCTAGGCTGGTAAGGCAGTCCCTGGTGTAGAGTCCCTTGCACACGCTTCAGGCTCTAGCCAAATCGAACTACTTACTGGATGCTTTTAAGCTCTCACTTCTTCACCTTTATGACTTTGATTGTATTGTTCTCTTCTCTTACTCTCCGTCTGTTATAAGTAGTATGCATAGTGGTTACCATTTCTCTCTCAGTCATTGAAAAGTTCTATTTCATATAAGTTCAAATCTTGGCTCTGACACCTTCTAGTTGTTTTATTTGGGCAAGTCACACTTCTGAGCCTCAACTTCCTCATCTGGAAAATAGGGATAACAACAATCAGCTCACAGGTTTGTTGTGTGGAGTTATTAAGTAACACATGTGTTGAGCTTAGCACCATGTCTGGCATATTCATAATACCTGATCTAAAAGTGAGAGCTGCTGCTACTGCTTCTATTACTTCTTTCCAGTATTTTTAGTCCAATTCTCCCAAATGTGAGATTGTGCAGGAAAGTAAAGGTTGTCGTAACATAAAAATATTAACAGACAAGCTTGCCATTTATGTGACTATTTCCTACTCATACATTCCTCCCAGCATCATAACCCTTGCCCATCCTGACATCGTTGGTCTGTTTCAGTAGAATTGTTTAACATTATTAACACCCAACAGTACAATGCAAATACGATGCAAGGCAACTGTAAAATTAAACTTTGCAAAAGATGTTAGATACCATGAAGTCAATGCAACTTCGTGATGTTAGAAAAATGATATTAGAAAAATGCTGGAATCATGTACAAAGGCAATGATCTAAATTAGGATCTAGTGGAAAAAGAGAAAATTGAACAAGTATAAGTATAGGCACTTCAAAAAAGAATGTTTTAAATATCAAAGAATTAAGAGAGAATTTGGAAGAAATTAATGAAGTTTTTAAATATTATTGCTAACAGAAATATTTTAAAAATACTTGTTCAGAGTATTTAAATAAAATACAAACATTAACCATAAAAGAAATATGTATAAATCTTGCTACATTAAAATTAAGAATATCTGCTCCCTAAGAGAAATTATAAAGAAAAGCACAAACTTTATATATCTTTCTATATCCAGAATATATAAATAATTACAAATCAGTTAAAAAAAAAACTGTATGTGAACAGGCATTTTTCAGAGGAGGAAACACGAATGAATAAACTTGGGAAGAAAATAATCTTATTTTATAAGGAGGGAAATGGAACATTTGATGGGACATATGATAACATTGAGATGCCATTTTACTGTTTCTAGAAGGACAAAAGTTAACATGTCTGTATTAGTTATCTGTTGCTCCACTACAAATGACCATGAATTTCACAGCTTAAAACAACACACGTTATCTCGTAACTTCAGTAGGTCGGGAGTCTGGGTATGGCTTAACTGGGTCCTTTGCTTAGGAATGCCTGACAACACTCAGCAATGGCAAGTATACAAATCAATGGGAATTTTTATAAAGCACTTTGGAAAATAATTTTCTATTACCTTATAGAGTTGAATGTTCATATAGCTTTAAGATGCAGCACTTCCACTCATAGGTCTACATCCTAGAAAGACTTGGACTTGTGAACTTGGGAACATGCAGAAGAATGTTTATAAAAACAAAACCCTGGAAACAACCCAAATACCAACTGACAGGTGAATGCAGAGATTGTGGAATTCTTACCCAGTGGAATATCAAACCAACTACATGAACAGAAACACACAATAACCATAAGATTTATGGTTCAATAAATCTTAGAACCATATTATTGAGGAAAACAAGCTAGCCAAAGAAAACTAGATACACTCAGATATATTTTTATAAAGCTCAAAGCAAAACTAAGTAACAGATATGTGATAAAACTATATGGAAAAATCAAGGCAATTATGATAATGGGTTTCAGAACGGTGCTTACCTTGGATGATGGTTATAAGCACAGGGGTGGGTTGGAGAAGGGAGTACACAGTAGCTTCCTGGTAATGAGAATATTCTATTTCATAAGTCGGGTGATGGGTTTACCCTGAGCATTTATTATCATGCTTTATAGCTGTATATGCTATGTATATTCTTTAGTATGATTGTTACATAATAAAAATTTAAGAAAATGTGCACTATAGTAGTCAGATATATGAAGTCAAACTATACTGTAACATAATGTTGTCAGTTATGTCAAAAAACACCAGTCATTTTAATTGGGGTTTACTGGTTATTTGTTTGTTCTAATAGTAGCACATTATTACAATTAAAATGTAAATTTTGTTAACTATAAGACAAAAAAACCTATGAGTATTAGATCAGTGTTTCAAGGAAAAAAATCTCACTGAAACTTTTATTATCGTTTGTTTTGAAAATTGGACACCATTTTATTTCATTTCATTTTGGGAGGCTGAGGTAGGAGGACTGCTTGAGCCCAGGAGGTCAGGGCTACAATGAGTTGTGATTGTGCCACTGCAGTCCAGCCTGGATAGCAGAGTGAGACTCTGTCTCAACAACAACAACAACAACAACAACAACAACAACAACATATTTTCAAAGAAAAATAGCAAAAGCCAATTGGAAACCTACTTACTCTTCAACTCCAATTTTCTTTAAATTTGGAAGTGACTTACTGATTTACTATTTCAAACAACTCCTCTTCTTCCCCTTTAGACATTTACCATCTACTCACGCTAACTTCTCCAGAGGAAACTGCTCTAGCATGTATCTATAGGTCCTTGTTTAGCTCCTTTTACCAAAACGTAGAAAACACAATTCTGTTTTGCATCTGAAGGGCTCTATTCACTAAGAATAGGAAAAAAAATCCTTTGGAATAGCCAGTTAAGTTGAATTTTAAAAAATATCCACATGAATGTGATTTGGTTGGGACAGGAATCCTTTCCTTTGTTCCCGGTAATCTGATACCCATCCTTGAATCCTTGTAATTCATACTCCCTATTCTAGCCAGGTAATGATTTGAATCCAATGATCCAGCTTCAAGGATTGAGCCCTCTCCAGTCCAAACATTTACAGCCAGCAAAACCAAAGGAGAGGAGGCAAAATGTAATCAGAAAAGGTTTCTAGGGAATGAGGACTTATGTCTGTCATCTGCTTAACAGATGTACATCAATAACTATCAACTTCCCCCAAACAAATTTCTCCGTGGTATTCAGATAAGTTTTAGAAATTTAATCATCATGGAGACAATGAATACTATTTAAAATGGATTAACTTCAAGTGGCTTTATCTATTAAATTTGTCCTCTGATAGTGAAGACCTTTTCAGATCCACAAATACAAATATTACTGCTACTTCTTCTCCCACCAAGATGCATCTGAAATATTTCCCTTTCTGTGGCCCACCAAACTGATATCATCTCCACTTTCGAACTTACCTACACATGCATAGTACTCCTAGCACCTCTTTGGGAACATGGCATGACTCTAATTTGTTTTATAATGACTTAGTTATTTGTTTTTCCATAACTGGATACTAAACTCTAGACCTTACTGATTATTTTTTGGTGGGGAGTGGACAGAGTCTCATTCTGTCACTCAGGCCGGAGTGCAGTGGAGCAATCTTGGCTCACTGTAACCTCCACCTCCCGGGTTCAAGTGATTCTCCTGCCTCAGCCTCCCAAGTAGCTGGGATTACAGATGCCTGCCACCATCCAGCTAATTTTTGTATTTTTTGTAGAGATGAGATTTTGCCATGTTGGCCAGGCTGGTCACAAACTCCTGATCTCAAGTGATCTGCCTGCCTCAGCCTTCCAAAGTGCTGGGATTACAGGCATGAGCCACCGCACCCGGCCAACCTTACTGATCTCTGTGTGAACCTAGGACAGTCATGCACATAGAGTTGTTACTAAACAAATACTTAGTTGACTTGAATTTCTCTGGACGTGTTTGATTACTGGCTTTAAGAAAAGTCAACACTGTCATGATTTTTAATACGTGCAAATTCTTTGCATGCATTAAATTGCTCGGTAAGGTGCAAAGTTAAAGCAAGCAAACAGCCTTGGTAACAATGTTCAGGCTAGCCTAGAGCATTACATACTTTGTACTGGATTTTACGTACATATATTTACATTTTGGAAATAAAGTCCCTTGCAAAAAGAGCTTTCAAGAAAGCTTGTGTTGCTTACATCAGAAAGCACCAGAAGCATTTTTCCTATTGTTACAAAAATGGTGAAGGTTAGCGCATGCAAATTTCTCATATGCCTCATAAAACACTTACTCATCTACAGCTAAAGCCAAGAACCACTGTGTAACCAACTAGTTCCCTGCTCATAAGGAACTCGGCTATGTAATTCTGTTTCATCACCAAATGCCAGCATTTCCTATCCTCTCCAGGGGGCTTTACTACTTCATGACATCATAAACAAGATGGGCCCAGAGTTCAGTTTAGCTGACATCTTCGTTATAAAGCCAATAAACAAGAAAGCCCCAAGGTATTAGGCATTATTTTTTCTTTTCTAAAGCTAGATAGAAATGTAATACGTTTACAGAGTTTCTAATTTATTTTTCTGCTGATGAAAACAGGCATTTCCAGATAAATTAGGCAGTGTTCTAGAGTTGCTTTTATATACAGAGGGAAGTAATTTTGCTTAGAATTTTAAATGTAGCTTTTGTCTTCTGTTAAGAATTATGGATGGTAGTCGGGCGATGGAAAAAGGACTGAAACCAAGCAAAGAGGCAAAAAAGTATTGCATTTTTTTTTCAATTCTGGAAAAGAGTTATGTGTGCAATTAGGATTTCTGTGTTTAAGGAGGCTGTTTAAAAAGTCAACACATTATTTAGTTCAGGAATGTAGTTTAAGAGTTTTGCTTACGGCTGAATGTAGTAGCTCATGCCTGTAATCCCAGCACTTTAGGAGGCTGAGGAGGGCAGATCACAAGGTCAGGAGTTCGAAACCAGCCTGACCAACGTGGTGAAACCCCATCTCTACTGAAAATACAAAAATTAGCCGGGCATGGTGGCGCGCACCTGTAATCCCAGCTACTCAGGAGGCTGAGGCAGCATAATCTCTTGAACCCGCGAGGCGGAGGTTGCAGTGAGCCAAGATCGTGCCATTGTACTCCAGGCTAGGCGACAGAGTGAGACTCCATTTCAAAAAAAAAGTTATGCTTACATTTTTATATTTATGTGTATCACTATGTACATGCACATACAAGTAGTCTTTTCAGAGCCAATTAATTTGAATACATTTTCAAGTCTTATGAATTTAAGAAAATGTTTGAAACTACTTGAACTATCAGAAAACCTCTATAAACATTTAAGAGATCAAGGCAAGGTTGTATCTCAAGTGATTTTCTGAGTTATACACAACATATATAATAAATAAATATTGCTCAATGTGATGGAACTCATAGCACCAGCTCAGTAAAGTGAATTATGCAAGCTCTGCTAACTGGAAGATGTTATCAAATGGTTTAATTCAAGTAAAAGTTCTCAACACAAATATATCTGTACCTGTATTGATGTATATTGGTAAAATACTGTGGGCATAGTTTGCTGACCGTGTAATTGCAATCAGTGAAATTATTGAACTTCCTCAATAGAACGAGGAGAGCACAACAGTAGGTGCGAGTTATATATAGAGAGATCCACCATGGTTCTGGCCTTAAAGGCTCAAAATTCAGTTGGAGAGAGATAATGGGTTTATAAAGATAAAATACTGTTGGTAGTAACATGATGTCTGTTGACATTTTGAAAAACAGGTTTTCTGTATATTCTGCGAAGTAGCTTCTCTCAGAAGTAGTGGTTATTGAATAAAAAAAAAAATCAACATTATCTTGAACCCACTGGGTAAGGCTGGAGTGAAGGCAAGATGGTATTTCTTTCCTTGGAGTTCTTGGCACTCAAGCATCTGAGTGGGTAGCTTTTGCCCTGGTAGGTGTAGATAAGCATATGTCTTTGGTCTGGAGGAAAGTGGCCTGTTTCACTTGAGTCAGCTTGTTCACAGACTGAGGTGATTATTCCCAAGTCTCACCCAAGCAAATTGATGACTCCAGGGTGAGCAGAATCAATGCACTGGCATTTGCCAAATACAGATTCAGGTGAAAATGGAATAAATTAGTTCCTCTCAGTCAATTATTGCTTCAAGTAGGCAAGCTGAGGAAGAAGGGGTGCTGAGGTGCACACTGAATTTGAACTACATTCTGTTTTCAGCTGAAGATATAAACAGACAGTGACTATAAAACCTTAGCTTGGTGGGAAAAGGAGTTCTGTGAGCAACTCAATTTCTCCTTCTGAATTGTACCTCGAAGAGCACTGACTCTTATTTGCATAGGCTGTTCAGAATATGTCTGGAATTTCCATTGTGAGGTTACAGACTGCCACCATGTAATAACATTATTGGAAGCTAATACCATAATTAATTTCTTACTACTATACTCAGCTGATATTGACAATGAGATGTACAGTTACGCAGCATAACTTGGCAGATTCTTCACAGCAAAAGAATTCATAATCAGATCTGATGGCCTGTCCAATGGAGAGAACAGGTTATCTAGGAAGAGACTATCATTTCAAGGATAGACATAGTATGGTTAGTGCTCTCAAGACATGCTTAGCCAAAGAGAGAGCTACTCTTTTGGTATTAGTAGTTGAACTTGATTCCAGTATAGTTGTTTATAAAATAAATAGTGAGGCATGCTACAAAGTACTATTGCTGTGCATCACCAGCAAACTCTGAATAAAAGAAATGCCAACCTGAAGATGCAATCTCTTATTGGTGGGGAAATAATATACTCTTTATGATTTTCTTATGATGTTTCATTGACATACGGTGCTTCTAACCAAGTGACAAATTAATCTACTAGATTTAAGGAGAAATGGATGTGGCTTAATGAAGAAGGACAGGATATGTATTATAAGGCAGCTGGTTCTGCCACTGCTGGCTTATGGAGAAAATATACATTGGACAGCTAATGAGTCTCTGTTGCATAAGATAGATTCTCTTTATAATAGAATTGCACGCTTTGTCTCTAAATGGGGTTATTATACACACCATTGCACAATGTTTGAAGAGCTTGGTTGGCCCTTGTAGAGGGTTACGAGAGAAATAAATTGGAAGACAATTGTGCTTAAGACCTTCAATCCATCAAGCATTTCATATTTATCCAAATTACTAGCATGTTCTCCCAAAATATGAATCTGTATGATACACAAGGCTAGAATGTTAATGCTGACCAGACTTTGCTTTATCAGACAGGTTTTCCACTGTAAGCATTGACCAAAATTCACACGTGGTGAAGCTGGGCAATACGCATTCCAACCACTGCCCCCATTCCCTTTGCCTCTGCTCTTCATGTATTCCACTATCTTAGTCTCTGAAGTTTCATTTGTTATTTCTTCTATCCACCATGAACACAAAGGGCTCACTTGCCCTGAGTTACTTAATTCTCAGAACTTTTTGACTTGACTACCCAGACAGTTTTAGTGGTAATTCAGTTTCTTCACTTTTCTCCATACTTGTGGGCCCTCACTGTTCAGTTGCTCAGCTATTATTTAGAATAAATCCATTTCAATTAAGGTTACAGCCTAGAAAGAAATGCTAGGCTGGGTGTGGTGGCTCATACCTGTAATCACAGCACTTTGGGAGGCTGAGGTGAGTGGATAAAATGAGCCCAGGAGTTGGAGATGAGCCTGGGCAACATAACAAGACCCTGCCTCTACATAAAGTACAAAAATTAGCCAAGCATGGTGGTGCATGCCTGTAGTCCCAGTTACTAGGGAGGCTGAGGTGAGAGGATTGCTTGAGTCCAGGAGGTCGAGGCTGCAGTGAGCTGTGATTGCACCACTGTACTCCAGCCTGGGTGACAGAATGAGACCCTGTCTCAAAAAAAAGAACAAAAAGTAAATAAAAAAAATATTGGAAGTGATGAAGAAGACCGGATAAATGACAATATCATTCACTCTGTGTCAGAAGACTGTGCTTTCTATTAGAGGACATGGCAGGGCTTATTTAGATGTTGTAGACGGGGAGATGGAGGAGGTGAGTCATGCTCTTACCATCATTACTTTCTAATGTGGCTTTGAACCTGATTCTACCTTCTGGCTTGATTCTTCTATCCATGATATCATGTAGTTGGAATTTTGTAGCTCAATTTTGCCCAGATATTTTCAGGGTGATACCATGTCCTTGAGCCCCAGGGGAAGTTTTGCACAGGAAAGGTGATTCTTGGGGTGTACCATCACTAGCTTTTTGACTTGCCAATGGACTTTGGAGGCACCATTAATTCCTGCTGATGCTGAGATCCTCACCTATGTGGTGAGGTGACAATATTTTGTTTCTTTCAAACTTTCTTTTCTGTGTTTCTCTCCTCTCAACCTACCAAGAGTAATTGAAGAGAATTACACCTGTGAAACATTTCAAGATGCTTGGAGTAAGATGATCTTTTCAGTTTAAGACGTTATTATATCCCAAACCAGACTGCTTTCTCTCTGTCATTGTGAGGTTCTTTCCTTTGCAAGTCTATCCGTACTCTGGTATAGAGAAAGGTGAGCTGAAAGAAATGGACAAAACTGTTTCATGGGCTTCTCCACATATTTATTACCCTCTCCAAATTGAATCTTGAAGCTTTGTCAGAAGTGTTATTTTCCCAACAGAGCAGGTGTTAAGTGTCTATAGAAAATAAACTCACCTCCTGATATCTTTCTCATTGCCTGCTACATCCATTTACTGTGAAGATTATATTGTAAGGTGTGACAAGAGGTGTTGTACAGCAAGGGAAAAATCATCACTTTGTAATTCGATTTGTTCAAGTTCTCTTCTTTTGCACGGGCTTTTGGATTTCCTTGTCATTTGTGGAATTATTTCTTAAATGGTGAATATCGTTTTCATATGTGTTTTTCCCAAAGCTTATTCCATCCAAATACTTTTTAAGTTGCATACACTCTTCTATAAGTAGAGCTACGTTTTTGTAATGAAGTTTCAATAATTTGGCCAGGGAAAAGGAAAAACCAAAACAAATGCTAAAAATGACTAGTTGATTTTTCTTTCACCTAATTTTTTATGACTTTTATATTCTCTGCTAAAAACAGATTATTTGATAACAATACTAAGAATACTTAGCTGTAGGTAAAAATTAATATCCATTTGACTGAATGTTTCATTTAATGAGAGGGCTTGTGCTTACCACGATTATCTTAAGGAAATAAATGTGTACAGAGACTAATGAGTAGACACACTAGACTTTATCAATGTTTATTGAAATTATTGCAGTTTAGTGATATGGAAATCTAGAATTGAGATGCTTTAGAAATAAATCTTTGCTTGTATGTAATTTCTTTAGTTCAAGGATCTGAAAACACTTTACAAGCAATTAAACTCTAGGATTCAAATGGGGATTTCACATTGTTTATTGTTTAAATAAAGTTACAGAATTATCATTTGCTTAGGGTTTCTAGTAAATCCTTTCTTTTAGGTCTACCAATATGCATACCCGAGTTTCCCTGGATATTTACCTCTTCGCTCAAACCATTTTCAGATTTCTTTTCTTCTCATGCCATCATATTTCTTTTCTTTTTTTTTATAGATAGGGCCTGGAGTGCAGTGGTGCATAGCTCATTGCTCCCTCGATCTCCTGGGCTCAAATGATCTTCTCCCCTCAGCCTCCTAAGTAGCTGGGACTATAGGCATGCACCAAAATGTCCGGCTAATTTTTGTATTTTTCTTTTCTTTCTTTCTTTCTTTTTTTTTTTTAAATACAGCCGTGGTCTCACTATGTTGCCCATGTTGGTCTTGAATTCCTGGCCTCAGGCGACCCTGCTGCCTCGGCCTCCCAAAGTGCTGGAATCACAGGCATGAGTCACTGCACCAGGCTATTATATTTCTTGAAAAATTCTCTTTTTTACTTCCTTCCTCCAACTAACTCCTCCAACCAGAGTCAGTCACTCCCTCCTTTTCCTGGCAAGATCTTCTATCCTTGCCCTTGTCTCCCAGTCCTTGTGATCTTATGTTCAGGTAGAGAGGAACTTTCTCTTACTCATTGTCTTATTACTTGTATCCAAAGGTTGCGCACATTCCTGGCCCTTCATAAGGATTTTTCAATGCATGACTGAATGAATCTGTGAGTGAATGTGATCACTGTGGAGCTGTGAAGTAGCTCGGGCCACTCCCACATTGTGCTGGCCGTGCAGTGAAAGGCATTTTCCCTGTTTTGATGGGGCCGTTTATCTCTGCTCCTGGTTCTGCTCTCTACTAGGAAAAGGAGAAACTCTACATGGAACTAAAGCACGTCTTGGCCCGCCAGCCTGGACCTGAGGCTGCAGAACAGCTGAAGCTCTACCGACGCACACTGCATGACAAGAAGCAGCAGCTCAAAGTAAGTGGTAGCCCCTGTTCCTTCCTGGCCCCAGGGCAGCCACACTGGGGAGCACACCTGGACAAGTCCACTGCCTCCACACGATGAGCCAGTCTCTCAATGCCATGATCCTCTGAGGTTGGCTTTCTTAGAGCTCTAGTCTAGGACGAGCCCAGCCGACCTCAGAGCTACCCCTCTCTTCCTGGACTATGAGCACCATTTTCCATTTCCAGAAAGAGGCAGGTGAGCAAGAGACGAAAAGATGATGACCACGAAATGGAAATGTGGGGGACAGGGTTTGTATGGATGATCTCAAGATGACTTGTTAGAGTACTTGAAGGGCAGGGATGAGCAAAGGAAATATTTTAACACTGTTGCCCAACTGAAGCAGACTGCCGTGCCACGGTGGGTCTCTGGTATTCCATCCCATCTGAAATAAACATACACAGAAGAAGTCCAGCTACTGCCCGGCCCTGAGGGCCTTGCTTCCTGACCAGCTCTCAAATATGTAACCATGAAAGAGAAATAAAATCAGGCAAGATTTTTTGATAGTGTGATTCCCTTCTAAGTCACGTAAGACCCTCAGTTGCAGAGATATGGAGTGTTTTACTTTTATATGTGCCTTTGTAAAGTTTTTCTCAAAAATTGTGCATGTTCACACTATATTTTGAGCTTCACCTCCTAAGCTCTTGGCGTGTCGGGGAAGTTTTACACACAGCCACAGGATGAAGCATGTGCCAGTTGAATTCTATTACCCAATGAGGGTAATAATCGTTGACTTTCTGTCTGGGGTAAAATATATGCCACCCTACTAGTATAGCCCTAACCACTTCAAAAACAGGACATTGTAAAACTGCATCCTTTTATTTTAAAAGGGCAAATGAAACAAGTCTAATTAGAGCATTAATTTTCAATTTGTCACTCTGAATGTTCATTTCACATGAATATCCTGAGACATAATTTGAGTTTTGCATAAGACATAATCTTTTGATTATTTTGTTCCTTTAAAAAATTGAATATTTTAAAGAAAACAAATTATTTTCCGGTTTTCTCAGAGGTAGATATAGATTAGAAAAGCACAGAGCTATCTTATTCACTCAGAGCTCCGGGTTGCCTTCAAAAGCTCACAGGAGCCTTTTGTGAATTTAACCCTTTATCTCAGGAAATCCAGATTTTTCGCTCAAATGAAATGTGACCCCTCGTGAAGAGGTTTAGAGGTGGGTGGTACTGAGCATGTCTGCCAGTTTGTCCTTGATACTTACCTACTCTTTTAGGAAATTCCACATTCATTGTTTAGAAGCAGGGTTTTTGTTTCTAAGAGTTTAACTATTGAGACAGGCTTTTTTTTTTTTCCCCCAGCATGAAAATTACATTCTTTAGCCCATGATAACATAGTCAGAATCATTTTCACAGCAGTGAAGAAGAAAGAGTTCAGAAGCAGATGAACATTAAGAAGGCTAAGATCTCCCTTTTATGCAAATCTTTAAAATAGCAAACAAGAGGAAAAATAAATCCAGCCTATTGCATGCCTGTTAGAACTATAGCCTTCCTTTTCTCTTTTTGGTTTTGGTGGGGAGCACACCCCAGCTTTGGCACGTGCTGTGTGCTATGCAGATGAGTGAATCCCCACTCCTCTTGTCCAGCCCAAGACCCGCAGCAGCTACTGAACACAGCAACGGAAGGAAGCAGGTAGTCAGGCTTTGAAGGGTCCCGAAGAACACAGTAAAGAGGGGATAGGCATTCAGCAGCATCACAACCCTGAAAACACATACATTGAATGCTTAGTTAGCAGTGATGGCAGGATGATTTCAGAATAATTTTTTTCATAATCCTCAGATGAATCACACTCTCTAGTGATGTTTTTCTTGAATATTTTCTCTTTTTTTTTTAAGGTTTTAAAAGCAATTTTAGATTCTGTGTCTGGGAGTTTATCTGTCTCTATTCATGATATTCCTTGAAGCACATTAGACTATTCATCTGTGAGCCTGTTCGAATGTTGTCTAATAGTTCTTCTTTTAAGTGGGGGAATGATATTTTATTTAAAGTTGCAACCAGATGATGCATCTTCAGCCCTCAGCCAAGTTTCTACTCAGACGTGGACCCTGAGCAGGTGGAAGCATGCAGATTAATTGTGATGCTTGGGCATTGTTTCGCACCTCTAGCTCCACTGCGGTAAATGGTAGCAGATTAAAAGATTTCTCAGAAAAGGATATTGTATCTTTTGTTAACGCCACTTTATTTGTCATGTTAGGTTTTGTCTTCAGAACTGAATATGTATGAAGTACAGAGCAAAGAATATAAATATGAGGTAGAGAAACTTACCAATGAGCTCCAGAATGTAAAGAAGAAATACCTCGCTCAGAAACGTAAAGAACAACTTCAAAAGTAAGAATTAGTCAAACGTCCTATTTGTGCCTATTATCTGCACATAAGAAAATATTTGGTGAACAGTCACAGACTTGCAAGTTTCACTGGGGTAAACTAAGTCGCAGGGCAAACAAATGACGTTCTACCAGTCACTCACTAAGTTTGTATCAGAGCAAGATCAGTGACTCATCTGATACTGAGTCCTCTCCTTGGGATTCTAACAGGGATTCATTAATATCTGTTCATTGGTGGATCTACCATGGAGCAGAGGAAATGTAATATGACTTTTCCTCCCACACTAGTTTATGGTTTGGAGATAATAATGTCATAACTATGTTTGCAAATGAGGTTCAAAATCAGCCTTGAACAGCATATTCACATTTAAAACCACATGTGCTTTTGCTAAGGGACCGGGGCTTCATAAAGCTGTTCTTTCTAATGATGCCCCTGTACCACTATAACTGCTAGTAGTTCACCTATGTTTTTATTTATTTATTTATTTATTTTTTATTTTATTTTTTTTAGTGATAGGGTCTTGCTATGTTGCCCAGGCTGGTCTTGACCTCCTGGCCTCAAACAATCTTCCTGCCTCAGCCTCCCAAAATGTTGAGATTACAGGGTGAGCCATGCCTGCCTAGGTTTTTAGATAGTTATTATCTCTGAACCATTTTCTGTGTCTAGTGACTGACTTCAGCATCTGCTGTGGGGGGTTGATGTGACCTCTTCCTCTAGGAGATGATAATGTAGAGGTGAGGTGAACATTTTGGGTTTCAGGATGCTCCCATGTTGAAAAACAAAAGTTCTCTTCACATTGTTAATATTATTTGCCTGATCCCAGGGTGAGAATAGGGGCCCAAATGAATTGGGTTTGAAATGAACTAGTTTTAAAACTTGGTTTGGCTGCGTGACATTGCCAAAATCATCCAGTTAATTTGGCAGTGACACGTTATGGGCTGAAAGTCATGCTTGGTATTTATCCACATGGACATTTCAGGGACATGGTGAAATATGGCTTGAGTGCATTTGCCTAAGATTCGTTAGTAGCAAAGTTATATAAAGTAACTGGATGCAAATTCATTTGCCAGTAAAAGTCTGCCCTTCTTGTAAATCAGAATACTCCCCTGTTCCACATTTAGGTGCCAGTTCCATAGTAGAGGAAAATACTGCTATAATTTAAATAAGTCCGTCTTCATGTGTAGGTCTACCAACTATCTGTCTGACTCAGAATCCCTAGTGAGATTTATTAAACATGCAGGTTCCCAGGCCATATTTCCAGATACTTGGATTCAGCAGACTCTGGAAACCTGCAATTTAATAAGCTCCTCAGGTGATTTTCATGCACAGTGAAGCTTCAGAACCACTAATATTAACAATGTAAATTAAATGAATGCTGGAGTGGAAACACTGTATTTTTCTTTTAGGATATCAAGATTGTGCTCATAAAATGTCAACACGGTTAATTTCCACATGAGGCAGGTGTCTAACTCAGTGGTCTTCAAGCTCTTTGATTGTACACCCTTATCAGTAAAACTTTTTTTGAGACAGAGTCTTACTGTGTCACCCAGGCTGGAGTGCAGTAGCACCATCTTGGCTCACTCTGACTCCGGAGTTCAAGTCATTCTCATGTCTCAGCCTTCCAAGTAGCTGGGATGACAAGTGTGTGCCAACATGCCCGGCTAACTTTTTTTTTCTGTTTTTAGTAGAGACAGGGTTTTGTCATGTTGGCCAGGCTGGTCTTGGACTCCTGGTCCCAAGTGATCTGCTGGCCATGGCCTCCCAAAGTACTGGGATTACAGGCATGAGCCACTGAGCCCTCCCGGTAAAACATTTTTGAACTTGCAGCATGTATATGCATATATATTTAAAATAATTTTTAAATTTCAGAATAGTTTTAGATTTACCTGCAATGTATTTTAATTTATAAATTATATGCAGATACCACTGTCAGTTTGTAACTCTTAGTAAAGCATAATTTAAAAATTTTAAATATAAAAGTATTAATAGATTTATTTATTAATAAATAACAATAAAAAGAAATATAAATTAATAGAAATAAAAGAAAATAATCAATTAATAGAATTAATATAATAATATCTTCTTTCTTTTTTTATTATACTTTAAGTTCTAGGGTGCATGTGCACAACGTGCAGGTTTGTTACATATGTATACATGTGCCATGTTGGTGTGCTGCACCCATTAACTCGTCATTTACTTTAGGTATATCTCCTAATGCTATCCCTCCCCCCTCCCCCCTTCCCACGACAGGCCCCAGTGTGTGATATTCCCCTTCCTGTGTCCAGATATTCTCATTGTTCAATTCCCACCTATGAGTGAGAACATGCAGTGTTTGGTTTTCTGTTCTTGTGATAGTTTGCTGAGAATAATGGTTTCCAGTTGCATGCATGTTCCTACAAAGGACATGAACTCATCCTTTTTTATGGCTGCGTAGTATTCCATGGTGTATATGTGCCACATTTTCTTAATCCAGTCTGTCATTGATGGACATTTGGGTTAGTTCCAAGTCTTTGCTATTGTGAATAGTGCCTCAATGAACATACATGTACATGTGTCTTTACAGCAGCATGATTTATAATCCTTTGGGTATATACCCAGTAATGGGATGGCTGGGTCAAATGGTATTTCTAGTTCTAGATCCTTGAGGAATCATCACACTGTCTTCCACAGTGGTTGAACTAGTTTACAATCCCACCAACTGTGTAAAAGTGTTCCTATTTCTCCATATCCTCTGTAGCACCTGTTGTTTCCTGACTTTTTAATGATCACCATTCTAACTGATGTGAGATGGTATCTCATCGTGGTTTTGATTTGCATTTCTCTGATAGCCAGTGATGATGAGCATTTTTTCATGTTTCTGTTGGCTGCATAAATGTCTTCTTTTGAGAAGCGTCTGTTCATATCCTTTGCCCACTTTTTGATGGGGTTGTTGTTTTCTTGTAAATTTGTTTGAGTTCTTTGTAGGTTCTGGATATTAGCCTTTTGTCAGATGAGTAGATTGCAAAAATTTTCTCCCAATTCTGTAGGTTGCCTGTTCACTCTGACGGGAGTTTCTTTTGCTGTGCAGAAGCTCTTTAGTTTAATTAACTCCCATTTGTCAATTTTGGCTTTTGTTGCCATTGCTTTTGGTGTTTTAGACATGAAGTCCTTGCCCATGCCTATGTCCTGAATGGTATTGCCTAGGTTTTCTTCTAGGGTTTTTATGGTTTTAGGTCCAACATTTAAGTTTCTAATCCATCTTGAATTAATTATCGTATAAGGTGTAAGGAAGGGATCCAGTTTCAGCTTTCTACATATGGCTAGCCAGTTTTCCCGGCACCATTTATTAAATAGGGAATCCTTCCCCATTTCTTGTTTTTGTCAGATTTGTCAAAGATCAGATGGTTGTAGATGTGTGGTATTATTTCTGAGGGCTCTGTTCTGTTCCATTGGTCTATATCTCTGTTTTGGTACCAGTACCATGCTGTTTTGGTTACTGTAGCCTTGTAGTATACTTTGAAGTCAGGTAGCATGATCCCTCCAGCTTTGTTTTTTTGGCTTAGGATTGTCTTGGCAATGCGGACTCTTTTTTGGTTCCATATGGACTTTAAAGTAGTTTTTTCCAATTCTGTGAAGAAAGTCATTGGTAGCTTAATGGGGATGGCATTGAATCTATAAATTACCTTGGGCAGTATGGCCATTTTCACGATATCGATTCTTCCTATCCATGAGCATGGAATGTTCTTCCATTCGTTTGTGTCCTCTTTTATTTCACTGAGCAGTGGTTTGTAGTTCTCCTTGAAGAGGTCCTTCACATCCCTTGTAAGTTGGATTCCTAGGTATTTTATTCTATTTGAAGCAATTGTGAATGGGAGTTCACTCACGGTGTGGCTCTCTGTTTGTCTGTTATTGGTGTATAAGAATGCTTGTGATTTTTGCACATTGATTTTGTATCCTGAGACTTTGCTGAAGTTGCTTATCAGCTTAAGGAGATTTTGGGCTGAGAGGATAGGGTTTTCTAAATATACAATCATGTCACCTGCAAACAGGGACAATTTGACTTCCTCTTTTCCTAATTGAATACCCTTTATTTCTTTCCCCCGCCTGATTGCCCTGGCCAGAACTTCCAACACTATGTTGAATAGGAGTGGTGAGAGAGGGCATCCCTGTCTTGTGCCAGTTTTTAAAGGGAATGCTTCTAGTTTTTGCCCTTTCAGTATGATATTGACTGTGGGTTTGTCATAAATAGCTCTTACTATTTTGAGATACATTCAATGAATACCAAATTTATTGAGAGTTTTTAGGACGAAGGGCTGTTGAATTTTGTCAAAGGCCTTTTCTGCATCTATTGAGATGATCATGTGGTTTTTGTCTTTGGTTCTGTTTATATGCTGGATTACGTTTATTGATTTGCATCTGTTGAACCAGCGTTGCATCCCAGGGATGAAGCCCACTTGATCATGGTGGATAAGCATTTTGATGTGCTTCTGGATTTGGTTTGCCAGTATTTTATTGAGGATTTTTGCATCGATGTTCATCAGGGATATTGGTCTAAAATTCTCTTTTTTTGCTGTGTCTCTGCCAGGCTTTGGTATCAGGATGATGTTGGCCTCATAAAATGAATTAAGGAGGATTCCCTCTTTTGCTATTGGTTGGAATAGTTTCAGTAGGAATGGTACCAGCTCCTCCTTGTACCTCTGGTAGAATTTGGCTGTGAATCTGTCTGGTCCTGGACTTCTTTTTGGTTGGTAGCCTATTAATTATTGCCTCAATTTCAGAGCCTGTTATTGGTCTATTTAGGGATTCAACTTCTTCCTAGTTTAGTCTTGGGAGGGTGTATATGTCCAGGAATTCATCCATTTCTTCTAGGTTTTCTAGTTGATTTGTGTAGAGGTGTTTATAGTATTCTCTGATGGTAGTTTGTATTTCTGTGGAGTCAGTGGCGATATCCCCTTTATCATTTTTTATTGCATCTATTTGATTCTTCTCTCTCTTCTTCTTTATTTGTCTTGCTAGCAGTCTATCAATTTTGTTGATCTTTTCAAAAAAACCATCTCCTGGATTCATTGATTTTTTGAAGGGTTTTTTTGTGTCTCTATCTCCTTCAGTTCTGCTCTGATGTTAGTTATTTCTTGCCTTCTGCTAGCTTTTGAATGTGTTTGTTCTTGCTTCTGTAGTTCTTTTAATTGTGATGTAATTGAATAATATCTTCTTTCTACCCACAATGGATCATCTCATTCATTTTCTAAAGTTCGTACACTCCATTTGGAGACCAATGGTCTAGTTTACACTGTTACAAACAGCTAGTTTGGCTCTTTATTATCTTTCTAGAGCTGATTAATTTTCTTGCCTTGACCCTGGGATTTGGCCTAGTCTTCTTTGACATTACTGCCTGCTGATCTTGCTCCCTCTCTTTCCCCAAAGCTTGATGGACATAGAGAGCATGAGCTGTCCATATATTGGCTCAGCCCTTCTTGATGGGCCTGTCCACTAGCACTGTGCTGCCCAGCTGTGTGCCACTTGTGGCCATTTAAATTTAAACAAATTACTGTGAAATCAGTTCCTCAGTCTCACTAGTCACATTTCAAGTGCTTAATAGCCACATGTGGCTAGTGGCTGGGTATAACAGAAAGTTCAACTGGGCAGTACTAGAAAGTTCTAGAAAGCTCTAGAATCTTTGCCTTTACCTGTCCTCTTCTTGTCCTTACACACTTATTACTAGTAGCCACTCTGACCTAGTTAGGGCTCCATTGGTGGTTCCATCTACTTGGTGATTCCTAAACCGGTAGACAAAGATTAGTTCATAGGATAATAGCAAAAAAGATGCTGAAGAAAAAAATATGAAGAGGCAAGAACAAAAGTGCTGAGATGGTATAGACTGGAAGGAAGAAGGCTGAGGGAGTCATTATAATGGTCTATAAATACATTAAAAAGATAATATAAAGGAGACAGTATTCCCATTAGTCAGCTTAGACCAAGCCAGAAGCATTAGGCTTAAGCTCCTTCAGAAAAAGAAAATTCAGGTTATTTAAGGCGAGAGAGGGCAGGGGGAAGGGGAGTGCTGCCGCCTCTAACACCAGTCAAGAGCCAGACGAGTTGCCAAGGTACAGGAAAGAATTTGCTTTGCTGGATCCACTCAAGGCTAAGGCTTTCGTCCTATTTATGGAGAATGGTTTTTCACAACAATGAAATCAATTCTACTGAGAGACAGATGGGTTGATTACCAATCCTCTACAGGTTCTCTCCCAATGGAATAATTTAGAATAATCTCTGTGGATGTTGTCTCCACATATGCCCTTTACAAAATAGCAACTCTTATCATTTTGTACCTTTTACCTTCTTTTGTTTTTCTTAAACACCCCTCTGCTCCCACTGTGATCCCAAACTACACCTGCACCTGCCCCTGACTACCCTACTCAATATCCCCAGGCTGATCTACAGTCTGCAGTACCAGATTCTTTTCCAAAAGACAGTTTGTTCCCCTAGGGTGAGTCATTCATAATTGTCCAATCTAATTGGTTTTGGTCTTAGCAGTTTGCTTAATTTTCATTGTTTAACAGGGATTCCAAAGGTGTTTTCTTTAAGACCCCAAGATAGATAACTTGTGTAGATCTAGGTTACTTCTACAGTAAGCCTGAATATGAGTGTGTGTGTGTGTGTCTGTGTGTGTATTTAAAGGACATCTATATAGAAGTTATACTGTTGATTTTAGGGCAGAATTCTCTTCATCCATTGCCAAAAATACTATTTTATTTATCTTCCCCAGCTTTTCTTGTATCTTAAAACTATTTCTAGTAATAATGGTTGCTTGTCTAGGGTTACAGGAAAATTTGTGTTTTATAAATGTCCAAGTTTGATGAAGATACCTTGTGTGTAGTAAATATTTATAAATTTATACCAGAACTTTGCAATATAAAAGTTGATAAATGATGAATTAGTCATTATAATTGAGCCAAGAAAAAGATTCTTCTGACTGATCTTTGGAGCTAAACAAATGTTTTATAAAACAGGAAGATGATTCCAAGTCAGAAGTCACCAAATACACAGCATTTGAGTTATAATGAGGTCTTCTGTTCATATTTAAATAAACATTAGGAGAGCATATTTTGCATTTAATTGTCTTGCCCTAATTTTATGTTTTATCGGTGAACACCTAATTAGATTTAAACAACTACCTTGTCTAAAACTAGAAACTGTAATCAAAGTAGTTTTCAGTGGCTAACACACCCTAGGATTATCAAATGTCAAACTTAGACAAAAAGGATGTTAAGGAAGCTAACTTTCACCTCCTCTATTACAGAAACAAGGACACAGCACCCATGGATAACACCTTCTTAATGGTCAAACCAAATGGCCCTGGTTTTACTGGGGGTGGATTTCCTCTCAAGTCAACCAAGATGAAGTTCTAACCTGAAGCTGCTGGCTGGGTCCAGTTGAACAGCTCATGAAATCTGCTCTGGGACATTTTGGGGGAATCTCGAAGTCCTTGGATCATAGAATCGGTGCTGAGAATCCAGGATGGAAAGAAATGCAGAACTATTATAGTCACATACATATAAGAGGGATGGTGTTTTGTCTGGTCCACGTTGATATTAGCAAGATCATAATTCTCTGTTTTCAGTTAGGCTGACCTATTGCATGAAGCAAATCTTTTGTTGCTACCCCATTGGTTGAAATGTACTAGACCTTAATTTCTTTATTATAGATATTGGTGTACTTGAAGGTTTTATATTTAAAAGTATTTTTGAAATGCAATGCGTCCCCTCTCACCTTATTAACAAGAATCTATTTTAATTATTCCTCATTAACAAGTCATTGCATGAGACGAGAAAGAAGGACAAACTCTCAAGAATTTAAAAAGTGTTTTGAGAATGATTTCTATGTGGAATTTCTTTTCAGGCCTGGAGTAGGAAAATCTATTCCAAAGAGACACACTAATAAATACTTCATCATAAAAAATAAAAAAGAATCTTTGTAGAGATTTTGATCCTTGCTTTGGTAGAGTATGTAATTAAAGTTTAAAGCTACTGTGAGAGATGTTTAACAAGAGCATTTGATTCACAGGAACCAAGACCATGAAATGAGAGATTTGTGCTAGTCTCCTATCCTTTCTAGGCCTCCATCTTCCTCCCAGACTTGAGAACACAATTATTTAGCACAGACATCTGTTTGGCTCCCAGGCATTTTGAACCATTGAATCCACTGTGATTTCTTGTTGTTGAAGCCACAATTATTGGGACATCCATTCAATGTTTTCTCATTAAGAGGTTTCATTCAGTTACATCATGTGAGGACACTCTGGCCATCTCTCTCACAATAACTTGACCTCTGTATTTTAAAAAAATTTTTGAGGAGTAGCTCAGGGATGAACAAGCACAGTGTTAATGGATCATAACATTCTGTTTGTGCCGAGGGACCAAGATTTCCCTTGTGCAGAGCCGGAGTGTTAATGACCTGAGATGTTTGTTTAGACCATACGTGGAGGTGGGACTTCAGAGGGACCTTCTGGATGTCCTGCGTCACCTTCAGTTCACTACATACCTGTCTCCACTCTTAGATGAGGTTCTCTAGAAGCAAACCAAAGACGTTGGTGTCAATGAAAGTGATGTATTATGAAGTGATCCGAGGAAAACCAGTAACAGGATGGTGAAGTAAGACAGGGAAAGGAAGGAGGCCGAGAAGGATGCAATATTATGTCCAGTTCCATGATGGGAGACTTTGGCTCCATCTTGCAGGAGAGCTCTGGAGACATCTTAGAGTTGTCTCCAGGAGGAATGAGGGGCTGGGGTATATCTCCTGTGCTGTCTGTCATTGGCCAAGGACTGCTCTGGAGGGTCCCCTCTGGTTCTCTCTCCCTGCAGGCAAAGCAGGCTTTGGCAGCTTGGTGGCAGCCCACAGACAGAGAACACAGGTGCTGACTGTTGGAGGTGAAAGTGGTTAAGGGCTCAGGGGGAAATGAGTTGGGCAGTGTCATCCTCTGCTTCTCCCAAATGGGCCCAGTGAGAGAATGCTTACAGATGGAAAGCAACCTCCAGTGTAGCTGATAATGTTTTGAAGAGGTGTGATCATCAGCTCTTTGGGCACCATACAGGGATATAGAGGATGGGACTGTACCCTAGAGAATTTACCAAGAGCATTTTAAACCTAAAAAAATCACAATGGGGCCATTTCCATTTTTGAAAATCACTGATATCTTCCCTCAGAGCCAACCATACTTTGCTTAGACAAAAGACTTTTGCAGGTAAGGTAAGGCAGTTATGACACATATACAACCCTGGAGATTTTTCTCATCTATTCTGAGGCATTTGGAAGCATAGTTGTAGCCCATTTTATTCTGAGTCCTTGGGTGTCTTCATAAGAGGTTCACTTCTATAGGGGAACGGAGTCTGATCTTTGGATCTATCTCAGAATGGCAAAGACTCTGGAGACAGATTCTGGGTTCAAATCCTGACTCATCATAACAACAGGTTGTTTTCAGGATTAAATGAGTTAATGCATGTAAGCTTAGAACAACGTCAGGCACGTAGTATTGTTCAGTAAACATCTGCCATTATTACTATTACCTAAAAGATACCAAACATTTTGGAATTAGAGAAGAAAAGTTGTTACATAATACTTGTCACCTGTAAAGGTGATTCTAATCCTCACTTAAAAGGTTAATGACACTAAAATGAAGCTGGATTTAGTAATGTGATATAAATAGAATATCTTGTAGAAATGTCACATTGTGTGCCTCATGAAAACTTCTGTATTTTTTTTATAGTTGCCATCTGGGAACAAGTTGATCCTCCATCTTCAAAGTCAGAGCTTTCAGCCTTCCTCTGTTCACAGGAGGGAAAGAGCCTGGTGGTTTCTGGCTGCCATCTTCTTCCTGTGTCTCTCCATGTAACAGAGCAGGATGATCAGCAGCTGCTGATGACAGACGTCCCATGAGCCAAGGGGGAAGAGGGCCTTGGGAGCTGACATAGCAGCTCCATCAGACTCAGTATGCTTGTGTTCAGATGGAGGAGGAGCGAATTAGGCTAGAAAAGGTGGAAGATACTGCACTGCCTCTCATTTACTGCACATCCTGACAGCCCAGGGTATTATAAGCAATAACTATTTAGGTGCAGGTGTTACCACAGTAGCCGCAGCACAAAAATGAGCTGTTAAAAAACACCAAGATTTGCAAATCATTAAAGATAACTGTGAACTCACAGTGGGCTGAGGTGCTTTTAAAATCACAAATTTGAGCTGCATTGTAAAGCAACATTAGGAGACTGTACAGTAGCATAATTTTACCCTGGGGTTTTCAGAATTTCAGAAAGGAGTCCTGTTGCTAAACCATCCATTGACTCCTGGCTGGGCTGATGGGGAGCTGGTGCAGTTTCTCTGTTAATAGAGAGAGACATGATGAAGGGGACTCCCTGGTCATTATTTGCTGATCATAGCTTCTCAGCGACTATTCTTATAGCCAGGTTTTTATTGTGCTTACCTCTGAAGAATGGCTCAGGGCAAAGGTTTGTTGCTGTGATGAGCCATAGAGACAGCAGTAGTAATCTTGCTAGGAAGAGATAGCAACACCTCTGCTTGTCATGGGCTATAATTTTGCTATAAAAACTTATCCAGGGCTGATAATTATCATTTGATTTCCTGACTTGCTCAGACAGATTCTGAAGTTTGACCTAGACCAAGACACCCATAGGAACATACTGTATAATGCATTTTGAGCATTATGGCATTTCAGGGCCTGGACAATTTGAGGAAATGATCTCTCTCTTACAACATAATCAATTATATGGACATCTTGTTGGGACAGGAGTAAAGGGAGGGCATTTTAAAATGTTCAAATGGTAAAATAATTTAAAAATATGTCTCACTATTTTCTTTGTAGTAGACAGAAAATATTTTTATAGCATTGTCCATTTTTACCTTCCAATTCAATGCTGTTTTAGTATACCATTTCTCATATCTATTATTTAAAAGTTCCATTAGGGTTTTTAGATTCATTAGAATTTTATAACAGTATAAAATGTGATTATCAACAGGGTACCATTTTTCTTCTTTATAATTAAAAATAGATTTTGTTCTTACTTTAAAGTACACGACTCTTACAGAATATTAACAAATATAGATAAGCAAAAGGAAGAAAAAGGACGTCTGTAATCCTACCACTCATAGCTATTGTTTTTCTGGACTAACACTCATCTCATTCACACGGGTTGGCTGTATCAGTTGTTCAAACCTACCATTTCTTCTGATGGATCAATGCTTGTGCTTCCCATCATTAAATATTTTTAATGTCACCTTTGAAATATTACTGTTCTATACTTTTGAATATATCTTTCTGAACCTTTAAGTATATACTGTATAAGCATATATGCATATATATGTATATATAGAGATAGATTTTCTTTTTAAAAATAAGCTTTATCAATATATAACCTACATATAAAAGGCACTTATTTTAAGTGTATAGCTTGGTAAGGTTTGACAAATGCATACATTCAAGTAACCACTGCCATAATCACCACCCCTCCAAAATGCCCCTTACGCCACTTGGCAAGTCAATATTGCCAGCCACCACCCAGCCCAAGTAACAATGGATCTGTTTTTTATTGTTATAGATTAGTTTTGTCTTTCTTAGAATTTTATATGAATGGAATTATACACTGTGTACTCTTTTGTGCCTGACTTTTATTTTCAGGAAGTAGTTTTTCGAGATCCATCCATGTTGTTGTGTGATCAGTAATTCACTGATTTATATTGTGGAGCAATATTCCATTGTATGCAAAAACACAATTGGTGTATTTTACCCGTTGATGGGAATTCAAGTTATTTCTAGTGTTTAGCTATTCTGAATAAAGTTGCTATGAACATTCACATACGGGTCTTTATGTGGATATACATTATCATGTCTCTTGGGTAAATACCAAGGAATAGAATTGCTGGATCAAAGGATAATTGTATATTTAACTTGATAACTGTCAAACTGTTTGCCTGGTTGTACCATTTTTACTGACAATGAGTGTGGTCTCCAGTTGCTTCACATCCTTGTCAATACTGGTATCGACAGTACTTTTTTAAGCCATTGTTTTGGATATATAGTGATACTTCATTATGGTTTATATTTGTGTTTCCTAATGACTAACAATGTTGAGGATCTTTTCACGTAGCTTTGGCCATCAGTAAATCTTATTTTGTGAAGTGTCTTCAAATATTTAGCCCATTTTAAAATCATCTCATTGGCTGTAAAAGTTATTTGTGTAGTCTGGATACAAAACGTTTGTCAGATATGTGTATTGCAAATATTTTTGTTCAGTCTGTGGCTTACCTTTTCATTTTCTTTTTTTTCTTTTAATTATGATTTTAAGTTCTGGGATACATGTGCAGGATGTGCAGGTTTGTTACATAGGTAAATATGTGCCATGGTGGTTTCCTGCACCTATCAACCCATCACCTTGGTATTAAGCCAAGCATGCATTAGCTATTTTTCCTAATGCTCTCCCTTCCCCCACCCCACCCCCGACAGGCCCCAGTGTGTTGTTCCCCTCCTTGTGTCTGTGTGTTCTCATTGTTCAGCTCCCACTTGTAAGTGACAACATGGGGTGTTTGGTTTTCTGTTCTGTGTTAGTTTGCTGAGGATAATGGCTTCCAGCTTCATCCACGTCCCTGCAAAGGACATGATCGCATTCCTTTTTATGGCTGCATAGTATTCCATGGTATATATGTGACACATTTTCTAGTCTATCATCGATGGGCATTTGGGTTGATTCCATGTCTTTGCTATTGTTAATAGGGCTGCAATGAACATATGCCTGCATGTATCTTTGTCACAGAATGATTTATATTCCTTTTGGTGTATACTCAGTAATAGAATTGCTGGACCAAATGGCATTTCTGGTTCTAGATCTTTGAGGAATCGCCACACTGTCTTACACAATAGTTGAACTAATTTACATTCCCACCAACAGTGTAAAAGCGTTCCTGTTTCTCTGCAACCTCACCAGCATCTGTTCTTTCTTGATTTTTTAATCTCCATCCTCACTGATGTAAAATGGTATCTCATTGTGGTTTTGATTTGCATTTCTCTAATGATTAGTGATGTTGAGCTTTTTTTCATATGTTTGTTGGCTGCGTGAATGTCTTATTTTGAGAAGTGTCTGGTCATGTCTTTTGCCTAATTTTAAATGGGGTTCTTTGTTTTATTCTTGTAAATTTGAGTTCTTTGTAGATTCTGGATATTAGACCTTTGTCAAATGGACACATTACAAAAATTTTCTCCCACTCTGTAGGTTGCCTGTTCACTCTGATGATAGTTTCTTTTGATGTGCAGAAGCTCTTTAGTTTAATTAGATCCCATTTGTAAATCTTGCTTTTGTTGCCATTGCTTTTGGCCATTTCATCATGAAATCTTTGCCCATGCCTGTTTCCTGAATGGTATTGCCTAGATTTTCTTCTAGGGTTTTTATAGTTTTGGGTTTTACATTTAAGCCTTTATTCCATCTTGAGTGAATTTTTGTATAAGATATGAGGAAGGGATCTAGTTTCAATTTTCTGCATATGGATAGCCAGTTTTCCCAGCACCATTTATTAAATAGGGAATCCTTTCCCCATTGCTTGTTTTTATTAGGTTTGTCAAAGATCGGATGGTTGTAGATGTGGTCTTATTTCTGAGCTCTCTATGCTGTTCCATTGGTCTATGTGTCTGTTTTTGTATAAGTACCATGCTATTTTGGTTATTGTAGTCTTACAGTATAGTTTGAAGTCCAAGTAGCATGATGCCTCCAGCTTTGTTCTTTTTGCTTAGGATTGTCTTGGCTATATGAGCCCTTTTTTCCGTATGGTTCCATATGAATTTTAAAATAGTTTTTTCTAATTCTGTGATGAATGCCAGTGGTAGTTTAATGGGAATAGCATTGAATCTATAAATCACTTTGGGTGGTATGGCCATTTTCACGATATTGATTTTTTCCTATCCATAAGCATGAAACATTTTTCCACTTGTTTGTATCCTCTTTGGTTTCCTTGAGCAGTGGTTTGTAGTTCTCCTTGAAGTCCTTCACTTCCCTTGTTAGCTGTATTCCTAGGTATTTTATTCTCTTTGTAGCAATTGTGAATGGGAGTTCACTCATGATTTGGCTTTCTGCTTGCCTGTTGTTGGTGTATAGGAATGCTTGTGACTTCTGCACATTGACTTTGTATCCTGAGACTTTGCTGAAGTTGCTTATCAGCTTAAGGAGTTTTGGGCTGACGTAATGGGGTTTTCTAGATGTAGGATCATGTCATCTACAAAGAAAATTTGACTTCCCCTCTTCCTATTTGAATACACTTTATTTCTTTCTCTTGCCTGATTGCCCTGGCCAGAACTTCCAATACTGTGTTGAATAGGAGTGGTGAGAGAGAGCATCCTTGTCTTGTGCCAGTTTTCAAGAGGAATAATTCCAGCTTTTGCCCATTCAGTATGATATTGGCTGTGGGTCTGTCATAAATGGCTCTTATTATTTTGAGATATATTCTTTCAATACCTAGTTTATTAAGAGTTTTTAACATGAAGGCATGTTAAATCTTATCAAAGGCCTTTTATGCATCTATTGAGATAATCATGTGGTTTTTGTCTTTAGATCTGTTTATGTGATGAATTATGTTTATTGATTTGCATATGTTAAAATAGCCTTGCATCCCGGGAATGAAGCCAACTTGATTGTGGTGGATAAGCTTTTTGATGTGCTGCTGTATTTGGTTTGCCAGTATTTTATTGAGAATTTTTGCACTGATGTTCATCAGGGAAGTTTTCTTTTTTTGTTGTATCTCTGCCAGGTTTTGGTATCAGGATGATGCTGGCCTCATAGAATGAGTTAGAGAGGAGTCCCTACTTTTCAATTGTTTGGCATAGTTTCAGAAGAAATGATATCAGCTCCTCTTTGTATTTCTGGTAGAATTCAGCTGTAAATCCATCTGGTCCTGGGCTTTTTTTGGTTGTAGGCTATTTATTACTGCCTTAACTTCAGAACTTGTTATTGGTCTTTTCAGGCATTCAGCTTCTTCCTAGTTTAGTCTTGGAAGGGTGTGATGGTTAATAGTGAGTGTCAACTTGATTGGATTGAAGAATACAAAGTATTGATCCTGGGTGTGTCTGTGAGGGTGCTGCCAAAGGAGATTAACATTTGAGTCAGTGGGCTGAAGGCAGACCCACCCTTAATCTGAGTGGACACCATGTAATCAGCAGTCAACACGGCTAGAATATAAAGCAGGCAGAAAAACATGAAAAGACTAGACTGGCCTAGCCTTCCAGCCTACATCTTTCTCGTATGCTGGATGCTTCCTGCCGTTGGACATCTGACTCCAAGTTCTTCAGTTTTGGGATTTAGACTGACTCTTCTTGCTCCTCAGCTTGCAGATGGCCTATTGTGGGACCTTGGGATCATGTGAGTTAATACTTAATAAACTCTCCTTTATATATCTATCTGTCCTATTAGTTCTGTCTTTCTAGAGAACCCTGACTAATACAGATTTTGATACTAGGAGTGGTTCTAGAGGAACAGAATATAAAGATGGAGTTCTTTTGTTGGTTTTGGGGTTTCTGGAGTTGGCTGCTTAATACAATTAGAACCCAAAATGCTAAGGACTCTACTTCTAATAGTATAGAGAACACTGATTGTCCTTGGCATGTACTGTTTAGAAAATTATGCAAAATATATGCATTTGACACTCCTGATTCACTGCTTGTGAGGGGCAAGGTGTTTAGTGACTCTATACATAATACCTTTGACCATATGTGGAGAACCAAGGAACATAATGAAGCTGGTTGGTTGCTCCTAAGTTCAGTGGACAAAGTGATGAAAGAAAATGATGAACTCAGGGATTCTAACTCCCTGAGTTAGAATAAGGAGTTAAAATAGGAAGCAGATATTGAACCTCAACTCTGCTATGATTACCCTGAGTGAGACTCTTTATCTCCTGTAGAGAAAGAGCTGAAATTGTGGAAAAATAAACACAAGCTCTTATCATGCAAGTGGCTGAACTGCAATGAAAAGTGCATGCACAGCCTCACCAGATGTCTACTGTTAAAGTGAGGGCATTGATTGGAAATGTATGGGACCTTGAAACTTGGAATGGGGACATGTGGAAGGACCTTGATAAAGCTGGGGACACTGAGTTTGTAAACTCTTCTGAACATTTTTTGTCAGAAGGAACAGCTTCCCACATACCCAGTAGTGGCAACATCCCCTCCCCGACCCATGCTGCCATCAGCCTTTCCACATTTATCTGAGGAGATAAACCCTGTGCTGCCTGAGGCAACAGGGATGGCCTCCCCTGAGGCAGTTGCCAGGCAAAATAATGTTGATTCTCCTCAGGAGCCATCCCCAACACCCCTGTTTGCTTCTAGACCTATAACTAGACTAAAGTTCCAGTGAGCCCCTGGAGGTGAGGTTGAGAGTGTGACCCATGAGGAGATGTGCTACACTTGAAAAGAACTGTTTGAGTTCTGTAATTTATATAAACAGCAATCTGGAGAACAGGCTTGGGAATGGATATTAAGGGTATGGAATAATGGTGGAAGGAACAGAGAGTTGGATCAGGCTGAATGTATTGATTTGGGCCCACTAAGTAAAGACTCTGCATTTAATGTTGCAGCTTGGGGAGTTATAAGAGGTTCTAATAGTTTATTTGCTTGGTTAGCTGAAATATGGATTAAAAGATGGCCCACCATGAGTGAGTTGGAAATGTCTGATCTCCCTTGATTTAATGTAAAGGAAGGGATCCAAAGGCTTAGGGAGATTGGGATGGTAGAGTGGATTTGTCACTTTAGAGCTACTCGTCCCAGCTGGGAGGGTCCAGAAGATATACCCTTGACCAATGCCTTGTGAAATATATTTGTGAGGGCAGCACCTGCATCTTTGAAGAGCCCTGTAATTGCTCTTCTGTGTATGTCAGATCTAATAGTGGGAACTGTAGTCACTCAACTACAAAATTTAAATACAATGGGAATAATTGGATCCGAAGGTGGCAGGGGCCAAGTGGTGGCACTCAACCATCAAAGACAAGGTGGGCATAGTTACAGTAATGGACAGTAGAGGCAAAGTGGCAATCAGAATAGTCTGACTTGTGTATAGCTCTGGCATTGGCTAATTAATCATGGTGTTCCTAGAAGTGAAATTGATAGGAACCCTACTGCATTTCTACTTAATTTATATGAGCAGAAAACTTGTAGGTTGAATGGACAAAAGACTAATTTGAATTACAATCATGGCCTCACAATCAATTTCCAGACTTCAGCCAGTTTGCAGACCCAGAACCCCTTCAATGAAGGAAAGGCCAGGTCCCCTGGGGGAAGGACCCTACTACACTAACGACAATTTATGCTGTTAGTCTTTCTCCCATCCTTCCCCAAGGAGAACTCTGGCCTTTTACCAGGGTAACTGTGCACTGGGGAAAGGGGAATGATCAGACATTTCGAGGACTACTGGACACTGGCTCTGAGCTGACGCTGATGTCAAAACGTCATTGTGGTCCCCCAGTTAAAATAGGGGCTTATGGAGGTCAGGTGATTAATGGAGTTTTAGCTCAGATTTGACTTACAGTGGGTCCAGTGGGACCCCGAACTCATCCTGTGGTCATTTCCCCAGTGCCAGAATGCATAATTGGTATAGACATACTTAGCAGCTGGTAGTACCCCCACATTGGCTCTCTGGCTGGTAGGGTGAAGACTATTATGGTGGGAAAGGCCAAATGGAAGCCATTAGAGCTGCCTCTACCTGTGCAGAAGACAGATGGATCTTGGAGAATGACAGTGGATTGTCATAAGCTTAACCAAGTGGTGATTCCAATTGCAGCTGCTGTACCAGATGTGGTTTCATTGCTTGAGAAAATTAACACTCCTGGTACTCCTGGTACCTGGTATACAGCTACTGACTTGGCAAATGCCTTTTTCTCCATTCCTGTTCATAAGGCCCACTAGAAGCAATTTGCCTTCAACTGGCAAGGCCAGCAATATGCCTTCACTGTCCTACCTTAGGGATGTATCAACTCTCTGGCTTTGTGTCATAATCTTATTCGGAGAGACCTTGATCACCACGCTTCCTCAAGATATCACACTGACCCATTACATTGATGACATCATGCTGATTGGATCCAGTGAGCAAGAAGCAGCAAGCACACTGTACTTATTGGTGAGACATTTGCATCCCAGAGGATGTGAAATAGATCAGACTAAAATTCAGGGACCTTGTATTTCAGTAAAGTTTCCAGAGGTCCAGTGGTGTGGGGCCTATTGAGATATTCCTTCTAATGTGAGGGGAAAGTTGCTGCATTTGGCCCCTCCTACAACCAAGAAAGAGGCACAATGCCTAGTGGGCCTATTTGGATTTTGGAGGCAACACATTCCTCATTTAGGGGTGTTACTCTGGCCCATTTATTGAGTGACCCAAAAGGCTGCCAGTTTTGAGTGGGGTCCAGAACAGGAGAAGGCTCTGCAACAGGTCCGGGCTGCTGTGCAAGCTGCTCTGCCACTTGGGCCTTATGACCCAGCAGATCCAATGGTGCTTGAGGTGTCAGTGGCAGATAGGGATGCTGTTTGGAGTCTTTGGCAGGCCCTCATAGATGAATCACAGCAGAGGCCTCTAGGATTTTGGAGCAAGGCTCTACCATCTTCTGCAGATAACTACTCTCCTTTTGAGAGACAGCTTTTGGCCTGTTACTGGGCTTTGGTGGAAACTGAACATTTGACTATGGATCACCAAGTCACCTTGCAACCTGAACTGCCTATCACGAACTGAGTGCTTTCTGACCCATCTAGCCATAAAGTGGGTCATGCACAGCAACATTTTATCATCAAATGGAAGTGGTATATATGTGATCGGGTTCAAGCAGGTCTTGAAGGCACAAGTTACATGAGGAAGTGGCTCAAATGCCCATGGTTTCCACTCCTGCCACCCTGCCTTCTCTTCTCCAGCCTGCACCGATGGCCTCATGGGGAGTTCCCTAACAGCAGTTGACAGAGGAAGAGAAGACTAAGGCCTGGTTCAGAGATGGCTCTGCATGATATGCAAGCACCACCTGAAAGTGGACAGCTGCAGCACTGCAGCTCCTTTCTAGGACATACTTGAAGGACAGCAGTGAAGGGAAATCTTCCCAGTGGGCAGAACTTCGAGCAGTGCACCTAGTTGTGCACTTTGCAGGGAAGGAGAAATGGCCAGATGTGTGATTATATACTGATTCATGGGCTGTAGCCAATGGTTTGGCTGGATGGTCAGGGACTCGGAAGAGGCATAATTGGAAAATTGGTGACAAATTTGGGGAAGAGGTATGTAGATGGACTTCTCTGAGTGGTCAAATACTGTGAAAATATTTGTATCCCATGTGAGTGCTCACCAATGGGTGACCTTAGCAGAGGAGGATTTTAATAATCAAGTGGATAGGTTGACCCATTCTGTGGACACCACTCAGCCTCCTTCCCCAGCCACCCCTGTCATTGCCCAATGGGCCCATGAACAAAGTGGCAATGGTGGCAAGGATAGAGGCAACACATAGGCTCAGCAACATGGGCTTCCACTCACCAAGGTTGACCTGGCTATGGCCACTGCTGAGTGCCCAGTTTGCCAGCAGCAGAGACCAACACTGAGCCCTCGATATGGCACCATTCCTCGGGGTGATCAGCCAGCTAGCTGGTGACAGGTTAATTATATTGGACCTCTTCCATCATGGAAAGGGCAGAGGTTTGTCCTCACTGGAATAGACACTTACTCTGAATATGGGTTTGCCTATCCTGCATGCAGTGCTTCTGCCAAGGCTGCCATCTGTGGACTCATGGAATGCCTTATCCACAGTCAAGGTGTTCCACACAGCATTGCCTCTGACCAAGGCACTCACTTTATGGCTAAGGAAGTGTGGCAGTGGACTCATGCTCATGGAATTCACTGGTCTCATTATGTTCCCCATCATCCTGAAGCAGCTGGATTGATAGAATGGTGGAATGGCCTTTTGAAGTCACAATTACAACGCCAACTAGATGACAATACTTTGCAGGGCTGGGGCAAAGTTCTCCAGAAGGCCATGTATGCTCTGAATCAGCATCCAATATATGGTACTGTTCCTCCCTTAGCCAGGATTCAAGGGTCCAGGAATCAGGGGTGGAAGTGGAAGTGGCACCACTCACCATCACCCCTAGTCATCCACCAGCAAAATTTTTGCTTCCTATTCTTGCAACATTACGTTCTGCTGGCCTAGAGGTCTTAGTTCCAGAGGGAGGAACGCTGCTGCCAGAAGACATAACAATGATTCCATTAAACTGGATGTTAAAATTGCCACCTGGACACTTTTGGCTTCTCCTACCTTTAAGTTAACAGGCTAAGAAGGGAGTTACGGTGTTGACTGGGGTGATTGACCTAGATTATCAAGATGAAATCAGTCTACTACTCTGCAACAGAGGTAAGGAAGAGTATGCATGGAATACAGGAGATCCATTAGGGCATCTCTTAGTATTTCCATGCCCTGTGATTAAGGTCAATGGGAAACTACAACAGCCCAATCCAGGCAGGACTACAAATGGCCCACACCCTTCAGGATTGAACCTTCCTCCAGCAGGAAAAAAAGACACGACCTGCTGAGGTGCTTGCTGAAAGCAAAGGGTAGTAGAGAGGGTAGTAGAATGGATAGTAGAAGAAGGTAGTCATCAGTACCAGCTAGGACCATGTGACCAACTGCAGAAATGAGGACTGTAATTGTCATGAGTATTTCCTCCTCCTTTTGTTAAAAACATGTTTGGGCATTTATATACTTGTACTAAGAAAATATCTTCATTTTATTTCCTTTTCATATCAGCATTTAAGTATTGTTAACTTTATGTAATAGTATTTGGGTTGGGGATTGGTGCGTTTCTGGTTCATAACAGTTCACACCAAGGACTATCAGTGTTTTCCATACTATTAGAAGTAACAGTCCTTAGCATTTTGGGGTCTAATCATATTAAGCAGCCAACTCCAGAAACCCCAAAACCAATGAAATAACTGCATCCTTAATATTCTGTTCTTCTAGAACCACTTCTAGTATCAAAATCTGTATTAAGGTTCTCTAGAGGGACAGAACTAATAAGGTGCATATATATATATGTGTGTGTGTGTGTGTGTGTGTATTCCCCTTTATATACATATAAATATGTATGGCCGGGCGCTGTGGCTCATGCCTGTAATCCCAGCACTTTGGGAGGCTGAGGCGGGTGGATCACGAGGTCAGGAGATTGAGACCATCCTGGCCACCATGGTGAAACCTAGTCTCTACTAAAATACAAAAAAATTAGCCAGGCATGGTGGCATGCGCCTGTAGTCCCAGCTACTTGGGAGGCTGACACAGGGGAATCACTTGAACCTGGGAGGTGGAGACTGTAGTGAGTCGAGATCACTCCACTGCACTCCAGCCTGGCAACAGAGCAAGACTTCATCTCAAAAAAAAAAAAAAAAAGTATATAAAGGGGAGTATGTATACAAAGGGGAGTGTGTGTGTGTGTGTGTGTGTGTATATATATATTCCCATATATATATGGGAGTATATTAAGTATTAACTTATACAATCACAAGGTCCCTCAATAGGCCATCTGCAAGCTGAAGAGCAAGGAGAGCCAGTTTGAGTCCCAAAACTGAAGAACTTGGAGTCCGATATTTGAAGGCAGGAAACATCCAGCACGGGAGAAAGATGTAGGCTGGGAAGCAAGGCTAGTCTCTCACGTTTTTCTCCCTGCTTTATATTTGCTGGCAGCTGATTAAGGGTGGATCTGTCTCCCCCAGCCCACTGACTCAAATGTTAATCTCCTTTGGCAACACCCTAACAGACACACCCAGGATCAACACTTTGTATCCTTCAATCCAATCAAGTTGACACTCACTATTAACCATCACATTGCACTAGCCAGGACTTCCAGTACAATGCTAAATTAAAACGGTGAGAGCAACATTTCTGCCTTCTTAATGGTAGAAGGAAAAGTATTACATCTTTCATCATGAATACAATGTTAGCTGTAGGATTTTTACAGATGCCTTTTATTAAGTTGAGGAAGTTCCCTTCTATTTCTTGTTTGCTGTGTTTTAATCAGACATGGATATCGAATTCCATTAGTATTTTTTCTGCATATGTTAGGCTAATTTTTTTGTTGTTTTGTTTTATTGACATGGTGAATTAGTTTGATTTTTAAATGTTAAACCAACTTTGCACTCTTTGGGTAAACACCATTTGGTCACAATATCATTTTTACATAGTATTGGATTAGATTTAAATCAGATTAGATTTGATATGCTGTTAAGGACTTATACAACTATGTTCCTGCGGGATGTTGTCTATACTTTTCTCATAATGTATCTGTCTGGTTTCAGTATTTTTAGCTGGCTTCATAAACTGAATTAAGAAATCCTCCTCCTCTACTATTTCCTGAGCTACTTTGTGTAATATTGGTATTATTTCTTCCTTAAATGTTTGATATAATTTGCCAGTAAAGCAATCTGAAATTACATTTTTTCTTATAGAAAGATTTTAAATAGGTATAGGGCTCTTCAGATTTTCTGTTTCCTCTTGTGTCACTTTTGATAGTTTGTATCTTTCAATGAATTTATCTATTTTATATAAATTGTTGACTTTATTGACATAAAGTTTTAAAAAATACTTATTTTACTACCCTTAACATTAGTAGGATCTGAACAAGTGATTATTTTATTCTGGATATTGGTAATTTGAATCTTCTCTGCTTTTTTTCTTGATGAATTTAGCTAGGACTTTATCAATACAATTTTATTGGTATTTCTAAAGAACCAGCTTTTTCTTTTTTTGATTTTTCTTGTCCATGTTTTTTTTAATTTCATTGATTTCTGCCCTAATACTTAGTGTTTTTTTTACTTGAGTATAATATCATCTTTTTTTGGCTTCTTGAGGTAATCGATTTTAGCCCTTAAAAAAAAAAAAAAAAAAAAACTTAGCCTTTAAAACTATACATTTCCCTCTAAGCTCTGCTTTAAATGCATCTCACACATTTAAAAGTATTTTTGTTCAGTCTGTGGCTTACCTTTTCATTTTCTTAACAGTGTAGTTTGAAGAGCAGACATTTTGAATTTTAATAAGGCCCAACTTGTTCTTTTGCTGATGTAGTTTGTACTTTTCTTGTTTTGTCTAAGTAATTTTTGCCTACTTGATAGTAAGGAATTTTACCTGCATTTTCTGTAGAAGTTTGATTATAGTTTTCGCTTTTATATTCATATTTATTACCTATTTAGAGTTAACTTTATGTAGGATGTGAGGTTAGAGTTTCATTTTTTTAATTTTTATTTTAAATTTTGAAATATACAATACACTTTTATTGACTATAGTCACCATGTTGTGCAATAGATTTCAAAAACTTATCCCTCCTAACTGTAACTTTTTACTCTTTGATCAACATCTTCCCATACCCTTTTCCCATCCTCCCAGCCTCTGGTAACCACCATTCTACTCTCTACTTTTATAAGTTTAGCTTTTTTAGATTCCACATGTAAGTGAGATCATGTGGTATTTGTCTTTCTGTGCCAGGCTTATTTCACTTAGTGTAATGTCCTCCAGGTTCATCCATGTTGTTGCAAGTGACAGAATTTTCTTCTTATCAAGGTTGAATAGTATTCCATTGTGTATATATACCACATTTTCTCTATCCATTCATTCATTTCTTAATACTTTTTTTGGTTCATATCGTGGCTATTGTGAATAATGCAGTGTTGAACATTAAGAGTGCAGATGTCTCTTAAATTTGAATGCACGCTTTTCCTCTTATGGCTGTTTGATCTCAGGCATGTTAAGAAACCTCTCCAGCTTTTGGATATTCAGTAGTAAAATGAGAGTAATAATAGCACCCATCTCACTGAATTCCTGTGAGGATTATAGGAGACTACATGTGATATGTGCATAGTGCCTGGCACATAGTAAGTGCCCAATAATTGTCAGCACTTACCTAAAAATCATCTCTTCGCTCCTAATAATAGCCTGGAAAGTTTTAAAATATTGTTCTAAGTGGTCAGTTGAAGGATAATAAACATCATGGCAACTGCTTAACTGTTGTCTGAGTGGATATGGTCAAGGATCTTCAATGGATTATGAGGCCTTATATTATGCTCTTTAAATAGATATTAGGAAGTTGAATGGCTATTAAAGTATATTGTATCAATTCTGTCTCTTTCACATAAGTGGTTAATCTTTTTTACACTTCATCTGAGACAGAATGCCAGGAACTCTTTCCTCGAGTTCCAAAATAACACTTCTCTTCTGTGGCTTAAACTAAGACAGTTCCTTTTTCTCCTTCCCACTGTCACAGTGCAAGGGAATTTATTTATTTTTTTAATTTATTTTAATTTATTTTTATTTTTTATTTTTTGAGACAGAGTCTCACACTGTTGCCGGGGCTGGAGTGCAGTGGCGCAATCTCAGCTCACCGCCACCTCTGCCTCCCAGGTTCCAGCAGTTCTCCTGCCTCAGCCTCCCAAAGTGCTGAGATTACAGGAATGAGCCACCACACCCAGGCGAGAATTTAATAAGCATAACAAAAAACAGTAATAGCTTCCATCACAAAGGCTTTAAAAAACCCTGATGTCTGGCTACACCACAGAATCTTTGGAAGAGGAATCTGCATTCTCAAACCTGGTTGTACATGGGAATCACCTGGGGAACTTTTAGTAATATTGATGTCTGGGTCCCTCTCCAGAGATTCTGATTTCACTGGCCTTGGTGTGATGTGGGCATCAGGACTTTTTAAAGCTCCCAGGTGATTCTGATGCTCAGTGGGGCTTGAGAATAGCTGCTTTATATACAGTATCTCCTCCATGAGAGAAGCCCCCATTCACACACACACAGCTTCACCAGGGAGAGGAAGCAGTCTCCTGGATCATGGAACTTGATTTCTGGAGGCAAGACTTGAACTGATAAGCCCCTTTGATTAATCTTATCAAGCCACACATAATGGTTTACCTCAATCTCTAATCTAACTGGGTTTACCCAATCCCCCACCCCTCCTCTACCTTATTGCACCCTCTGAACTCTTACCTGTGGTTAGCAAACTTCCCTATGTCCTTAACCTTTTCTCTGTATGGAAGTTCCCCTTTATTTTCTTGCTGCAAAGGAGACCCAGCTTAACCCTGTTACCCTTGTAGCCCTCTTAAATGTAGACCTTTTTCTTGTTAAATCTCACGTACGCCATGCTCTTCAGGTTGAGAACATGGAGTAGGTGTCATCCTTGCTCTGCATTACTGCATTCATTCTTATTCTTTTTTTCTTGTGAATGTCAATGTATTTGAATTTGGACCACCTGGCTCTACCATCCACCAATCCTTCAGATTGCATTCATCTACCTACCCACCTCCTGGCCATGCTCCTCATGCCCCAAGAGCCTTACCCTTTGTCTTAGTGTTTACTTTTCCATCCCTAAATCTCTTATTGCTTCTAATGACTTCAGCAACTGTGTGGATGACTCACGCAATGCCCCAGGGCTCTTAGTTCCTTGAGTTCCTCAGTTCCAACAACTTTTTCTCCCTTCTACCTCATGTCACCATCCAATTATTTCACCAGTCTTGAAATCTTGGTTTTACATATTCTGTTGTCTGACAATGGCTTCCTAATCTTCCAGATAATATGGTCTAGAATAACCAATACAACTGTTTTCCAACTTTGTTGAGCACTTCAAAACATCAGCTCCCCTACTTTGTTACTATTTATCTCATGTTTTCTTTCCCTTCTTATACAGCTGAGATTTTGTGGCCCACAATTGTTATTGTTTCCATGAAAACACTTTCAACTCCCTTGACCCTCCATCTCTGCTGGAATGGACTGGCAACTCTCCTAGTGTGAGTGTGCATCTGCTGCCTTCTTTCTACCACCCTGGGAACCTGCTTTCGGACTTTTAACTCATGACTTGCTTCATATTTTGAGAATGCCAAAGTCATAATCTTCCCACTGATGCAGGATTTTTTTCCCCTTAGCTCAGCTGGGCGGGGGTTCTTGTCTCATGACCAGGAAAAATTAGGCATGTGGACACTTGAAGAGTAAGTGGAGTAGAATTTATTAAGCAAAAGGAAAGCTCTCAGCAAAGAGAGGGGTCCTAGAAGCAGGTTCCCATTTGCCTCCTTCACAGTTGAATACCAGGGCTTTTATATATAAGCTGATGGGTCTAGGTTCACTATTTATACAAGGCACAAATTCCTGGTGGCTCCACCCTATTCCCCTAGTGCATATACAGGCCCTTAGTCTGCTGTGGGCATATTTAGACAAGCACCTTGTGCAAGTTCCCTTATCTGCACAAAACATCTGGTGCAAGCACCTGCAGGGTGGGTTGGAGGCTCTCCAGGGAACTTTCCTTCCCTTACTGTTTTCCTAAAGCAAGCTGGCTGACTCCTTTCCCCACCAATAAACCTACAAATCTACTTTCAGCAGTGCCTGTCTTCTCTACTTCCCTATCATTAAGAAGTATGACATGCCCTTACTTCTTTTTTTATTTAAAAATTTTTTTAAATTTTATTTTAAAAACTTTTTTAGAGGCAGGGTCTCACTATATTGCTCAGGCCAGTCTCAAACTCCTGTGCTCAAGCGATCCTCCTGCCTCAGCCTCCCGCAGTACTAGGATTACAGGTGTAAGCCAATGTGCCTGGCCTATGGCTATACTTCTATCAAAGGCCAAACTCTTCTTGTGCTCTGGAACTTATCTCCTCACTTTCTCAAGGACTTGCTATTTTAGCAAGCTTTCTCACCTCTCTCCTGCATTATTAGTTTTTCCTCTACAAGCTCATTACCATTATCTTACAGATATTTGTACTAGCATAACCCATTAAGAAAACAACAGTCTTTCTTGATTTCATATCCTCTCAGCTCACCCCAATTCTTTGTCTTCTGGAAAATCTTCTTGAACCCATTGTCACTCCTTGTATCCTTCTCACTTTTTAATTCTCTAGAATTTAGCTTTGATCTCCAACATACTTCTGGAAACATTTAAATCCAGCAGAAACTTTCCTAATCTTATACAATCTCTCAACTACATTTGCTCCAACTGACTACTTTCTACTTCTTGAAACACTGTTCTGTAGAATATCCCCTGAAATAAAATTATTTGATTTTTTTAAATGATTAGATTGGGTTATGGCCTTCTGGGAAGTATACCCCAGAGGCAAATTCCCTCATATCAGGAGGTACGTGACAGCCACACAGCTTCACTGATGATGTTCACTTTCAGCATTTGGTTAAGGTGGTATTGTCAGGTTTCCCACTGTAAAATCACTGTTTCTCCCTTTCTCGACTCTGTCCTTTGGGAGCAAGTCACTAACTCTGGAGCAACCGCAGCCCAGAAAGGATTGGTAGTGATTAAGTTCCACTAAGGAAGATATTCTTTTAAATCCTGTTTTAAGATGAGACAATGAGGGTTCAGAGATGTTAAATAATCTCTCTGAACCCCAGTTCAGAGTTGTTAAATAATGATGTTGGCTTATTACCTAAATAACTTGTAACGACCTAACTTGTATTCATACAGCCAACCTTGCATGGGGGATAGGCTTGATTGAAATGCTTTAAAAAAGAAAACCTTCAGGTAAATGCAAATACATGCTCCCGTCAAGACATTTAACCATTTCTGCAGGCCAGTGTATAGGAAAATAAAAATGAAAAGAGACCCCAAACATTTACCATTGTTGTAGAAACCACCACACCTCTAGTTTGGAGAAAATATTTTATTTTTACTTTTAGAGACAGAGTCTTGCTGTGTTGCCCAGGCTAGCCTCGAACTCTAGGGCTCAAGCAATTCTCCCGCCTTGGCCTCCTGAGTAGCTGGGACTACAGGTGTGTGCCACCATGCCTGGTCAGGGAAGAAAAGATTTTAGAGAAGTAGATTTCAGCTTGTGATGGGAATTCCATGATTTGGATCTGGCTTGGAGATGTGTTTCATTGGGCCTACATGGTGTTTAAAATTATTTTCTGATTCAGTTGGCAACTTTTAAAACCTGAGATATTTCATATACCAATTCAGGTTGAATGCTTCTCTTGGAGATTTGAAAGCTCTGGCAGTGTTAGATCTTCATTTATCTCTGACAACACTCACATGGTGCCAACTCACAGCTTCTTCCTATGAATGAGCCACTCTCTGGTTCTCTTCAATCCCTCATAACCTACCTGGGGTGATTTTTGGTTTTCATAGCTGTCTGAGCTCAACACTCCTGCTGAGAGGAATGAGATCACTGTCCCTTCTTGGTTGAGGGGTCACCAACTCAGAAGGGAGAGTTGACATATTCTTAGAGCTCCTGAAAGTGAAACCAGTATCAAAGACTCAAGTTGTAGGAGACAGTCTCCAGCAATGTAAGGCAGAATGTTCTATAGATGTTCGCAGTCAGGCAACCCAATAGGCTGCCTCAAATATGGGAACCTTCTTGTCACCTGGAGTGTTTAAGCAGAGGAGACATCATGAATCGGGGCTATCAAAGACAGGATTTATGCATTACAGAAACTTGGAGCAGAGACATTGAAAGAAGTGCTTCCGACTCAAATATTATGCAACCCCATTTTCCTGAAGAATAAATTTAATGGAATGGTAATTCTACCCATAAAGAAGTAATTATACCTAATAACTGATTATATTGAGACAACTGCATTAAAGCACCCAATTTAAAAAAATATGCAAAGACTACAGTGAACTGACTGAAGATGTAAAGCTACAGGCAGTGGTGAGAAATGACCAGAGATGTGGGGAGAAAATTGGTCACAGGAGAAGGTAATGGGAAGACAAGCAGCTCGTGTTTTGTTTCAGGTGGAGGGAGAGGGTGGCGAAGGGGTGAGGGAATGATGCAGTTAAAGGGGCAGCATGCTCACCACTAGGCAAACTGCATGCCTGGATTTTATCTTGTGGTCAAGTGGCCTTGATTTTCTTGAAATAAAAGGAAAGCCAGGTATAGTATAAACAGTGCACAACCTCATCTAAACACAGCCTAGTGAAGATGGTGTTTTAATCTTTTTGTTCTAGGGTGTTATGTAAACTGGTGATGGCATGGGTTTTGGTTTAGGTGGTTAAATACTTGAGCACTCTTTAGTTTGTTACTGGAGAGATTGTTCTAGCTTTGCCTTGAGTTGCAAAGTTTGGGCAGTCTTACTGTTGCGACCCATATTTATGTTTTTACAGAAAGTTAAGTGATTTGGTATAAGGCTATTTATGTTTACAGATGTGAAAATTTGCCTGAGGAAGCATTTTGTCTCTGCCTCCTGTTTTTATCTACCAAGAGGATTTGGGAGATTCTTCTGAAATTAGTTCGAGATGTTGTGTTACCAAATTAAGACAAGTAGAACACACCTATCCATCAGGTGGTTTATTACCCTAACAGCAATAGAGATGTTAACCTCCTTGGTGTCAGTGATGGTTGAGATGAGAAAGGAATGCTTGTAGCAGCTAATTATATCTCTCTGTATTAATTACCATATTAAGTGACAGTTTTGTTCACATTTTGTTTTCGTTAAGGAAAAAAGAAACGAACAGTTTTGTGCAGTTCTCTGAAGATTTGGGATAGGAATCTTGGCTCTTGTCCTTAACAGATTTCAGGTCAAAATAAGAAAAGGAGAGAATGATTCCACTTGTGCTAGGTGGCTTAATAGAAAAAAAATTAATGACTTTCATTTTATTTCGGTTCAGACGCCTACCTGAGATATGATTTGAAATGAGTTTCCTATTCTCGACTCCCCTTGTCGAAGACCTGGAGATTTATCAATATCTCACAACAACAAAGAACATTGCTCAGTGCAATTTGACTCAGGTGCTGCTTTCTTCTCCAAAGAACCATCATGTCTTATTAACTTCTATAGATTTAAGCAGGATTTATACTTTATAAACCCAAGCGTGTATCCAAATCCTCTTGTTATTGTAAAGAACAACAACAAAAAGCCATACTCTCAATAAGTCAGTCTTGTTTTCTATAAACCTCTGAAGAAAGATTTGTACATTCCCCAGCCTGAGCATTAGAAGAAATAAACCCAGTTTGGCTGGCACCCCTGCTAGAAAGCGTTGTCTGAGAACAGACCCCGGGGCCCTGTAACTTTCCAAGCACTAATATGAAGGACTTGGCAAAGTGGCCACAGGGAATTTGTCACACTTCTCCTTCTTTAAAGTAGGCAGCAACTTACATTTATGTTTGTCTTTCTGGAACATCGTTGTATCACGCTATTATCTAGTCAGAGACATTTTTACTATTTCATATGGGATTTATAGCCACAGGGCTTATTTCCCTGTTGATGTTTAGCATTATGTTTAGAATTATGCCCACCTGACACTTCAGAAATTTCCTCCAGCGAGGTTGTATTTAAGCCAGAAAGGGCCAAGCTGGTTCAGAACCCACTGTTCAGCTGGTACTTTCTAAGTAGTGTAAGACAGACTCTTTGAGTTAAATTGATTTAGCTCTTGCAGAGTTAACTCTACCTTCTGTTTTTTTCATTTGAGGGTTTTTTGTTTTTTTTGTTTTTTCACTTGGCATCCCTTTCCATTCGCCCCATATTAGTGCGTGGAAGATGCAGAAAATGAGGCCTGCAAACACTACATGAGTTAATCACATCTGGGATGTCTACAGATGGGCATACTATATGCAGGTATAGTTGGGGTGTTGCGGAGAAGGGTATGTAGGCATCTTAGAAAGAAGGATGGGACAGAGTCAGACTTGGGTTAAACTCTGGTTCTTCCAGTCACTAGTATTATTCATTACCTTCCCATCTTGAAAAATTCTCGGGGTTGTTGTAAGAGACCACTTAAAATAATATGGATAAGTCATAGGAGATGAATGGTAAACGTTAGTTTAGTTACAAATAATAGCTATTTTTCTTGGGAGAAATACCAGGTTTAGGGTCCATGTGAATATTATAAATGTAGCTTGGTGGGGTTTTTTTTTTGTTTTTTTTTTTTCTGAGATGGAGTCTCGCTCTGTCGCCCAGGCTGGAGTGCAGTGGCGCGATCTCTGCTCACTGCAAGCTCCGCCACCTCCCGGGTTAACGCCATTCTCCTGCCTCAGCCTCCCTAGAAGCTGGGACTACAGGCACCCGCCACCACGCCCGGCTAATTTTTTTGTATTTCAGTAGAGATGGGGTTTCACCGTGTTTGCCAGGATGGTCTCGATCTCCTAACCTCGTGATCCGCCCGCCTCGGCCTCACAAAGTGCTGGGATTACAGGCGTGAGCCACCGTGCCTGGCGCTTGGTGTTTAATCACTTAGTTTCACACCTAAGATGCATCAACGGGGCTTTAATAATTTTATTCCTTATTTGGCCAGTAATCCTATCTCCTCCAAGATGAGCCTAGACATAAAAATTTAAAAATACTTTTGACTGAATACATGTGTATCTCCATACCTATGTGACAAAGGACTCCATAAAAAGTACTGTATTATGCCAAGGCGCTTTGATCCTATTCAAATATTAAGATCTAAGTTTCAGCTATTTCGAAGGCCTGATAATTTCCACCTCTATTCCCAACATAGAAATGACTCTTCATGGAACTCCTGACCCTAGGTGGAATGTTTCAGCTGCTGCTCCCAGGAACCACACGTCCCCTTCATACTCAGTGTGAACTGTCACCGACTGCATCAAGAGACCACCCCTTCATGTAGATGACAGAAAAATGCACTGGCTTTTACTCAGCTGCTAATGAGTAATTGCTCTGTGGTTAGTCACAAACGTGGCCAGCCACAGCAGGGCTATTGTGAGAAGGCACACACTCTTATCCTTCAGGACCTCGTGATGCTGCCATCAGATTGGGCCAAGAAGAGGTTGGCTGTTGGGCTGGCACTTTGGGAGCAGGAGATATATATCCAGGACTTGCTACTCTAGCATGATTGAGTACCATTATTAAAAGACATGGCCACCGAGTGTCCTGGATGGTCAATCCATCTCTCTTTAGTAGCAACGTTGACTTTGGAAACCGATTTCGGTCCTCAAAGGGCTGCTTGGTGGATATAGAATCACAGTAATTAGATCCATAGGTTTTGAGCATTATTTTTTCCTTTTAAAAATGATACAAGCAATACATTTTTGTTGCAGAAAGATTAGAAAACGTGATACACAGTAAGGGTGAAAAGAAGTCACACCTAGCATTTAGGCATAAGCGTTGTTAATATTTTGGCACATCCTTCTATACTTTTCCATGCATCCTTATTGAGACTTGCATACTCTAGGGCTTGAGAATAATTCATTCTTTTAGGAACTTAGGGCGTTGCAAGAGCAATTATTATTCAGATTTTACTTTGAGAGGAGAAAGCAGAAAACTCTGTTCCTGTAAAACCAGGAGTGGGTGAGCAGGGGTGGGCATGTGACCCAGTCTCAGCAAATCGGATAATTATGACCCCTTGGATACAATGATTGGTCTGGAATAGGCACGTGAACCATACAGGACTAGCCAGTTTTTTCCTGGAATTGATGAACAGTAGGACAAAAAGTTCCACTTTATGCTGAGATAGCTCAATGGGGAAGACAGGCAAGAAGTCTGATGTCTGCTTGACTGCCACGTGGCAGAGAGCTCATCTGAGAGAAAGGCCCAGCAGGGCAGAGATAGGCAGGGGGAAAAAGAGAGAGAGAGAGAGAATGAATAGTTGGCAATTTTGATCCCTTGGATCCATCCATCCTTAAGATTCCCAGTTACGTTAGCCAACTAAACTTCACTTTTGCTTAATCTAGTGTGAGTTAGTTTATGCCAGATATGACCAAGAGTCCTGGCTCAACCACTTCTCTAGCTCCTTGGGGACAGGGCCCTGTCTGGCCTGGTCTCTGAGCACACTGCCTGCCCCATGGCCTGCGTGACTCACCGAGGTTATCAACTCTTCTTCTTGGTGCTCAGGACTTGCTTTTCTCCCTTTCATTCTGCCTTAACAATTTCAGCTTCCAGCTCTGCATTGGTGACAATGGGCCAGTCTCTTTTTGGGAAAAGAAGAGCCCCAAACACCCTTTGGCAACCAGCTGAAGGGTGGGACCTGTGACTTCCCTCACAGCTGATGGGGTCAGATGGGTGGGTAGGCCCAGATTTGATTAATATGCCTATAAAGTGGAATTCTGGGACTGACCTCCACTCAACTGAAGCAACACAAAGATAATTGACCTTTGGAAACTGCCTCTGGCAGTCTTTTTACTATTTTTATAGGAAAGTCCTGCAAACCAATTACATCTCACAATGGGCCTTTTATGGTGCTATTAGTTTAATGCAGCTTTCCGAGAAATTAGCCCTCAGGGAGCCTGAAATTCTAGAGGAAAAAAAAGCCCTCCATGGACTTATTTGACTTTTGGATTAGCAGGAAAGATGGATTGGTAGCGCAATATTCCCTACAGTAACTTTTGGCATTTTTGAGCCATCTAACCAAGGTACCAAATTCCCATTGTGGGCCCCTGGTGTCTGCCCCAAGCAAAAGGAAAAAATAAATTTGAAAAAGAATAAGCTGTCTCTTTAAAGAGTTCAGTCTACAAATCAAAGAGGGTTTATTCCCCTCTTAGTCTGAGGTTAAAGAAGAATGGGAGTGAGAAAATTGAAATAGCACTTCTGTTTGAAGGTCTGGGTTTTTCCGAATGTGAAATTACAGGTGTCTGTCTCAGATCCTCATGTTGGCTTCGGTACCTCTCACCCAGCCACAGTTATTTGCAGAGTGATGGCTCTGGGGCCATTGTTACGGGGTCAGGCTGTGGGTCTGGGCTGGAGAGAGAGGAGATATCATCTTAGCAACGTCTCGCTGCCCTCACCCAGGGAGCAAGTGCATGTTGTTTCAGGCAGGGCAGACTGGGGGAAGAGGGAGAAGTTAGAAGGTGACAGGAGGACTAAGGACCCTGCCATTTCCTAGAGTCTGATGCCCAGGTGGGTTGTCCAGCTCATCCCTAGGACAGGGAAGGGAACACAGAGCAGGTCCGTGAGGGGCACCGAGCCCAGGAAATGTGCCCATGGAAGCTGCTTCCTTCTTAGCCCAGCCCTGACCCTGGAAACCCCAGCCCCACCTCCCCTGTGTCATGTGGTCATGGTCATCAGCCAGGTACACTGGTGAGCTCACTGTGAGCTTCTGTCCCCTTTGTCACCTTAAGGATTTTAACTGTTTTCTTACACTCTTTCCCTCCCAGTTTCTGTTTGCTCTGTTCTGACCTCAGCAGTTCCTAGGCTCAGCCTAGGTGCTTGCAGGGTTTTTCTGTAAGCACCCAAGACTGCCTGCCTGCGGGCTTCCTCTGCTGCAGGGGGACCCAGCTTCGCCTGAGCAGGTGGGGCAGGCTGAAATGCCTGGAGTTATCACACGTGGAGCATCCCTCAGCTATTAATGGGAAGGAGGTACGAGTAACTATCCTGGCTCCCTGACCCCTCTGATGGGACAATGCTGAAATACGTTCTACGTGGTCTCCCAGAGTTCCCCAGTGTGATGGAGTCTCAGTTGTCCCAAATGGCGAACTTCTTATCATACACCCTGTATTTGCCTCCTTCCTTTCCTTGTCTCAGTTCCCCATCCCCTACTGCTGCTTTGCAGAATCACCTCCCAAAGGAACCACCCACCCCCAAGCCTTATCTCAGAGCCTGCTTCTGGGGCCACGAGCTGAGCCAGACCTCACACCTTGTTTCCTGGTTCTGCCCTGACTGTCCCACCTGGGGTCTAGGCCCAATGTGGCTTGTCTTGCACTGTCATGGGCTCTTTTTGGCTGCCTTCCTTACCTTGGATTTGTATGACTTCTTGGGTCATGTCTGATTCAGGCTCCTCCAGGAAATGACCTGGTTGGACTCCCAGGACCTTCCCCTGGCCCACGTGGCTGGAATTCCTGCTGATTTGAGCCCAGCCCTTGCATGGAAAGAATGGAATCTCATTTTTAAGGGAGACATGAATAGAAAGAAAAAAGTTTTCCTCTTGAGGCGAAGAGAATATGGAAAGGGTCACACCTCAGGCAGAATATGTAGGGCTGTTTCTCTGGATGATACCGGGACTGGTGAGCTAGGTTCTCCACCTGCTGGGGCTGCTGTGCATCCTTTCTCTGGATCTCTGGTCCTGCTACTAGAAATGGCCAATGGACTGGATTTATTAGAACGTGGTGTGGGGCTCCCTCTTCTTCATCTCATAACTGTTCCCTGTGAATGTAGCGATGTCTTCCTTATGAAGAGGAAAACTCAGGCTGCAATGACAGCTTGTGTGATGTTGGGCAGGTTGTTTAATCTCATTATAGCTCAGTGTCCTCCTCTGAAAAATGAGGCTCATCATGTAGCACCTCATAGCATAGTTACGAGGAATAAATAAGAAAATGTGATGAAGTGCTTAACAGAATGCCTGGCACGTGGTAATAGCATTCTATAAACGCTAGCTGTTGTTATTAACCTGGCATGCATTACCTTGTTTTGTTCATTATCTTGCAATAGTTTATCTCCCTGCAGGCAGGAGGCACAAGGTAGCATCTCTCTTTCTTTTGGTGTCTATAGTGTGTTCATATAGCAAGTGCATAAAAAGATACATCAGTAGAGAAATATCAGTCAGGTCACTATCCCAGCTGTCTGGTCCTTTTTCCTCCCTCTTGACCTTTCAAGCATGCCAAAGCTCGGTCCATTGCAGAATAATTCCAGTTGCAGAGAAGCCAGGCTAGTACTAGAGAGTTGTTAAAATACCCACCTATGGTGTGAGGCCACCTGGGGGTCGGGAGGCACATGAAGTTCCAACTGTGGCCAGGAGTCAGTCCCATCCCTGCATTCCTAAGGGATGCAGCCCTGTTACGCACCAACCATTTTGCTGGCAGCTCCCCCACCACCCCTGCCCCTTGATCATACTTAAACTCTAAGACAGAATAGGGGCTGGTCCTCCAGGGAAGAGCAGGGCTGCAGTGGGGGTATTTTAAGCTCCAGAGGTGCAAAACTATTTAAGCTGAACAAGTCACTTAAATGACAGCATTATCTGCTGCTTCCCCTTCAGTGTTCCAGACAGATAAAGATAAAATAGCCGAGGTAATTGTGGAGATGGAGTGTCGCTGGCAAATGATCTGAGCACAAAGACCATTTCCAGAGATAGATGGAGTGGAGGCTCCGGTAATTTTTCTTGAATCATGTTTAAAGTGGCACAGTCTGAAAACCAATTCAGCAAGAGTGCTGTTTGCAGGGTCCAGGCCCACCTGAACTTTGAAAATATTACAGTCTAGTGAAGCTTACAGGTGACGAAGGAAGCTATTCCTCAAATGATTGGCATAGCAGTGGTTTGGTGAGGGGAGTTTGAGGGTCACCCCCTGAGGAATTCCACCCACACAGCACTGGGTGCTTGAATCTGGCAAAACTGCCATCTTGGCCTCACTTGATTTCAGGGCCTGGGGATGGCATTGCATAGATAGAGGTGGGATCACGTGAGTTCCCTGGGAGGCCTCTTTAGTTTGCTTGCTGGCATCAAGGCAATGGATTCTGGGAACCTGGCACTTTGGAGTTTGAATATGCTGGCAGAGTCCTTGGGCCCAATGCCAGCTTTGTGGTAGGAGAAAAAGTGGTTGGGGACTTCTCCTAAGTCACTCTCAACCTGCTAATGAAGGAAGTAATGGGCTCTGAAGGTAAAATGACAACATTTTACAGAATACTGTGTAGCTATTGAAAACCATATTGAAGAAAAACTATCTAATGACTTGGGAGAAGGTTCATGATATATTGCTAAGGGAAAAAAGTGGCTACCAAACAGCATGCAAGGATGCTCCTAGTTTTTGTTTAAAAAATTATTTATACACTCACGTATGTAAAGAAAAAAATAGGCCGGGCGTGGTGGCTCACGCCTGTAATCTCAGCACTTTGGGAGGCCGAGGCGGGCGGATCACAAGGTCAGGAGATCGAGACCATCCTGGCGAACACGGTGAAACCCCGTCTCTACTAAAAATACAAAAAAATTAGCCGGGCGCGGTGGCGGGCGCCTGTAGTCCCAGCTACTCAGGAGGCTGAGGCAGGAGAATGGTGTGAACCTGGGAGGCGGAGCTTTCAGTGAGCCGAAATTGCGCCACTGCACTCCAGCCTGGGGCACAGAGCGAGACTCCGTCTCAAAAAAAAAAAAAAAAAAAAAAAAAAAAAAAAAAAAAAAAAAAGAAAAAAATAACTGAAAAGAGAGAAATACATATTTTTAGATTTTCATCTTTGATACTTTCTACATTTTCCAAATTTTCTACAGTGGGCATGTATTCTTTTGTAATGAGAAAAAAGGATATTAAAATCATATCTTTCATTCATATGGTATTTATAATTTTCAAGATTTTTAATATATAGACTTTCATTTGATCCTCATAACAGTTCTGTGAATTGGGTAGGACAGTTATTCCCATTTTACAGATGAGGAAATTGAGGTTCAGAGCAAATTAGGGATGTGAATAATGTGTTGCCTGGCTTGTAAGATACTGAGCTGGGGCCATAACCCAAATCTTGTGTATTCTAGGTTAGTGTTCTTTCCATTGCATATTAGGGGGTTTGAGATAAATCAATCAACAGAATCTACTACCTCATAATTGAGGTCCTAACTGTGTCGCTTCCCCCAGGAACACTCGCCCTGATCCCCTTCTTGAGACCAGCTTCCTTGTTATGTGCTCTCTGACACACAGTAGGTGCACAATAGACAATGGTTATTATTGTCAGGAACGCCCAAGCAGCGAGTCTCAGGGTTGAGGGGGAGTAGATTTAAAACCTCAAAATAACTGGCTTTGAGAACTGAGTTCATTCATTTCTGTGTTGTGCAATAAAGATAGTTACTGGCTATTTAAATTAGAATTTAAGCTGAAAAAATTAAGTAAACATTTGGTTCTTCTGCCGTCTTAAATCCATTCTAAGTGCCCGCCAGCCACATGTGGCTATACCATGTTGGACAGCGCAGACATAGAACATTTCCATCACCACAGAAAGGTCTGAGCAGGGCTGTCTGGATTGTTTCTTTCTCTTTATGATTACAGATGTATTTGTTCGCCGTTATTGGATTCATGTTCTTTCCCTGCACTAGAATGTAAAGTTATGAGGGCAAGGATTGTGTCTGTTTTCCTCCCTATCCACAACACTCAGCCCAGTCTTAACACATAGCAATTGCTTCATAAATATCCATCTGATGTTCCCTGCTGCTTTAGGATAAAGTCCGTATGCTTTAGCGTGGCTTCCTAGGCCCTGCATAAAGTGGGCTGCCCCTTCACTAAGTTCTCCCTAGACATTCTTCCTTTATCTCCAACGATTCTATTGCCCCACATTTTTGTCAGTTCTTTGGATTCCCCATTCCCTCTTTCCACAGAGCCTTCACACATGCTGTTCCATCTGCTTGGAGCACCCTTCCTCCACCAAAACTTCTGGCTGACTCTTTTTCATCCTTTATGTCTAAGTGGTAAATAGTAAACCTCCCTCCCTCCAGGCAGCCTCCCCTGGCTCCCCAAGTCTGGGTTAGGTGCTGCTCCTACATGCTTTCATAGCATTTTGTACTTCTCTGCCCCGCCACCACCCAGCTCCCCAGCCCCCGCTCTTAGCATCCTGTAATGTAATGGCTTCTTAAGGAAGGTCTTTATCTCTCCAGCTAGACTGTGAACTCACTGGGGCAGAAGCTGTGTCATTTTCACTCACCGTTGGATCTCCTTGTGCTAGATCAGTGGCTCGCATAAAGTGGTTAATGCATCAAAAAATGTTTATTGGGAACTCGCTATGTGCCAAGACTATGCCTGGCACAGGGAGTACATTAGTGAACAAAAGAGACATGATCCCCCCAACTTTGAGGAGTTCCCTTAATCTTCAATGCCTCACAGAATGTTTGTTGAATGAATAAAGGACAGAAGCTGTGTCTGATGTGATTGGCCTATTTCAGGAGGCGGTGATTTCTCTGACCTGAAATGAAGTCAGGGAAGATATCAGAGGTGTCTCTGCATTGACTAGACTCTAGCCACTAGGGCAGTGGTGTCCATGACAGTGTGTGAGGGAAAATGGGGAGAGACATCTCCTAGGGAATGTGTGTTTAAATGACTTGGGAATCACTTTGAGATTTTAAATCTACCAGTTCCCCATTGGGCCAGAATCACTGCTAGTGTGTTCCTGATAAAATGGTACACATTGTTCATTGTACGCCTAGTATTTGTCAGGCTCTGTTCTCATGCTTTACACACATGAAACTTGTCTTACCCTCTTAACCACCCTATAAGGGTGATGTAATTACTATCCCCATTTTACAGATGAGGACACAGAGAGGTAAAGCAACTTGCCCAAAGCCACCCAGCTAATGTGTGATGGAACCAGGATTTGAGCCCAAGCAGTCTGTCTTCCAATGTGTGTTCTTAGTCACTGAGCTAAAGTCTGCTGAGAGGGTGCATGTCTCAGGTGGGTTGGGGCAGAAAAAAATTGAGAACCACTTGAGTGGAGAATTGGATGAACTTGGTGATTCCCTCCACCTCTGAGGCTCATGTTCTTGAGTTTAATTAGTTGGGGAGACACTACTGCTACCCACAGAATCATTCAAGAATGTTCCAAAGTAGGATACAATCCATTGCTACATTTGGTTGCCCAGATATGTGTGACTCTGGGTAGGGAGAGAACAGGGTGGATGGAAGGACAGTGGGAAGGGTGAATGCTCTGGGGCAGGCAGGGGCAGCATGAGGGCCAGATATAAGGTGGGTCCACAGCTCGGGGATTGGGCACAAATAAAGTTTCTCTTCGAGTTCCAGAAGAGGCTTGAGCCTGTCATCATTAATTTGTCGTGGAGCAATCGATCACCCACTGTATTCCAGACACCGAGCTGGGTGCTGAGTGTGTTCTGTGAGCGGAACATACCCAATTCCTGTACTCATGGAGTTCACAGTCTTCCGAGGGAAACAGACAGCAGTCAGATCATTCCACAAATGAGTAAGTAACCACAAAGGGCAATAAAGGATGGAATGGAAATAAACATAGTTCTTTGGGAACACATAACAAAGGAATCTTACCTGGGCTTGCTGTGGGTTGGGGAGAGGAGGTCAGGGGAAGCCTCTCTTCCAAGTTAAGCTGAGATATGAGTGATGGGTTGGTGTTACCTGGTTAAAGATGGCCAAAGGGTTTCCAGGTTGGGGGACAAGCATGTGCAAAGATCCTGTGGTAGGAAAGAGCACAAAGAATTCTGGGGAGTAAAAGAAGGTCAGGATGGCTAGAAAGTGGAGCAAAGCAGGAAAGCAGCTCAGGCAGAGCTGGAGAGGGTGCCTGGGGCCAGACCATGCAGAGCCTGAATGGTGGGGGACCATACATCCCAGTTTGCCAAGGATAGTCCTGGTTTACTATTGTTTCCCTAGCAAACTAGGAATAGTGTCTTGATTTGGATGACAGAATATATGGCCACCTTCCTAGGTCACATTAAGGATTTAGTTCTTCTGGAAAATGGGAAGTGGCTAAAGGGTTTTTTAGCAGATGAGATTCTCCCCCAGACAGAATCAGATTCAAGTTTCCCTGGCAACTCTGGCTGCAGTGAGGAGGGTGGATTGGAGGGGTCAAGCTTGCAGGTGATTGCTAATGATAAAAACAAAACAAAACAAAACAAAACAAAACAGTCTTTCATTAGCAGTAGAGAGAGTTACTCCCTTTTACTCCACCCTCCCAAAGAAAGTTCCAGAACTCAGGGTTAGAAGAGGACCATTCTCCAGCCATGAGTTGGCTGGGTTTAGATCTCCCTGGTGTCTCCTTGCCAGGGGACTATGTGACATGCAGTCGCAGGGTGGGTGGAGCCCTGGCACGATTTCCCAGGAGACCAGGGCCTTTATACCAGCTCCGGAAAAAACACACATAGGTCTCACCAAAGTGTCACCCATAGGCCAGCTAGCATAGGGCTGTCCCTCAAAGGCACCAGCTGTAGGGATCTGATGTCATCCCAGAACTGCCTTATTGATATTGTTGATGGGCCAGAACATGGCAGTGGGCACTCATTTTCCTAGAGGCTTCTTAGGTTTCAGGTAAGTATCAAGAGTTTGAGAGGATTGTTCAAAAAACCTACCCTGAGAGGTTGCTCTTCCTCTCCCTCTCCCTCTCTGCCCCTCCCTGCCCTCCCCATCTCCCCCCACAATGCCCTGCCTCTCTCTCTCTCTTTCTGGAGCTTTTACTTTGAGTCTACGTTAAAGCACTCTTATTACCTCACCTGCTAGCCTATTAAAACTGCCTGGGCTTGGCTGCTTTTTCAAAGCATCTCAGTTCTTTTCTCTTGCTTGGTGAAATGAAAACAGAGTTATTCTAGTGGAACATTTTACATTAGATGCAATCTAAGAAAATGGCTTATAGAACCGAGGGCTCCTTTGGAAGTAGCCAGGGCTTGGAGTGGGGAGAGACAAACGGGATAGGGGGAGCAAGTTGAGCAGAGTGCACTCTGACAGAGCACAGGGCAGGGAGGGTGAGGCCAAGCCTGTGAATGTCCCCAGGAGCTTGGGTGGCACCAGGATGAGTCACACAAATTGATGCCCCTTTTTAGTGCTTTTATTCCCCAGGATTTAATTTTTTTTTAGTCTAAAATGTTGTAGCTCTTTAACAAGGCACCTGTCTCTTTTCACCTCCTTTTTCTGCCCCCATCCTTCCTGCTCTTAATGTTTTTTTTCTTTTCTTCATGTTTTTATTGCTTTCCTAACCCCAGCCGGAGATTCCATTTTCTCTGACACCCGCCTACCATGCATCTTTGGGTTGTAAATGAACCATCTAGCAGCAAGAAACAAAGGTTTCTAGCTAATCTCCCTCTTAATGCTGGGGCTCACAGGCCTGGGAGTTTTCAGTTTGGTCTGTCTCTAAGAGGAAATCAAGGGCATGACCAGCTCTGAACTTCAACTGAGGCCCCTGGAGTCATCGTGCAGTTCTATTCCCAAAAGAACCGGAGTTACTGACTCTGCCTTATATAAGTTAGCACCAAACTGAGCCTCTGAGTCCCTATCCTTCGATCTTCCAATTCACAGGAGAGGCCAAAGTTCAGAGAAATGACATGAGGGAGTTGAATTCACACACTCTGGGTGCCAGATTCCCAGTCCAGTGCTCCTTTTTTTTTTTAGATCTCCCTGGTGTCTGATTGCCAGGGAATTATGCAATGTCCAGTCTCAGGGTGAGTGGAGCCCTAGCATGATTTCCAAAAAGACCAAGGCCTTCATATCTGGAAAAAACACACATAAGTCTCCCCAGATGTCACTCACAGACCAGTGAGAACACAACTGAGCACTTCTCATCAGGGCCATTCATCTAAGGCACCAGCTGTGGGGATATGATGCCATCTCTATTGATGAAGAAAGGAGCCCAGAGGGCATAATCATCTTGACCTCTTCTTGTGGCATCATTCTAAGGACTTCAGGGGACCCTATGCAACCCTGAAGGACTCGTTCTGATTATCTTCTTACAAAATAATGGACCCCTGGAGAGAATATAAGCGTTTGGCTGGGAAAGTAGCTAAGTATGTGGCTCTAGAGAAAATGTTGCAGATGCCCATGGGGCCAGGCAAGCCATGTACATGAGGGATAGCAATGGTGAAAGGTGGGGACTGTGGCAAACTGAACACTGCCTGCCTCAACTAAAAGAGGCATGCACTACTGAGCGCCAGGCTATTTATTGTTGACACAGAGGAAGGAGGGCCCAGGGTAGCCTGATCTCTGACCTTTCAGGAGGGACCAGAAGTCTGGACTTCTTAAAATATAAAATCTGATTCAAAAATATTGGCCCTATTAAAATATGAAACTCTGAGTTGGTCAGACCCAATTTCTTGTGTGACTTCCACTCAGGCTGTTCTAGGTGAATTGGGTGCAGTTTCTGCTCTGGACATGTGGACAAATCTGGGCAAGGTGATAGGGACAGGAAGCAGGGGCAAAGGATGCCAAGTGCTGACATGCACTCAGCCCATTCCCTGGTGCTTCCTCTTCTGCCTCACCCCTTCAACAACTTTCCCATAAAGGAAAAAAAATTATACCAGAAGAATGCTGTGGGGTTTCTGTTTTCAGAGTAGAGAGGTACGTTTAATACTGGTGGAATTAAATCCATCCTACTCAGCTAGCAAAGGGCTAGGAGGGATCATGATGTAGGACCAGACACAGGTCTCTATGTCCAGCTTAATTTTTAAAAAGTTACTCATGCAACCAGAAAAAACGAACAAGCAGCCCCACTAAAAAGTGGGCAAAGGATTGAAGAGAATTTTTCAAAAGAAGATCTATAAGTGGCCCAAAAACATATGAAAAAAATGCTCAATGTCGCTAACCATCAGAAAGATGCAAATCAAAACCACAATGAGATACTATCTCACACCAGTCAGAATGTCTATTATGAAAAAGTCAAAACAAACCAGATGGTTGGTAAGAATATGGAGAAAAGGGAATGTTTATACACTGTTGGTGGGAAGGTAAATTAGTTCAACTCTTTTGGAAAATAGTATGGAGATTTCTCAAAGAACTAACAACAGAACTATGAGATCCAGCAATTCCACTACTGGCTATTTACCTAAAGGAAAAGAAATCATTATATCAAAAACATACCCGCACTCGTATGTTTAGCACAGCACAACTCACAATAGCAAAGTCATGGAATCAATCTCTGTTCATCAATGGAGGATTGGATTTAAAATGTGGTATATGTACGCCATAGAATGCTGTACAGCCATAAGAAAGAATAAAATCATGTCTTTTGTAGCAACATGAATGGAACTAGAGGCCATTATCCTAAGTGTTCTCATTTATAAGTAGGAGCTAAACAACAGGTACACATGGACATATAGAGTAGAATAGTAGACATTGGAGACTCCAAAAGGTGGGAAGGTGGTGGGAGCAGTGAGGGATGAAATGCTACCTATTGGGTACAATGTGCACTATTTGGGTGACAGGTACCTTGAATGCCCAGAGTTCACCACTATGCAATATATCTACCTAACACAAGTGCACTTGTATTGCCTAAATCTATTTTTAAAAAATTAAAAACATAGAAAAAAGAAAAAGACAAAAGCAATATGATAAAAGTAGTTACTGCTTACTGAGTGCTTACTGTATGTCAGGCATTATATAGGAGGTCATTTAAGCCTGGCAATGACCATATGGTATAGATTTGTTTTTCTTTTTTGAGACAGGGTCTGATATGGTTAGGCTTTGTGTGTCCACCAAAATCTCATCTTGAATTATAATCCCCATAGGTCAAGAGATAGACCAGGTGAAGGTAATTCAATCATGGGGGCAGTTTCTCCCATGTGTTCTCATGATAGTGAGTTCTCATGAGATCTGATGGTTTTATAAGGGGCTCTTCTCCCTTTGCTGGGCACTTCTCCTTACTGCTGCCTTGTGAAGAAGGTGCCTTGCTTCCCCTTCACCTTCCAGCATGATTGTAAGTTTCCTGAGGCCTCCCCAGCCATGCTGAACTGTGAGTCAATTAAACCTCTTCCTTTTATAAATTACCCAGTCTCAGGCAGTTCTTTATAAAGTATGAAAATGGACTAATACAGGGTCTCACTCTGTCACTCAGGCTGGAGTGCAATGGCTCCATCATGGCTCACTGAAGCCTCAACTTCCCAGGCTCAAGTGACTCTCTTGTCTCAGCCTCCCAAGCTGGGACTACAGGTGCATGCCACCTGTATTTTTTTTTGGAAAGACAGGGTTTCACCAGGTTGCCCAGGCGGTCTCGATCTTCTGAGCTCAAGCAATCCACCTGCCTCGGCCTCTCAAGGTGCCGGGATTACAGGTATGAGCCATGGTGCCCAGCCTGGCATATATTATTATTATTATTATTATTATTATTTTGAGACAGATTCTCACTCTGTCACCCAGGCTGGAGTACAGTGGCGCGATCTTGGCTCACTGCAAGCTCCACCTCCTGGGTTCACACCATTCTGCCTCAGCTTCCTGAGTAGCTGGGACTACAGGTACCCACCATCATACCTGGGTAATTTTTTATATTTTTAGTAGAGATGGGGTTTCACCGTGTTAGCCAGGATGGTCTCTATCGCCTGACCTCGTGATCTGCCCGCCTTGGCCTCCCAAAGTGCTGGGATTACAGGCATGAGGCACCACGCCCGGCCTTATTATTCTTTTTTTAAAAAAAATGTGTAGAGAAATTGAGGCTTAAAGAAGTTAAATAACTTGTTCAAGGACACACAGTAAGTGGCAGATGTACAGGCACACACAAACCACACACACTCTACATACAGACACATAAAACTTTCAAAAGTTATTCTATTTTGGTTTCCAGGCCTCCTATAAAAAAGCTATTTTCATGTCTTGCACAGTTTTTCATTAGTGATTACCGTCTTGGATGAGCTCACCTTTCCCATGAACTGTAGTTTACTAGCTTGGCAAAGGTATCAGCCAGTTTGGTTGTGGCCTTATTCTCTGTCCCGGCTCCCAGAGAAGAAGTGCTCAGACTGGGAAACTACCCAGCCCGTCTTTGTGGCAGCCAGAAAGCTGGCAGCAAGTGAGGAGTGAACAGGGAACAAAAGTACAAAAGTCTTGTCTTGTCTTGTCTTGCCTTTTTTTTTCCTTTTCTTTTCTTTCTTTTCTTTCTCTTTCTCTCTTTCTTTCTTTCCCTCCCTCCCCTCTTTCTCTTTCTTTCTTTCTTTCTTTCTTTCTTTCTTTCTTTCTTTCTTTCTTTCTTTCTTTCTTTCTTTCTTTCTTTCTTTCTTCCTTCCTTCCTTCCTTCCTTCCTTCCTTCCTTCCTTCCTTCCTTCCTTCCTTCCTTCTTTCCTTTCTTCCTTCCTTCCTTCTTTCCTTCCTTCTTTCTTTTCTTTCTTTTTCCTTATTTCTTTCTTTCTTTCCTTATTTCTTCCTTTCTTCCTTTCTTTCTTTTCTTTCTTGGGTCTTGCTCTGTCACCCAGACTGGATTGCAGTGGCATGATCTCAGGTCACTGCAGCCTCAACCTCCCCGGCTCAAGCAATCCTCCCACCTCAGCCTTCCATGTAGCTGAGCACACAGCTGTGCACCATCATGCCCAGTTAGTTTTTATTTATTTTTTTGGTAGAGACCCCCATCTCAGGATGGTGTTGAACTCATGGGCTCAAGCAATTCTCCTATTTGAGCCTCCCAAAGTGCTGGGATTACAGGCATGAACCACCATACCCAGATAAGTCATCTCTTCCTTTCTGCCCTTTCCTTTGGGCCTAGGCTAGGCCTTCTGCTCTTATTCCTTTCCCTTCTCCCACTGATAAAATGGGATAGGCCTGCTCTGTCACTTCCTCAGCCTCAGCTGCAAGCCTCTGTGTATGATCTGGAGATCAACAGAGAATGTCTGTCATATTTTTGCAAAGGAGGTACATTTTTTTTTTTTTTTTTAAAGCAAAACCAATTTATCTTAGAAATCGTGTATTTGCTGGGAACAGAAGTTGCCCAGAGTTAGCTTAGGTAAGGAAGAGTATTCTAAGGTTATGGACTTGCTGGAATCTAAATAAAATCTGGCCGTTTAAGCCACAGGAACGATGGGGATCAGGGTACTCCCAGGACAGCAGTAGCAGCAGGGTTCCTGACCTTGGCATTGGAGCTTTGCCATTAACTCCACAGCTAAACTCTACATGTTAATGTTTTATCTGCTCTGCTCCCATCTGCAGCTGAATCTCAAAGATTCCATCTCAGATTCCTGGGAGAGGCACATCAAAGGCCATCACATTGGGCCAGGTGGCCATCACTGATTGATTGAATTAGCTGTGGACAGGGGCCCCCAAAATGTTTGGTGCTCCTTATCATTTTACTGTGATGTTATTCCTACAGCTAAGAGAAGATCAGAATGCCCAGAATGAGTGAAGGCACCCAGAAACATCAGGCATTTTATTTTTCCTGATAAAACTTGAATATCTTTGGAGTTTCTTTTTCTAGTGCTCGGACCCAAATGTCTCTGCTCTAAATTTTTAAAAACTTTAAATTTTTTAAATTGAATTTTTTATGACAATATGTGCTTGCTTGTGCTGATGCCAAATGATACCCTCTCCTTGGGACAAAATAACAACAGAAAAGAACCTGGGAAGGAATCAGAGGGGAGAGCATCAGGTTTCTAACCTGTTAAGGATAGGAGACATCAGGATCTAAATCTCAACTCAGACACTGGACTGTCCTAATTCATTTTGGCAAAAATGATGACAGAGATATAGAATGCAAGATATCCTTGTAGCAAAACTCTGAATCTAGAATAGTAACACCCTGAAATGAAGTAGGTGAGAGCGCCCAGGACAGTGACTGGCATGTAATAGAAGCTCAGTTAGTGATAATATTGATTGTGATGTTAACTCCTAAAGGCAGGGATCACCATATACCTAGACCTAAGTGCAAAATAAGGTTGTTAACTGAATAGCTGATGTTGCACCATGGCCCACTGAGAGCAGAAAATGCATTGCATGTGAGGGACTTGGTGAAAAAAAGAGAGACAGCCTGCATGGAAAGAAAAAGAGCTGGAGAGAAATGAACTCGGCAGCTTTTAGAAGGCACTAGGGATGCCATTGCAGACTAATTACTATTATTATGCTGGGGGTGATGTGTGGGCACCTGTATTTTTTTTTTTTAACTTAGTTTTTTACTGAGGTAAAATATACATATATGCCATCTTTACTATTTTTAAGTGTACAGTTAAGTGGTAATATATACATTTATATTCTATTTTTTCCCTTCATCCCTCCTCCCCTCTACCCTTCCCGACCTCTAGTACCCACCAGTCTACACACTATCTTCAAGAGATCCACTTTTTATTTATTTTATTTTAATTAATTAATTAATTAATTTAGATAAAGTCTTTCTCTGTCACCCAGGCTGGAGTGCAGTGGTGCCATCTTGGCTCACTGCAGCCTCCGCCTCCTGGATTCAAGTGATTTTCCTGCCTCAGCCTCCTGAGCAGCTGGGATTACAGGTACCCACCACCATGCCCGGCTAATTTTTATATATTTAGTGGAGATGCGGTTCCACCATGTTGGCCAGGATGGTCTTGAACTCCTAACCTCAGGTGATCTGCTGGCCTCAGCCTCCCAAACTGCTGGGATTACAGGGGTGAGTCACCATGCCTGGCAAGAGATCCCCTTTTTAAACTCCCACGTGTGAGTTAGAACATACAATATTTGTCTTTCTGTGCTTAGTTTATTTCACTTAACATAATGACCTTCAGTTTCATCCATGTTACTGCAAATGACGGGATGTCATTCCTTTTTATGGCTGAATAATATTCCATTCTGTATATATACCTCTTTTTTTAATCCATTCATCCATTGATAGGCACTTAGGTTGAATCCATATTTTGGCTATTGTGACTAGAACTGCAATAAACATGGGAGTGCAGATATCTCTTGGATATGCTAATTTCCTGTCTTTTGGATATACAGTCAGTAGTGGAATTGCTGGATCATATAGTAATTCTATTTTTAGCTTTTTGAGGAAATGCCATACTGTTCTCCACAGTAGTTGTACTCATTTACATTCCCACCAACAGTGTATGGGTTCCCCTCTTTCCACAACTTTGCCAGCATCTGTTATTGCCTCTTTTTGATATAAGCCATTTTAACTTGGGTGAGGTGAGATCTCATTGTGGTTTTGATTTGCATTTCTCTGATGATTAGTGGTGTCGAGCATTTTTTCATATGTTTTTTGGTCATTTGTGTATCTTCTTTGAAGAAATGTCTGTTCAGATCTTTTGCCCATTTTTAAATCAGATTATTTTGTTGTTTGCTATTGAATTCTTTGAGCTCCTTATAGATTCTGGATACAGTCATGGATGAGAACCACTGGTTTTAAAAATCATTCTGAATCTGCTCTAATTATGTCCATGAACTTCTGGGAGTTTGTGGTTCTCCTGAACCTGGAGGTATTATGAGGAGACCACTTAAATATGGATTTACAAGTTGGCACCATCTAATTGGTCCCTCATAATGATCAATGATCAGAAATATTTCGGGGTGTTTGTGGAGTCCTGATAAGATAAGTAGGCAACAATGAGGAAGGGGACCCAGGTAGGGGGCGGTGGGGAACAATTATTCTGAGAAATGGCTAACCATAAACAACCCACTGGCACAACATCCTGTTCCCAAACACCTCCCTCCATATGTGGCCCCAGCAGAACAACCTTGTCTGCACATAGCCCCTCCAGTATGACCCTATAAAACTTCCCTGAAGCTCTTGCCTCTTTGCCAACAGCTCCTTCTCTGCTGTGCTACCCATTGCTTCCTTGCAATGTACTTTCCCTCTAATAAACTTGTTTTCTTTAACTCACTGCTATTTTGGTAAATTCTGTTACCAACCTTGACACCAGCCACAGCCAGTCACCACCCACAACAATTTCTAGCTTCTGAGGGAGATGGGAGAAAGTGATGAATGACAGAAGAGCATCACTTACTGAACATGTGCTGTGGCCCCAGCTGTGCCAAGAATCCAGTGTCTGTGAACTGGTCAGTCCTTGCAACAAGCCTTGAAGTGAGTCCTATTATACAGATGAAAATTACTTATAGATGAGGAAATGGAGGCTAATGTGGCTAAGTATGACTTGCAACATTGGCTTAGTTCACCCCACCAGTCTGGCTCATGTGAGAAGAAGAGAGAGGTGGGGGGCTGTCTTGGGAGTCATTTTAAATGCAAAATAAATGATGATGGTGAATTTGAAAAACCTCGATGTGTCTCTAAGTTCAGAGCTTAGGAAAACCCCCAAAAGTGCAATTTAGCCTTTTTACTGTAAGCCAAAAAGTATCTGAGACAGGCCTAAATCAATTGAGAAATTTATTTTGCCAACATTTAGGATCGTGACCCATGACACAGCCCAAGGTGGTTGGGTTACAGGTTGATTTTATAAGTTTGATGGAGACATAAGACATCAACGAATACATGTGAAGTATACATTGGTTTGGTCCCAAAAGATGAACTATCTTGAAGGGGGGTTGGGGGAAGTTGAGGGTTGGTGTGACTTCCAGGTCATAAGTGGATTAAAAGATTTTCTTGTAGGGACATGGATGCAGCTGGAAACCATCATTCTCAGCAAATTATTGCAAGAACAGAAAACCAAACACTGCATGTTCTAACTCATAGGTGGGAACTGAACAATGAGATCACTTGGACACAGGAAGGGGAACATCACACACTGGGGCCTATTGTGGGGAGCGGGGAGGGGGAAGGGATAGCATTAGGAGATATACCTAATGTAAATGATGAATTAACAGGTGCAGCACACTAACATGGCACATGTATACATATGTAACAAAACTGCACGTTGTGCACATGTACCCTAGAACTTAAAGTATATATAAAAAAAAGATACACACAACATACACATACACAATGATTAACACTCTTTTTAACACAAAAGAAAAAAGAAAAAGATTTTCTGACTGGCAATTTGTTAAAAGAGTTAATTTATTATCTAAAGACCTAAAATCAGTAGAAAGGAATGTCTGGGTTAAGATAAGGAGTTGTGGAGACCAAGGTTCTTATTACATAGATGAAGTCTCATAGGTGGCTGCCACCTTACAGGCAATAGATAGCAAACGTTTCCTATTCAGACCTTTAAAAGGTGCTAGACTCTCAGCTAATCATTTCAGGATCAGAAAAAGACCTGGAAAGGTAAGGGGATTGATTCTCTACAGAATGTAAATTTCCTCCCCCTACAAGACAGTGTTGCAGGGCCATTTCAAGATATGTCAAAGAAATATATTTTAGGGTGTAATACTTTGATTTCTTTCAGTACCTGATTTATTTAGACTTGAATATTTAGATGACTAGATTTAATTTATTTAGATTATTAGAACATTTACATTTTTAGATATTACTTAGATTTTTATTTATTTAGATTTAAGAATAAAAATTTAGTTTTTATTTTAAAACATAAATAGAGATGAGGTCTTCCTATGTTGCCCAGGCTGGTCTCGAACTCTTGGGCTCAAGTGATCATCCCACGTTGGCCTCCCAAAGTGCTGGGATTACAGGCATGAGCCACCATGTCCAGCCTTTTAAGAATACAAATCTATTAAAAAGATTTATTTAATCCAGAGTTGCTATGGGTTGTTAAATGCTTTTCTTAATCAATGAACAAAGAAGTAGGAGGTTTTTAAAAATTGACTTAGAGGTTAGGGACTTCATCATGTATAAAAATCTGCATATTAATAATAGCAATGGAAATACTAATTCTCTGGGTGCACCCACTTTGTGGCAGCACTTCGTGAATCATCTTACAAGTATTACGTCACATAATTTTTATCCTGATCCTATACATGACATAGGAAGTAAAAATTTTCCCCTTTTTACAAACAAGATAAATGAGGCCCAGATTGATTAAATGGTTTTCCTGGCTGGGCAAGGTGGCTTACACCTGTAATCCCAGCACTATGAGGGCTGAGGTGAGAGGATCACTTGAGCCCAGGGGTTTGACACCAGCCTGAACAACATAGCGAGACACTATATTTGCAGACAATAATTTTAAAAAATTAGCCATGTCATGGCCCATGCCTGTAGTCCCAGCTACTTGGGAGGCTGAGGTGGGAGGATCCCTTATGCCCATGAGGTCGAGGCTGCAGTGAGCTATGATTGTACCACTGCACTCCAGCTTGGACAGAGTGAGACCCCGGAGTGAGACCCTATCTCAAAAAAAAAAAAAAAAAAAAAAAAAAGAAAAGAAAAAAAAAAAGAAAGAAAAAAGGTCTCATGTCTGGTCAGGGATGGGGTGGATGGGCTGTGAGGTTTTTGAATGGCGCTAAAATACTGGGCAAGGTGGATGGGTGGGGAACCATCACTTGTATACTGAGTCCCCAGTAGGCTTAGGCACTGTGCCAGGTGTTTTCCGTTACTTGAACTCCTTTAATATCCTACCAGCACCATCCTGCCCTCCCCCTCTAAAGGACCATGGCCTGGCTGGTTTCCGAGGTAGCATTTGGAAAGTACAGGTCTTTCCTGGGAGCCTGCTTGCCTTTAGATCCTGCCCCTGCAGTCCTTCCCAGCTGTGGCTCAGAGTCCCAGGAGAGAGGCCTGGTCGCTGACTGGTTTCCTTCAGCTCAGACAGAGCTAGAGGGCGAAAAGGTACAGAGGCATCCCTGAGGAACCCCGTGGGTATTTGCTCAGCCCCCATGATCCCATCCAGATGTGAGGATCACAGTTGGCTAATTAAGCTGAAAGCAGCATTAAGAAGCCCAGGGAGGAAATCAAGACATCTGTTCCCCTCAGATCCTCGCTTGGCTTCTTTGTGTTGCTGCTTGGTAAGAATGGGCCACCCTCCTCCCAACTAAAGGCCAGTGGTTGGGTGGGGGCGGGGGAGATGAAGGGGAGGTGAAGGCAGTTAGGAGGAGTTGCCCAAGAAGCAACGTTTTCCCCCTCCCTTCTTCATGTGCGCCCCAGGGCTGCGCATTTTACTTAATACCTACATTTGGTGGAACCAGCCCCATTTCTATTTGGGAATAGCTTGCAGACCTGATTTTCTTTTCATCCAATTGACAGAATTTGCAGCATTCCCATTTATTTATTTATTTTTAATCATGTAAAGTGAGCTACCTCCACTGCCCCATCCATGAGAGAAATAAGGCCATGATCTACATTATCAAGGTGGATAAATGAAACAAAATTTTAACAAAAGCCCTACATTTGACCTCATGTGCCTGGGTCACTCAGCCCAGCATAATACAGATGCAAGCACCACACAGCTCTCCCCAGGTGCCAGTGAGGCAAAAACCAAAGGAAGCTCAACATCATTTCTTTTTCTCTGGTTGAGAGTGAAACCAGAGATCAGATGCACATATTCACTACCACTCAGTGTGCCCCCAACCTCCTCTGGCACCCAGGTGTGAACAGGGAAAAGATGTAAGAGGAAGGTAACAAAGGCTCATATATTGAATATTTATTAGATGCCGTTCAGTGAGTAGTCAGTTCTATAATCTTCTTGTTTTTATTATTGTTTATAATAAAAGCTAATATTTATGGAGTGCTTATACTTGCCAGGCATTGTTCTAAGTACCTTTTTATTCTCACCTGTTCTTATTTCATCTGCAATTCAAAGGATAACTAACTTCGAGGCCACATCCTCAAACTCAGGTCTCTGATCCCAAGTGCATGTCATTATCACAGTGCTATGCTGTGTTTCCTCTTTTACATATTTTAAGCTAGTTAGTTGTCATAACCTTCATAATAATGGCTAATTACTCCCATCTTCATTTATAGGCTAGGAAAGTAAGTTAGGCTCAAGAAGGGGAAGCAGAGTTAAAGTGAAGTAAATTAAGCAGCAGGGTAAGCCCCATCTACTGCTGCTGCAGGGGCTGCTACTGTTATTATTACAGTCATATCAAGTTAGGCATCAGGCTGGGCGTGGTGGCTCAGGCCTGTAATCCCAGCACTTGGGGAGGCCAAGGTGGGCGGATCACTTGAGGTGAGGAGTTTGAGACCAGCTGGCCGAGATGGCGAAACTCCGTCTCTACTAAAAATACAAAAATTAGCTGGGTGTGGTGGTGGCGTGTCTGTAATCCCAGCTACTTGGGAGGCTGAAGGCTGAGAATTTCTTGGATCTGGGAGGTGGAGATTGCAGTTAGCCGAGATCCAGCCACTGCACTCCAGGCTGAGTGACAGAGCAAGACCCTGTCTCAAAACAGAGCAAAGCAAAACAAAACAAAAAACCGCATCAGTTCTCAGACTCCTTGAAGCGCAACCTTTTGACTGTTTTGTTCCCTGTTGAATGGGTGAATTCCAAAACAGTCTACTTTTTTGCTCCTCTGTGTGGATGTAACCTTTAGGCAGTGCTGCCTGGGCTAGAAGACTCTGGGTTCTGCAAGGAGGTCTATTGCCAGTGCCTGCTCCCATACCCCTGGGAGAGTCTCCTCACTGGGCGGTCTGAAGCCCTGACTTTCACTGCCTCCCTCAGATCTTTCAATTTAGAAGATATGTAAGAAAATCAGTGAAATAAAGAGATGCTAATGAAATAAAAACTCACCCAAGCTTTATATGTTTTAATCTTCAGAAATACTTGGAAACCACTATAATTTAATGTTTCCACCAAGGTCCAGAAAGTGTGCAAATGTATTTATTAAATTTAAATCAGTTTTTCACACCTGGTGGGCTTCTGTGATATCCTGAGTCACAAGATATCAAAAGGAAAGTGTATTACAAGAAATGAAAAATTAAGAAACATTTTATTCTCTTCATAACCCAGTGTCTACTACACCTGAGATTTTTGTTTACTTTTTTCAGGGTTTCCTGATGAGCAGTTGCTGGGGTCAGCTTACACCCTTCCTGGTGTGTGGCTCTTGGGACGTTGAGGGTGACCGGATCCTCTCTGGGCCTGTCCAGGGTCTTTTTCTGGACAGTGATCTCTCTTCGCCTGCGAGGGTGCCCTCAGTGCTCTCAGGAAAACCTGGGAAATGATTGAGAAGCCTGGATGCCTTCCTTCTATATTTTTTAAATTTATTTTTTAAAAGTTTGTTAATTGACAAAAATCATATATATTTATGGTGTATAACATGAAGTATTGACATGTGTATGCATTATGGAATGGCTAAATCAAGCTAATTAGAATATGTGTTACCTCACATATTTCTCTTTTTTTGTGTGGTGAGAACACTAAAAATCTACTTTGTGATTTTCAAGTATAGGCTACATTGTTGTTAACTGTAGTTACCATGCTGTACAGTAGATCTCTTGAACTTATTCTTCCTATATAACTAAAATGTTCTATCCCTTGGTCAACATCTCCCCAATTCCACCCTACCCCTCAGCCCCTAGTAACTATCATTCAACTTTTTAAAATTTCACATGTGAGACTATGTGAAATTTGTCTTTCTGTGTCTGGCTTATTTCTCTTAACATGATGTCTTCCATGTTCATCCATGTTCCTGCAAATGACAGGATCTTCTTTTCTAGGGCTGAATATTATTCTGTTGTGTACAGATATCACATTTTCTTTTTTCTCTTTGTCCATCGGTGGATACTTAGGTTGATTCCATGTCTTGGCTATTGTGAATAGTGCTCTGGTGAACATGGGAGTGCAGACATCCCTTTCACATATTGATTTCATTTCCCTTGGCTGTATGCCTAGTAGTGGGTATCCTGGATCCTATCAACAGGGATTTTCAGTTCTGCCAGATGCCCTCTCAAATGGGGTGTTGGATTCAGACATACTTAGTTTATACTTCGTGCTCAGTCATGAGCTGGGTGAGCAAGTCATTAAGCTATCTTCTTTTCTTTAGATTCTGAAATCTAATCCTTAGGGTTGCTAGATGAGAATGAAGAGTAAAGATATATTTTGCCTTCCAAATGGCATATCCCTAACTTAAGACAACACTGACCATGTGCCCAAGGCAGGTATTGGAGCGTAACCCTAACCCTAAAGCTTTCTGCTCTATTTTAAACATTCCTGCCATTTACCACCACCCAGGCCCCAAAGCATGGGTGTCTGAGAAAGTGTCAGCACAGTGCCTGGTGCTTGGTAAGGCTCATTTAATCATGATCCAAAAGAATATCTGGAATAAAGGCTGAAGAGGTCACTGGACAAAGGCCTCTTTGGAGGACACCTGTTTGCCCTTCCCTGCCCCTGGACCTGCTGCTCTTCTGCCTTTACGTGGTTCCAGCTCACCCCGAAGGACCAAGTACTTGCTGCTTATTGAGTTTGTCAGCATTTCCCCCGTGGATCTCACACTGACTAATTAGCCTTGCCTGCCTGATTGCTGAAGCCACAGGGCACTGCCAGACCAGCACTTTTCCACATGGCATCTGCTGAGACAAGCAGGGCTGGGTCTTTAACCCTATCCTTGTCAACTCTGTGCTCTGTGGGTGGGTCCCTGTTGCGTGTGTGCGTTTGGGTTCACATGTAGGGTATACGCCTATGTGAATTTGTGGGATGTGGGCTGTGAGCTCTGTTCAAGGAGTTAGCAGCTCTTTCCCCGGATGGTCAGAGCTGATGAGGATACTTAGAAAGACTGAAGCCAAAGATTCTTATCAATATTGAATATAATTTAGGGGATGTGGCTGGGGAACTGAAACTATTGCCCTGATTCTGATGCAAAAAAATAATTTTTAATGTCTAACTTGGTCTTCTGGCTTGAAAGAATCAGAATAACTTTTTAAAAGGTCAGGCTGGGCAGAAGATTATTCTTTCTGTCTCTCTCACACGCATTTAACATAAGTTTCTTCAAGCTGTGGCAGTCTGAAGTTAAAAGCTGGTTATGCCATTGGTAATCTCCTATGTTCCCCTATCTCTCAACCCCTCCTGCTACTGCAGGGCTGCAATCCTTGCCCAAAGCCCCTCAAGTGTTCTTGGACTTACCCAGAGAGTATGCTCCGTGGGCTTACAAGCAAGCCTGGTCGGCTGCTGCAGGCTTCTGCCAGGCACTGCTGCCCTGGCCTGCCACTGGGCCATCTGTGTATTTCTGCCTCTGCTGGATATCACCATACCATGCAGGGCACTGCTCCTTCCCCATACTCCACCACCATCTCCCACAGAACGCCAAGAACTCCCTTCAACAATGCCAGCCCTCCCACTGAGGCATCATGAATGCCCACGAACTTTCCAGCTGCCAGGCATGGTGGTCTGTGGCAATGTCCGGGGGAATGGCTGTCTCCAGTGTACGCTTCCCCAAAGCAGTACTGGCTGCAGCTGCTGCCCGAAGTAGTATTCAGGTGTAGAGCTCTTTCAGCTTCCACTTCAGGTCCTCTCTCCCTGGGGGATCAAGGTAGTGTGAGGTTGGATCTGAGTAATGAGTTCAAACTCATTACTCAGTAATGAGTAGCATCTGTGCTAGGGAAAGTTCCTCAAAACCTTCATTTCTGAAATAGTACTAAAACAGTAGTACTTAACTCAGGGTTGCACGGAGGCAAAATGAGCTGATGCATACAAAACTTGGTGTACTTGGTAAATGCCCGTAATGTTGGCTGATATTAATTAGCTAATAGAGTCTGATGATACAGCATAGAGGCTGGGGAAGGTCAGGGACAAGTGACAGATTCCACACTATCAGCAGAATTGCACCTCCCCTCTCACCCTGAGGACTTGATATTGGGTCAACTTTTCCCTTATGTATCCCCTTCTTCTCTTAGGAATTTCACTGCCAGGAGGCCCCTCAAGCCTTATAATAATCTCCCAAAGGGACTCACCAATTCTTCAGACATATCTGAGTCCCAGAGCTGATACAGCTTAGCCTCAACATGGGAACTGCCCCTTCTTATTCCCTATTCATTTGACTCTCTCTCTTTGTCCATCTATGCATCTAAGCATAGTAGCATTTTTTTTTTTTTGCATATGTGTGTGTGTCTGTGTCTCTGTGTATGTATGTGTATAATTACAACTACTGAGTTCTTTGATGTTTACTTAACATGCCCCCCGTGAGCAGAGACATAGAATAGGCTCTATTAGAGGATGCAGATGAAGGATTTCATTTCCCACAATCAAAAAAATGTATCTGAATGGGGCATCAGGAAACCTGGACTTGCCTCTTGTTTTGGAAGGTCGAGTTGGATAACAAAGGGATGATCTTGCCCGTGTTGGAGGAGAGAGGTTTTCCTGAACAATTTGTGAAAGTCACTATGAATATTCTGATGCTCCCTGAAACCAAGAATCCCCAAAGACTCATTATTGGCTCCAGCTTTGTTGGCAATGGGCACACATTTCATTTCCTTCCATCCTTCAGCTCCTCTGGAGTATGCAGAACTTTCTACCATTTAAATGACCCTGCTATGTTATTGGAGGAAGCTGGCTTGGGTTAACAATGAACCCAGACATAATAGGACTTGGTTTTGGGTGTGGAATTTGGGTGTCTTCCGGGGACACCCAGTACGTTGAAGTGTTCAGCAGCACCAGGGTGTCAGGAGTGTAAACACTCTTTTGAATATCTTCCTATATCTTATACTCACACCACCCTTGCCTGAAACCCTGTAGCTGTTCTAGTTGCAGAGGCTGACAGTGTGCAGTGTGGTGGAATGGCAGAAGGCTCCAGAGAAGGGATAATTTCTTCTAAAATACAGTTCCAGCCGCTTTTCCACACCCGATCGATGATGTATGGATGCTTGACACTCTCTCGTAGGCATTCCTAGATAAGCTAGGCTATAGTGTATACACAGTTCCTTTGATACCACCTGTAATTCTGTTTCTTATCTCCTACTGAAGGAAGCATGTGGTTGGGCCCCATGAAGGATCCTTGGGAAAAGCCTATAAAGGATTTGAAATCTCTGGCAATGGCTGTGTGATGAATGTTTCCTTTCTAAAGGATCCAGAGGATACTAAGGAATTATGACCATTGTTCTTAAACAAGCTAGGCCAAGGCTACCACTGCATTGTATAAGTTACATGCATATCTGCTTTGAGGGAGAATAGAGAACTTATGCACATCCCATATCCCATGCGTGGGGTCTCACTGTTCAGGCATATTTACTTACACACACACACACACACACACACACACACACACACACACCCCTTTAAATAGGTTAAGAAAAAATAGTTCCTTTATGTTTTTTAAAACAAAGCAGAGAGTATTGTAATGTGACTTCACCATTTGTCAGGGAGAAATTGATTTTTGCTAGAGGCCCACAGTTTTTTCCCAGAGTCCCCTGATTGAATGATTACAGGAGTTGGGCAGATGACCCATGTGTGTTTCAGCCTGTGGTAAGACACTAGGGAATGATACACATTCCACATCCAAAAACTCAGTCCAAACCAACCCTCAAAAAGCTGCTGGCCAAGCATTTATGGGTTTTTCTAAGCAGCAAACCACCAGGCTCTTAGACTCCCCCTGGCCCCACTGCAGGGTACCCCTGGCCCCTTCTGCCCTGATCTCTCCCTCCTCTTCCCCCATAGTACTGGGTGTCTGTAGTATTCTCCTGCTTCTTTCACCATTTTATCCTGCATGGTTCCCTCATTGTTCAATTAGGCTTTGAGCTCTTCAAATGGTGGGGTAGGCAGATGTGGACTTAAGTTTCAGCTCCACGAATTTCTGGCTATATGGAATGGCTGTTTAAATTCTTAGAATGTCGGCTGGGCGCGGTGGCTCAAGCCTGTAATCCCAGCACTTTGGGAGGCCGAAGCGGGCGGATCACAAGGTCAGGAGATCGAGACCATCCTGGCTAACACCGTGAAACCTCGTCTCTACTAAAAAAAATACAAAAAATTAGCCGGGCGTGGTGGCGGGCGCCTGTAGTCCCAGCTACTCGGGAGGCTGAGGCAGGAGAATGGCGTGAACCCGGGGGGCGGAGCTTGCAGTGAGCAGAGATCGCGCCACTGCACTCCAGCCTGGGGCACAGAGCAAGACTCCGTCTCACAAAAAAAAAAAAAAAAAAAAAAAAAAAAAAAAAAAAAAATTTAAAATTGATTT